>NC_081567.1:26544436-26844343 GCF_022355385.1 Mustela nigripes
GACACAAACCATAAGAGACTCTTAATCTCACAAAACAAACTGAGGGTAGCTGGGGGGAGGGGGGAGGGAGAGGATGGCGGGGTTATGGACATTGGGGAAGGTATATGCTATGAAGTGCGTAAACCTGGCCATTCACTGACCTGTAACCCTGGGGCTAATAATACATTATATGTTAATTAAAATTTTTTTAAATTTTTTTTTGAAGATTTTATTTATTTATTTGACAGACAGAGATTACAAGTAGGCAGAGAGGCAGTCAGAGAGAGGAGGAAGGAAGCAGGCTCCCCACCGAGCAGAGAGCCCGATGCAGGGCTCGATTCCAGGACCCTGGGATCATGACCTGGGCCAAAGGCAGAGGCTTTAACCCACTGAGCCACCCAGGCGCCCCAATTTTTTTAAAAATTAAAAAAAAGTAAGGAGCATAATAGAGCTCTTCATGGAAGCTGGGTTCATGGGAGCAAAAATACAGACACATCCCAAACATGATATATGGTGTATAGTACCATTAAGCAAATATTTACTCTTTTCCATTCCTTCCACCACGGGAGGAATAAAATTCCTTGCCCCATAAATGTTGGGCTTGCTTTGGCCAATGAGACATGGGCAGAAGTGACCGGGTACCAGTTTCCAGCTTGGCCCTTAAAAAAAGCATCAATTACATCTGCTCACGCCTTGGAAGCTTCCAGCCTTTACCAGGAAAACACTGCTTCTCTGGTCTGGGCCTCAGAAGGAAACAGAGGGGTCAGACGTGGAAGTAATCCTGCAGTGCAAAGCAGGGTCTCCCTAGCCAAACCACAGACCTATGTGTAAGAAAGAAATGTTTACTTTTATAACCCACTGGGTTTTTTGTGGTTATTACCCAGCTATCAGTGACTGATACAGCTACACATAGGTATGCGTAGACGTTACACCTGTATGTGCTGTATAGGACATATAACGTGTGAAGACTGAAAGTATATCTCTCTCCATATATAGGAGACAGTATAGCATGCTAGTGTAGGATCTGGAGGAAGAATTAAGTTTGCTTCTTTGCTCTGACATGTATTGGCTGTGTGTTTGGGGAAAGGTTACTTGACATCTCTGAGTACATTTTCTCCTCTGTCACACAGGGATTTAAATTGTGCCTCTCTCACTGGATTATTGTGAGACTGAAACGAAAATAAAAGTACACAAAGTGAGCTTAGCATAGAGCCTAATACATATTCACCAATATTCATTCAATAATATTTACCGAGTAACAGCCTTTGCCAGGCACTTTCCCAGGTTTTTAGAATACAGTTACTAGCTAAAGAAAAGTGAAACCATTAAACAGAGTAAGGACAAAGAGCAGCCAGGGAAGCCGAGGGAAGCATTCCCTGGCACGTCGTAAGTGTGCGATAAATGGTATTCCCTTTTATTCTCAGAATGATTAGCATGCAAGAATGAGGTACTCAGATGCAGACAAAAAAGAAAATCAGCCTCTCGACTCCCCAGCAGATCCCTGTCCTTGGAAGCCTTGGCACCCCACGGCAATAGATCAAGGACCCTCACTGGGTGGACACAGCCTCGGGCGCTTTTGAAGCTGACAACGTAAATCCTGCAGATTGCGCCACACTCATATGGTAGGGCTGGGAAGAGACAGGCCAGCTGCTGTTGGGAGGCTAGAGCTCCGCCTCTCCGTGAAAGAATTAGGTTCCTGGGGCCTAAGCCATGCTTCAGATCCACTGATTACATCGAACACACGCTGCTTGGCAGGGGATGGAGCAGCGAGGTGTTCAGAAGGTGGAGAACAAGGTCAGCTGATGGGGACCCTTCATACAGGCACTGGGGAACCAGAGAAGCTTGGGGACCTTAGGTGGCAGAGAAGCACGCAAGCTTTTGCCAACACGCTTACCATGCAGCCCTTGAGGGCACCTCCTGTTTCTCATCCCTAATTGGCATGTTTTCTTATCTCCTCAGAAACAGCCGCAGGAGATGGCATTACATAGCAATCAAAGTGTGGTCTTTGGAGTGGGACAATCTGGGCCTGTACCCTGACTCTACACTCACCAGCTGGCTTCCTGGGCCAGCCACTTAGCCCAAGGAGCTAGCCACTCCTGTCCAGTAAGGGTTAAATGAGATAACACTGTAACTCCTTGTATGTAACATGTCTCGCAAGCAAAGTGCTTAGCACAGTACCTAGTACAAGGTGACTACTCAGAGTCATGGCTCTTATCAGTGACCCATTTTGTAAATGAGCACACTGAGGCCCAGTCAGGACTCTGCCCTTACCATCAAACCATGGGGGTTTTTCCCCTTTACCACATTATCCCCTAACTGATCTATTTCTCAAAAAAATTCAAAAATCCCGTAAGAATGAATCTTGGTTTTGATCCCTATACCAATAGTGATTAGCACACAGTCTGAACTCAGGGGCTGAATAGCATGATCAGGTCACAAGTTCAGATGCTCACAGAGTCTGGTAGTACTACGGCGGCCATCTGTCCCAGTTTGAGCACTGAAAGTCCCACATCCAGGGACACTGGTCAGAGCTGGGCAAAACAGGACAGCTGGTAGCATGCTGGTAGCATGCCTGAGTGAAGGAGGAAAAAGCCATGCCTCCTCTACTTGGGCACTCCATTTTTAAGAAACAGTCCTGGGCACTGGTTAGGAGCAGGGGCCTGGAGCTAGCCTCATGTGGTTTCTGTCCAGCTTCCACTGCTCACCAGCTTGGGGATCTTGGGAAGGATGACTGAGCCCCTCTGTGCCTGTTTCCTCCCCTACAGGGGAGGAAAGGGGGGCTAACAGATCAGGTGACCTCTGGGACAGGTTCTCACTTGCAGCACTTCTGACATTTTGGATCCAATCACTCTTTGTAGCGGGGGCCACCCTGAGCACGGTGGGATGTTTAGCAGCACCCTGATCTCTACTCACTGGACGTCCGTAACACAAGGCCACCCCTGCCCCCAAGTTGTGACAATCAAAGATGTCTCCAGACTTTCCCAAATGTCACCTGGGCAGCAAAACTGTTCCTGGTTGACAATCGCTGGTGTAGGAAGTGCTGTGAGGAGAAACGAGGTGAGGCATACCTCAGAGAGTCTGTTTCTACACAAACAAGTACATGGGAGACTTGGCAGTGAAGCAGGAAAATGGCAAGCCGAGAGATGAGCAAGCAGGACCTTGGATGGGCCACAGGCAATGCAGCCAAGCCACTGCTGCGGGGACAAACCACAAACGGAACCCAGCCTGGCCAGCAGCCCACGCAGAGGAGCCTGGACTTCAAGTTCACCCCATGTGCAAAAAGTTGAGTGGATTACTCCTTGATTGCTGGATAGCAACATCATATAGAACAAAATCCTTTCCTGTTGGATATACTCCTTCTCTCTCGGGTGTGTATGTACCTCTGTACAGTGCATTTCTTCATCAAACACTGACTGTGGACTGTGCGCCAGGCCTACAGAAGTGAGGACAAGAGAGCAAAGAGGACCTGCCCTCATGGAGCTCTGAACACTCTGTGATGGTTGACGTGCAATGCACTTTGAACCAAGAGAAATCGTGTCGCGCCTGCCCCTGACAGTTACTCGTGTCGGCACTCTGTGTTTAAAATCAGTCCCCACTGCTGCACGAACATCGGATGTAGTGGGCCGTGCGGCAGCGCTCCACAGAGGACATCACCTGCCTTTGTGCCAGAGTTCTCTCCAGAATGGCTGCACCTGTTGACACTCCAAGGACTTGCCTAAAGGGGTCCAACCCCACTGGACTCACCGACATGGTGCCGAACTGAGAGGCTCTGCCAACAGCTGCTGTGAGCAAACAGCATCATGTCCCACCATCAGTGAATACCTTTGACCGCTTTGCCTGAAGCGAACCTTGATTGCTAAGTACATCACGAAATCAGAGCCCCTAAATGCTACAGTACAGTCCAGCCCAACCTCCTGGCTTTCCAAAAGGAGAAACGGACCTGAGGCTCAGAGATGTGCAAGAAATGGCCGAGATTTTAAGCACCACTGGGTTTAGAATTTCCTGTCTCCTGGCATCTTGTTCCTCTGCAAAGCCCTCTCCGAGAGATCAGAAATTCGCCCGTGATTTACAGGAGTTGGTTCACTTTACAGATTTTTCTCCATCTCTCCCACCCAGCACCGCCCTCGCTATCTCATCTCCCACCCCCCCAACCCTGCTTTTAAATTCTTGCTGGAACCATCCATTTTGCAACCAAGTGTTGACTTCAAGTGATATATGAGACGATTGACATTTCAAATATTCCAGGCAGGACAGAGAATTCTGATCACAGCCCAGCCTGAAACATCCCCATGTCTCCTTCCTTACTCCTTCTGGGCAGTGACTGTCCCCTACCAGCCCACCCCCTCCCCGCCACCCCAGCATTAATTTCCCCTGATTCATTTTTCATGCCTTTGAATTCTGCCTTTTCAAAGCAGAATATGTTTCTGTAGCTGCTTCTCATACCTCCCTTCCCCTCATGAATATTTCAAATGCAATAGTGATATGATCGCTCAACCTTAGAGGCACACCAACTTTATCTTATTTATCTTACCGAGCTGCTTCCGATCCCGGGACTAAGTCCAAAACATCCGTTTGGGTTGTTTTCCCCCAAGCTGCTGCTGCTGTCTATGTAAATTTTAAGGAGAAGCAGCATGTCCCCCACCCCCGGTACAGGCCCCCAGCCCCCGACTCCCGTCCTGCTCGTGCCCATCCTGCTCCTTGCCCTCTTCTCTGAGCCAAACTGGCCAGCTTCCTGTTGTGACAGAAACCTCCCCTAACCTCCAGCCCAATGGTCCTTTGTAAGCAGGAAACTAACTCTCCGTGTGACCTTGGGTAGGTCATTTTGCTGCTCTGGGATGAAGTTCCCCTTTGTAAAAAACAAAAAGGGGTTGGACATGTGATCCTGAAGTCTACTGGGCTCTAAGGCTGCAGGTGTTATAGCGTAACAAAGAGGACAGTATTCAGAACTGGGCAGTGCCTGGTTCAAATCCAAGTTCTACTACTAAACTAGCTGTTGACCCTTAACCAACCCTGCCTATCACTACCATGTGACCCTTAACCGTGTCACCACTAACTAGCAGTAGGACAACTGTGTCTACCTCTAACTAGTAGTAGAGGTAGACTCTTAACTTGCTGTATCTATCACTAATGAGTTATGTGACCCTTAACTGTGTCAACCACTAACTAGCAGTAGGACAACTGTATCTACTTACTTTGTTGTGTCTACCACTAATGTATACAGCTAATGGCCATGGAGGAATTAATTTCACGTCTGATTTTTTTTCAAGAATTTTTACATTTCTTTTTTCTTTTTCTTCTTTCTTTCTTTCTTTTTTTTTTTTTTTTTTTTAGGGGGAAAGAGCTCAAGAGTGGGCAGGGGAGGGACAGAGGCAGAGGGAGAAACAGGCTCCCCGCTGAGCAGGGAGCCCACTGGACATGGGGCTTGACCCCAGGACCCCTGGATCACAACCTGAGCGGAAGGCTGATGCTTAACTGCTTAAGCGACTGAGCCACCCAGACACCCAAAGAATGTTCACATTTCTTTTTATCAAAGCCACAGAAGCAGATGAGAAACAAGACTTGAAACAACATGCAAAGCTCCCCCAGGGCTCTTCTCCCAGACCAGATCCTCTCCCCAAAGGCAAGAGCTCACAGCCCATTTATAAGCTGCAGGTCTTCCGGAGCTGAGCCTGCCACCCTCCTCACACTCCACCGGCGCCCCTTCCCCGGAACTTCGGGCCTGAAGGCTCAGCTCCTCCGCACCCTGTGTATAACATTTCTGTGGCAGGGGCACGGAGGACCAGAATGAGAAGTGGGAGCAGACCCTGGAGACGCCTCTGCCGGGGTACCCTTTAACCCTCTAGGTGCAGGGTCACAGGGAGGTGGGAGGCACGGGGGACGGATGGGAGGGGCAGGAGCAGCAGCTAGTTACCACAGGGTAGTTCCACACTGGGGAGTGCCAGCAAGGGAGAGGCTCACCGACTTTTGGGGTGAGGACATCTTCCGAGTAGAGAGACTGGGACAATACAAGCCGGACATGCGGACCTTGGAGCAGAGCTACAGCCAAGGTATCCTGGCCACCAGCTTTGCATCGGAGTCTCCCTGGCAACACTGTCTCCAAGAGATCAGTCAGCTGGTCCAGGTCAGTGCAAGGCCACCTGCAGAGGGACAGTATCAGCTCCACAAAGCAGACATGGTCAGCTTCAAGGAACCGTCACCTCCTAGAGAAGTCTGGGCGGCAGAGGTGTCCAAGTCATGCCCTAGACAGGAAGAAAGCCCCATGCTGGCTGCTGGCTGCCCTGCCCTGTGCAGACTGTCAGTCCTCACTCTCACCCCTGGCCAGGTGAGCAGGCCGGTTCACATTCCTGGCAGCTGACATGCTCTGACAAGCAGACAAGCACTGGGGAATCAGTCATCCCCAGAATCCAGACCTGGTACCAAGAAAAGAGCCAAGGAGTCCCAGAGAGAAGTCTCCCCAGATGGGTCTTAAAGGGGATAAAGAGAAGCGGGGACATTCCATACCCCTATGGTGCCATCTCCACCAGACCAAAACCCCATCCCAGAGAAGCCTGGAGTGTCGCAGAAGGATGTGTAGACTGCGAGGCCAAAGAAACAACTCTAGCCTTTATTCTGCTTCTGATTCCTGAGGCTCTACCACTTAAGGTTCTTTGGCTGCAAGCAACAGAATTAAACCAAATAAAAATTTAAAAGCGGGAATGCAGGGCACCAAAATAAATAAATAAATAAACAAAACAGAGTACCCAGACCTAAGGAGGTTCTAGGATCTCCCGGGGAAGCCGGGGGGCCAGCTCTCCACAGCGGTGGTTCCCAGCCCTAGCTGCAAGTAAGAATCAACTGAAGAGCCTCTTAGAAACCACTGACGCTGAGCCCTCCCTCTCAGAAGACGGGATGTAACTGGTGTGGGCGACAAGGTCTCACCACAGTGATTGCCATGTGAAGCTAAAAGTGAGAGCCACCCTTCTAGGGACGCTACCCCAAGTGTCGGCCACAGATCGGCAGTGCCAGGGTCCCCGTCACCAGGGAGCTTGTTAGACGTGCAGACTCTGAGAACCACCTGGACCAGAATCCCAGTCAGAACCTGCACGTTCACAGAATCCTCAGGTAAGTTGTACGCAGATTGAAGGCTGAAAAGTCCGTGGCCAGAGTGTCACAGAACGACCATCGTACAGCCCTGAGAGGCTCTCCTTGAGAGCAAGACCCCCAGAAGAGAAGCCTGTGACTGGCCGTGCTTTGGTCACACCACAACGGGGTCAGGGAGCAGGCAATGAAGCTTGGAGCCTCACCAGAACCACAGGCAGAAGGGCTGCCCCTTAGAGGAGAGGCTGCAGGCCAGACTAAGAATCCACAGGCCCCGCACAGCTCAGAGGTGGCGAGGCCAACCACCACTTACTAAGGGCTTACTGGATGCCAGGCACTGTACCACGGGCTCACACAAAGCTCGGGGATCCTCCCTATGATCCACAGGCCAAACATCACTATTACCACTACTACTATTTTATAAAAGAGGAAGGTAAGGTTTAGAGCACTATTTCTCTAACTTGAGCATGAATCAGAGTTCCCTGGAGGGTTTCTTAAATCACAGATTTCTGGGTCTGACCCTCAGAGTTTCTGACTCAAAGAATCAAGGACAGTGGTCAAAACCTGTGTTTCCTTTTTTTTTTTTTTTTTAAAGATTTTATTTATTTGACAGACAGAGAGAGATCACAAGTAGGCAGAGAGGCAGGCAGAGAGAGAGGAGGAAGCAGGCTCCCTGCTGAGCAGAGAACCCGGTGTGGGGCTCAATCCCAGGACCCTGAGATCATGACCCAAGCTAAAGGCAGAGGCTTAACCCACTGAGCCACCCAGATGCCCCAAACCTCCCAGATGCTGCTGTTGCTGCCAGTCCGGGTACACAATGTGGAAGCCAGGCATTAGCCCTGCAAGCCAAGGAAATGCAGGAAAAACCAAGTGAGTGACTTTCAAGAGCCACTAATGCCCTCCTAAAAAATCATGTCCATAATTAGGCAAGTCCCCATTTTCACAATGACAAACCACCCACCTCTGTTTAGAGAGATGCTTTTCCCAGGACACACATGCAGCTGGCACTTTGCAGAGAGGGCACCTTGGAGGGAAGCAGACCTGCTTAGACATGTAGTTAATGGAAACTGTTTGGAATTGGTAAATCAGGAGAGTCACCACCCTTAGCCACAAACCTCACTGGGATGGTGACGATTTCCTTAGGAGGAGGAGACTAGGAAAATGTTAATACTAGAGCCCTGATTTGTATTTGCAATACATAGCAATGCTCTTGCTCAAGTTAGATCTTTAGCAAACTGTACACAGTACAGCTAATCGCTGAGTTGAGTTAACCCTCAGCCAGTCACGTCTGTCTTGCCAAAAAAGTAAAGAATGACACTCGCAGAAGTCAGACTGCCTGGGTTTGAATGCAGAAGCCAGCATTTACTGGCTCTGGTAATGAGGCAAGTTGCTTAACCTCGTTGGGTCTTCGATCCTCATCTGTAAATGGAGGAATTATTATGATTTTTAACTGATAGGTTCCTGGAAGGAATACATGAGCTAATGTGTAAAATTCTTCATTAAAATAGCTGGAATATTATAACTTCCCACCTAGTAAGCCTATTCAACTATTGGCAGATGTGCTGGTGGTTAAAACACTGCTGTCAGTACTGGAACCAGCTGATCTCTATCAGTAACTGCAATCAGGATTCTAATATTTGACCCTCCCATGCTGCTAGTGGACATGTAAACAGATGATGATTTCTCTAGAAAGCCATTTGGCAATATATATCAGGGTCCTTACAAATACTCACTTTGACCCAGAAAGTCTGCTACTAGGAACTTCCCCTAGGGAACCAATCGAGTATGGGGACAAAGATGCATGCCCAAGAGCACTACCAGATTACTGCAAATAGTGAAAAATTGACTATCTACCAACGGAACAAACTTTTTTGAATTATGCTATGTTCATACAATGGAACCTCCTCAAATTATTAAAAATACTGTTTACAACTTTTAATTGGAAAAATCTACATTACAATGTTATACTTTAGAAAATACATATGTAAAAGTTCATGTATATGAACTCAATTAAGGAAACATGTAAAAAACAAAAGGAAGAGAATAATCCAAACAATTTCTACTCTGGGTCTTGGGATGGGGCTTCTTGTGCTTTCGTATATTTTCCTAGATTTCCTCAGCAGTCACCTTTGGCATCAGAGAGGCCGGGGAGAATCCGGGACAGGAGACTGCAGCAAACAAGACGTTTTTGTGCAGGTGTGCTGCAAGTGACACGATCCCCTCGTAAATGTGGGTAAGGGTTAAGAGAGGGGTGTCATGCTGGAGCAGACAGAAGGGAGGTGAAAAGGAATAAGGAGCAGGAGCTGACAGTGTTTCCATGCATTCTGGAGAGTGACCAAGAACGATGAGGCAAAAGATGGCAACAGGAGCACCAAGGGAGCGAGATCAGAAGGTTCTGGGATGACCCCATCTGGGTGCCACAAAACCCGTCATTAACAGAGTTAAAATGACATAACACACTGATTAGGAAAGGGAAGAGGGGAAATATCCCACGGAAACAAGTGGCCTCTGAGTTTCAAACGGACAAAATCTCAACTCAGACTGACTCAATTAATTAACTCTGGGTGAAATCCGTCTTTGGGTTCAGCAGTGTATCTGTTCTTAAACAGTGTGGTCAGCCGGCTTTCTCCTCTTGCAGCTATGCTTTCCTGGGGCTGCATCCTCAGGCAGGCTCTCCCCTCGAGGGTCTGAAGATGCCTGCCAGCAGCTCCCAGCTTCCCCTGTACCCACTTTGCAACCCCTGCAAAAAAGAGAGCGCATCTTTCCGTGGTGATCTCACGAAAGTCCTGACTGATGCTCAGTGGCGTAAATTAAATGCCGGTACATGAACCAACCACTCTAGCAAGGAGAAGGGCATTCTCTGATATGCCCAACATGGGTGCAAGAAACCCTTTTACCTGGAGTCACCCACACACAGTGAGAAGAAGGCGACATTCCCCAAAAGAAAAGTGGGTGCTGGCCTACAAAAGGGTGTCATGAGACTGACAGAGAATCCCTATGCAGAGGTCTTCCTGCCAGAAAATAAAGTACTCAGCTTACCGTACCGCAGATGTTATGAGCAGGAAGGATTCAACCATGACCTCTAGCTAGGGCCACGGTGGCAGGAGAGGACTCTTCCCTCCGTCCAAGGGACATGTGGCAATGACCTGAGGGAAGGCATGCCACCAGCATCTGGTGGGTGGGGGCCAAGGATGCTGCCAAACACCCTCCACTGCAGAAGACAGCCACTTAAGACAAAGAATCATCTAGCCCACAATGTTGATCAGTAGCACTGGGGTGGAGAAAACCTATAACTAGGGCGACCATCTAGTTTACTGCCAAACTAGAACACTTCCGAAACAGACTAAACCAAGACAGCATATACCTCAGGAGCTGTCCCAGCAAACCAGGACATATGATCATCCTGCCTCCAAAACACCATCCAAAGTAGAGGTGAAATCATCATCACCGGAGACTAAGACTTGGGGACCACATTTCACCCTCCCATTAGGCAAGACATACTTCTTTACCCCTTCTGCCTTCCCCTAGTCCTGATGCTGCTGACAGCCCCTCAGATCTACTTCTACGAGGTTGCTAAGGAACACCAGGGTGCACACACCAGCCTAGTGGGGTTGCCCTAAGGTCAGCCCAGAGAAGCAGCTTCGAGCAATTATCTCTGGCAGGGCTGACGCTGCAGTGAGAGAGGGAGAGTGCCTTGGCGGGTAGAAGGACCCCCCCCCCTAATTAAACTGCACGAGTCCTGACGGGAAGGAGGCAGAGGAGCAAGGGAATGGGAGCCTCACAAGCTGCTCCTGCCTCTCCCTTTTCATCTCAGAAAAGCCAATTTCAAACTTGCCTTGGGTCATAAAAGAAATTAATTTGATTCTCTCAACCTTGCTCAGAGTGGACACATGTCCTCCACTGGGGCATCTGTGCTGGTAGATCCAGGGTGAGGAAACCATCCCCTTGAAATGATTCCAGTTTCAGGACAGGCCAGAATCATTTACCTGAAGACTGAGAAGCAGCTGCCCAGAATTCTCTGGGCTGTAATTTTTGCTGGCAAGTTTCAAAAATGGTTCTCTTGGCTAAGGTGAGTCCCAAATCAAAGGTTCACCTACAGCATGTGTGGGTAGGTTCTTGGCAAAGACCTAAAGAAAATTCATTTTTGATGTCTGTCCGTTCCCTCTTCATATTAATGAGCATGAATACACTGAGTCCCATATGTGCCAGGCATGGTCTCTAAGCCTTTTACATCCCCTTTTACTCCCCTTTAAGGAACCC
Organism: Mustela nigripes; assembly: GCF_022355385.1. Classification (NCBI taxonomy): domain Eukaryota; kingdom Metazoa; phylum Chordata; class Mammalia; order Carnivora; family Mustelidae; genus Mustela; species Mustela nigripes. The sequence goes on from NC_081567.1 coordinate 26,555,753, forward strand.
TCTTGTACAGTCCTCTCCCCTGAGTGTGGGAGGACCTGTGACTTGCTTCGAACCAAGAGAATATTGCAAAGGTACCAGGTGTCCCCAATCATGTTACATATCGCTCTGTCTCAGCAGACTAGACAGACTCCACACTGTGAGAGAACCGTGTGGCAAGGAACGCAAGCAGCCCCTAGGAATGACAGAGGCCCCAGCTGAAAGCCTCGGAGAAGTCAAGGACTTAGTCCTACCACCACAGGGAAACGAGTTCTGCCAACAGCCTAAGTGATCTTGGAATCAGATCTTTCCCCGGTCTATCTCTGATGAGACCACACCCTCAGGCGACAAATGGATTGCAGACTGGGGAGACCCTGAGTGAGGACACTGCTAACCTGTGCTCTGACTCCTGATCTACACAAACAGAGAGAATGCATACAGGGAGGGAGTGTTATCTTGAGCTGCTAAGTTTGTGCTAATTTTTACAGGCAATAGAATACTGATACACCAGTTTTGAAATGAGAAAACCAAGACTCAAGAGATAAATGAGCAAGCCACAGGGGGAGTACAGGTGATGAAGTCTGAGGCTACCCCACTCCACCCTGCCATCACACACATCCAGTCCAGGAAACTGGGAAAAGCCATCGACATCAGGGTAGTAAGAGAGCCTGCAAACCAACAGGCTCAATGTGCCAGTGTCAGCCTGGTGTTCACCGAATACATCACTGCCCCGCTCTCAGAAGCGGGTACAGCGCACCAAGCCCTTGGAACTTATTATTATTATGTAATGCCCATGCTCTACTTCCCCAGACCAACCTTCCTATTTGGGCTTCACACTCTGTGTCTCTCTCTCCTCACTCAAACCCCACTCCGAGCAAATGGTATGATCCATGTGACCCTACTCTGAGTAAACAGAATGACCCATTTATTGAGCACCAGCTATGTACTAGGCACTGAACAGAGGCTAAGGAAATTCAGGAGAGTCAGATACTCTCCCTGGGCTCAAAGCCTCACAATCAAGGGCAGCGGGGGAGGGAAATAAATACATCAACAAACACAACTTGCGTGTCAACTGAAGCCTCCCCTTTGGTCTAAGTAAGAGACAGTCAAAGCCCGTCAGGCATTCCGCTGCAGCCCAAAGCTGACCTTGCTGTTTCTGTGAATTGCCTGGCATTCACGCTCTCATTTATTTAACTTCAGGACTTGACCAGGTGATCCACAGTGTCGTCAAGAACCCAAAGGCTTCTGGTCCTGCTCTGCCATTGTCCCCGGGTGATGAGGTCTCCTCTCATTGCCACCCGATGGTGGCTGAGCCATAAACTCCACATCTCCCACCACACATCTAAGGCGGGAAGGAAGCGGTGGGACTCCTTCTCCTTGTATAAACCCCTTTTCTCTCATGGAGCCCTTCAAAGCAGCCAGAAAACCACCCCCCTCATTCATTGGCCAGGATAGAATCACATGTCCACCCTAGACCAACCGCTGGCACAGGAGAATGACCTTCATGAATCACCCCAAATGCTGAAGATAAGCCCCACAGTCCCCAGGTATGTGGTCGTGTGATACGTGAACAAATACAGGGTTGTATGACCAAGGACCAAGATGTGACAGCTTCTGGATTAGTTCATGGTTCTCCATGGCATCCAACAGATGAACAGCTTTGAGGTTTTAAAATTTCCCTCTGGCTGTGGGGAGAAGACTGGCATGGACAGGCCAAGAGTAAGCAGGGGACCAGCCAGGCAGCTGGTGAGCAGGGATACAGCAGTGGGCAACCCAGTAATGGTCACGGAAATGCACCGTCTAAACCTGTTCACTGAAAAATAAAACACTGAAAACCACACAAATGTGTAGCTTACTGAAATACAAGGCAAAATCTTTGCAACCACCTCTCATTGGTCAAGAATTACAAGTTTGCCAGCCCCACCCCGCTGGAAGCCCCAGCTTTCAGAGTCCTCCCTTCTTTCCATTTCCTTATAGATCTATCACCCATGTCTGTATCTAGAGACACCATCGCTGAGACTGGCTCAATTTTTTAACCTAATGTGTCTTTTTTCTTCTTCTTAATATGTTATTTATTGGGGGGTAAGGAGCAGAGGAGGAGGGAGAGAGAGAGAGAGAGAGAGAGAATATGAATCCCAAGTAGACTCCCTGCTGCACAGGGTGCCTGACACAGGGCTGGGTCCCATGACCCTAAGATCATGACCGAGCTGAAATCAACTGCCGGACACCTAGCCGACTGAGCCACCCAGATGCCCCTTCTTTTTTCTTTTTTTGAGTAAACCTTATTTCGGAATAATTCTGAATTTACAGAAGATCTGCAGAGATAGCACAGAGACCTCCCATTTTCCCCTCACCTGGCATCAGTTTCCCCAGTGTTCCCACCTTGCATCACTGTGGCACATCTGTCAAAACCAAGAAGCCAACACTACTATTAGCTAAACCCCAGACTGCATTTGCATTTTACCAATTTGTTCATTAATTTGTGTTTTTTGCTCTAAGATCCCATTTGGGACACAACATTCCATTTTTTCTTTTATCTTTCCACCTTTATTGAGGGATAGTGAACAAATAAAATTGTATATATTAAGGATGTCCAACATAATTTAACACATGTATACACTGCAAAATGACAACCACCATCAAGTTAATCAACACATCCATCACCTCTCATCGTTACCATGTCTGTGTGTGTAACGAGAACGCTTGAGATCTACTCTCTTAGCCCATTTCAAGCATACAATACAGCATTATTGACCACACTCACTGTGCTGTACGTTACCTCCCCATAACTTATTCATCTTTAGAACTGGAAGTCTGTACCCTTTTGACCAGCATCTCCCCATTTCCCCCTCCCTCTGGAAACTATTGTTTTACTTTCCGTTTCTATGAGTTTGACTTCTTCAGATTCCACATAGAAGTATACAAGTAAACCTTTTCCTTCCTCTTAGATTCTACTTTATTTGGTGAAATTTAAAAACTAAACCAGTTCACATCTTGCCCCTTCTACCTTCTTCTCTCCAAGGAAGGCTGTTCCTCAGAGACACATGGGCTGTGGCTCAGGGATCACCCACCATCTCCAGGTGGATTTGCTCTTCTCTGCCTGGCTTAGCTCACTGAGCATAAAGCCCTCCAGCCTCATCCATGTCGTTGCAAATGGCAAGATATATTTATTTTTTAATGCCTGAATAGTACTTCTGTGTGATTATGTGTGTGACATTTCTTTATCCATTCATCCATCATTGGTCACTTGGGTTATTTCCATATCCTGGCTATTGTGAATTGACACTGGTTCTAGCAACGACTTTTCTGGATAGGACTCAAAAAGCATAGGCCACAAAACCCCATTACATGTAGTTGTCATGTCTCTTTAGGCTCCTCTGGTCTCTGACGGTTTCTCAGCCTTTCCTTTTCATGACCTTGGCTTTCTGCGGTAGTACTGGTCAGGGATATTGCAGAATGTCCCTCGATCTCAGCTTCTCACAATTAGACCAGAGTTGTGCATTTTAGGGGAGAATACTGCAGAGGTGAGGTGCCCTTCTCTTCAGAAGTACCTTTCTGAGTTTCTCTTAATCTCCAGATTCCCCCTCTAGCCCGTTCTTTACCGAGCAACTAATCCACGGAAGAGCCCAGGGCATCTGGTTTGTAGTTACCCAGCCTGGCCCCTGCTGCTCACTCACTTGTGGCACAGTTCAATATGCTCCTCTGTCCTGTGATGTCACTGCAGGCTGATATCTGGATCTAGACCCTTAGATGGAGATAATCTCATTAGAAGGTACAGAGCTCACTCAAGAAGGATACAGCATCTACTAGTTTCCCAGGGCCGACACAACAAAGTACCACAAACAGGGTGGCTTAAAACACCAGAAATTCATTTCCTCACAGCTCTTGAGAGCAGAGGTGTGAGAACAAGGTGTTGGCAGGGCCATGATCCCCAGGAGCCCCTAGGGGAGGACCCTTCCCTGCCTCCCTGCTTCTGGCAGCCCCAGGCATTTCTTGGCTTATGGGAGCATCACTCCCATCTCTGTCTCATCTCCACGTGCTGGTCTTCCCTGTGCCCATGCCTGGGTCCAAATTCCTCTCTACTTTTAAGAACACAAGTTGGACTAAAGATCCACCCTACTCCTGTATGACCTCATCTTCAGTCACCACATCTGCAATGACCGTGTTTCCAAATAAGGTCATATTCTGAGTACGGTGGGTTAGAGCCTCAACATACCTTTTGGGGGGACCCAATTCAACCCATAACACAGAAAACCCAAAGAAGTACAGCAAGGCTTCATGGCAGAAACCAGTAAAGGCCAACACAGCCTACCTCTGTCTTTCTAGGACTGCCCATCTGTCCTTCCTATGTCCCTGTTTATGAGCTTCTTTCCCTACCCAGCCCCCTTACCCATTTCCGCTGCTAGAGATACCCATGGGCCAGACAAGCCTATGCTATCATCTATCTTCATCCCCTCTAGGTTCATGCACCGACCGGTGATCAGCTCAGAGACTCTAAATTCCAAGCTCTTGAGAGAGAGTCCACATGGCCTGGTTTTGATCCCGTATTTGCCCCTTGATACAACTGGCCACGCCCAGAGCCAAAAGAATCCTATATACAAAGTTCGAATCTTCCAGCATTCTGGGAAGGACAAGTTTCTAAAGAAGGAGAAAGAAGGGTGGGAAAAAATTATGGGCTAAGAAAATAGTTGGTGGATGAAATGGTATTCCTGGTAGAGTGTATAAGACTGCTATATTCTGGAACAGAAAGAAAACTTTCCTGGATTCTCAGGACCAGCTGAAAGGAATTTGAAAGCAGCTGAATTCTCACAGAAAAGGCAGAGTTGAATCAGAAAAGCACTGTTTTATGACATTTGCTGCAATTCTAGATCCCTTATCTTGGGGAACAAGGTTTATACCCTTCATGTTCTTCATCCCCCCTGGACCAAAGTTCTAGTATGTAGAGTCCAACCCCTCCATTTCTGAAATGCAGTGTCAGGGACACTGTCTTAGAAAGCTCAGGCTGTTATAACAATACAGCACAGCTGGGGGCACTTAAACAACGGACACTTATTTCTCACAAGTCAAAAGGCTGAGAAATCCAAGGTGAAAGTGGCGGCACGGGAGGGTTCTGGGAAGAGCTCTCCTGGCTTGCAGACAGCTGTCCTCTCACAGTGTCCTCACTGAGCATAGACAGAACGTATCTTCCATGTTTCTCATCTAAGGGCATGAACCCCATTCATGAAGGCTCCACCCTCAGGACCTAATCATCTCCCCAAAACCTCACCTCCCAATACTATCACACCATGGAGTGAGCCTCAGCCTTTGAATGTGAGAGGGACACAAACATTCATTCCCTAGCAGACAGTGAGGGAATGGAAGGCACGATGAGATTCACCTTGGGAAGAGCTGGAAACTGGCCACGTGATGGATGGCACGCCACTGGTCCTCTGGGCCCTGGCAGCTCCCCACAGGGACCTTTGCATCTGTTTCTTCCCCCAGCAGTGAGTCCAGCGCAGCTTTCAAAACCAGCTGCTGTCAGGAGCCCAAAAGATCCAGGAAGGGCTGCAGTGAAAGTCTAGGAAGTGCTAGAGATGCCAAGCAACCCAAATCAGCAAGCACGTCCCCCTTAGCCTCCCTCGAATTCATTCCACCATCTCCCAGCAGGTGGGATTGGTCATCCAAATCACAGCTGGTCAGACACTTCCTATGTCAAGGCACGAGAGACAGGAAGAAGCGACTGCCAACGCATTCTCCACTCCTCTCCACATGCGACAGACAAAATTCGATATTTAATTATGTGCTCGTATGTTACTAGAGTGACATTAACTTACTTACTGCTCATGCCAACTCTGTTATCCCCATCTTAATGATGAGAAAACAGAGGAACAGAAACTAAGTATTATGCCTAAGATTACTCAATTGGTAAATGATGTATCTATTTGACTCCAAATCCCTTGTGTTTCTACACCGAGCCAAGCTGTCTCTTGGACAACACTGGTTAGAGGAGACAGCAGGAAAATGGCAGATGCTTCCAGCAGATGTCTCAGAAATAGTTTGTTGTCATTTTCACTGTGAACATCTCAGACGTCAGAATAAATGCAGTTGGCTGCATAATGATTTGCAATAGTCAGATTTTTTCTGACGCAAATGAAACTCAAATCAAACTTGCCTAAACAAAACATAAATGGTTTATTAACGTATACCTAGAGGTAGCTTCAGGCATGGCTAGACCCAGGAGCTCTGATGAGCTCTGATGATGCAGACAGGAATCTGTACCTCACTGCTGAGCTCTTCCTCCCTTTGCAAGGGCTGCATTCTCAGACAGCTCCTCTCATACGCCAACTCTCCTCAACAACTTTCAGCTTGTACTCAACCAATTTAGCAACTCCAGTGGACTGACACTTGGCTCAGGTCACCCCGACTGATGCAAACGCAAGTCAGTCACCGTGGTTAGGATGTGGGTAAGTTCTTGGTCCAGAGCTGGATCACAAGCTCACCCCTAAAAAAGTAGGTAAGAAAATGCCCCTGACAAACCACAGAGCCCAGAAATACGGGAAAGAGAGGAGTGACATTCAAAACGGTTACCAACCAGCATGTCACAGGGACCTAGCAGTTAGAGTAGACACTGGCCATAAATAACCAATGGGGCTGTGTGTGCTGCCTAAGGATCAACCTTGAGGACCAGGGACTGTGCGAAGTAAATTTTTCTTACTGGGAGAGCAGCAGATGCATGCTGAACAGGCAGAAAGTATTGGCTGCCTCTACTGAGCTGCATGGCGTGCCCGTCCCCCGACCTGTTTGCATGACAAACTCCTATTCAGCCTCCAGATCCAGCTGAAGAATCTTAACCTCCATGAACTTTTGCTTCTCTGCCTCACCCTGCTCCATGGTATATTCCCTCACTGGGACCACTTCTGGGCCTTATCTGCTACCTCTACAATACCACCCTTTCCACACCCCGTCAGTTTCAGTTTACACATCTCTGAGTTCCTAGAGCTGGGCCTGCCTTATTCCCCACTTCTCCAGCATCTGGCACCGGGTCGCTCACAGGGAAAATGTTCAGTGAATATACAGTGAATGAATTAATGAATAAACATCTAAGCTCCCCCCAGGAACCACAGGGTAAAAAGAGAGGGAGGAGAATCATAGGAAGGAGAAAGCTTTCCCAGAAAAAAATGGCAGACCAAGTCAGACAAATCAAAAACAGCATCCAATACAAAAATAAGGTTCAAAAGATGAAGGTGTTTCCCTAATTTTACAAGTCTAGTAAATGGTGAAGTTGAATTTCCCAAACACCATACAGTGGAAGATCTCCGTAAAAATGTTAGGTTAGTAACAAAATATTCATCTTCTGGAGTTAACCCCTGAAAGGAAGCAGAAACATGTTGGGAGGGTGGTTGGTATATTCATCAGGGACCCCCAGTGTGCTCCTGTTCCCAACAGGAAGCAGAGAACCCAAGGCCACACCAGCAAAGAGAAGACCCTGGGAATATAAAGGGCTAGGAGGGCCTGGGCATTCCCAAACCAAACCCTCATAGGTCTGTTTTTGTTTGTTTATTTCTGTTTTTGTTTTTATCTGAGAGAGAGAGACATCATGAGCAGGTGGCAGAGGCAGAGGGAAAAGCAAGCTGCCTGCTGAGCAGGGAGACCGATGCGGGTCTCGATCCCCAGACCCTGGGATCATGACAGGAGCTGAAGGTAGATGCTTAACCAACTGAGCTACCCAGGCGCCCAACCCTCATATGTCTTAATGCCTCAAAGAAGAACACACCAGCCTCACACTAACTTCAGCAAGCAAGAACCAACTAGTCCCATAATACCAGCCCTAATCACCATGATCCCTTATGGCTGTCGTTTTAGAGAATTCATATGCCACCCATTATTCATACCGCAATGCAATCACATAGCAAACTCTCCCAAGGTACCCTGAAACATAAGTCCCAGGAAAACCCACATTTGTAACAATTTCATACATATTTTAGCTATTTGTTAAATTTGGCCCTTAGTAAAGCATGTGGCCGCCCGCATCACAGAAATCAGCTTCCTCCCTGGGCCTAAAATTAGAAGTCAAAACTGCCAACTATGGGCACAGAGCTCCCTGCTTACTGAGATCCCCCTCTTCTTCACCTTCTGTGGGAAGGTTTCAAGTTCCCACCAGCTCTCCTGTCAGCCAGTCTAACGGAGGGCAACAGACAAATCAGCAAAGATGAAGAGGCAAGCCACTGCAGAAAGCTCCTGGAGACAGTGGAGCCAGCCGCTCAGCAGAATACTTACCGCTGGCAGGTCTAGAGTAAAAACTCAGACACCCACAGAGAAGAACGTGACTTGGCAAAATTAGAGACAAGATCTAGTGCCAGATTCTGAATTTTTACAGGGATCGTACCACTTTGCTTAAAGGGTTCACCTTGATCATCAACACATCCAAATTGCCAGTCACTCAGAAAAATGACTGCAATAAAAAATAAAAACATTATCACTGAGAAAAAGTTAAAGACCACTGGATGCTGTGAGTATATAACTGTAGATCCAAATGGTTGGGAAGGAAGGGAGGATCAAGGTAGGCTCCCCTTAGGTCATGACTTTTAATTTAGAGTAGAAGGACGATAAGGAGTTATCCAAGTAAAAAGTGAGAGGAAGCACTGATTTTGAGATAACAATATGTGCAAAGGCCCTGGGGTGAGAAGGAGTGTCACGTGTTAGAAGAAACTGCATGCTGAAAATGATGGTAAGAATGTGGTGAGAAAGATGAGCTGGAGAGGCAAGAAGGAGCTAGCTCACAGGACTGGGGAGACTCAGGTAACTTTAAGTTCACAGAAACTCATCAATACTTCGTAAGATGCTAATATGTATTTGTCAAGTTTTTGGTTTTGTGAGTTTAGGGTTTTTTATCCATCTTACCCACTAAAACATAAGTCCCATGTACTTGGTTTATAGCTCTATCACCAACACCTAGAACAATACCTAGAACTTTGGAATGTGCTTCTACTCACCACCACCCCACCCAACACCCATAACCTGTCCCTCACTGGGAAGCTAAACAGAAGATGGTCTCTGCCTACAGTGACTAGTTTCAGGGTCCCCAAGACCACTTTAAGGTCTGAAAAATTTGCTAGAAGGACTCAAAGAACTACAAAAGGCCATCACACTACAGTATGGCTTACTGCAAGTGAAGGGATACAATTTAAAACAGCAAAGGGAAAGAGTACGTAGGGCAGATCAACACGGCAAAATAACTATTTTCTACCATTTTTCCCCCAATGAACACCAAGTCAGACAATCATACTTGAGTGAGACAGCCTTTGTAGAATTCCAGCATCCCAGGGAAAAGTTCTAACACACTAGAGGGAAAAAAACTGAGATGAGATGTGTTGAAGAAGGTGAAAAGAACAATATCACATTATCCACATCACCCCTCCCATGGGGCGCCACAGCTCAGTGCCAGGAGGAATCTTCTAGGCCCGTGATTTCTCCCACAGGGGAAGTGAGACCATATGTGTGCCCAGGTTCCTGAGTTGTGACGGACACTGCCAAAGACCAATGCATTGTGTATTTGGAAGTTACTAAGAGAATATATCTAAAAGTTTAGATCCCCCCAAAAAATTTTTATCATAAAAATGGGCAGAGGCTCTGAACATTTTTCCAAAGCAGACATACAAAAATGGCCAACAGATACATGAAAACACACTCAACATCACTACTCAAACAGTGAGATATCACATCACACCTATTAGCATGGCTGTCAACAAAAGGATAAGAGAAAACAAAGCAATGGTGTGGACATGGAGAAAAGCAACCTTTGTGCACTGCTGGTGGGAATGCAAATTGGTACAGCCATTCTAGAAAAGAGTGCGGAGGTTCCTCAAAAAACTTAAAGTAAAATTATTATATGATCTAGCAATCCCACTTCTGGGTCTCTGGGTACATATCCAGAGAAAATGAAATCAGGATATTCCCCATAGATAACCCACACTCGCATGTCCACTGGAGCATTATTAACAAGAGGCAAGGCATGGAAACAACCTAAATGCTCTTTGATGGACAATTAGATTCCGTGAATATAATGAATCATTATTCAGCCCTTAAAAAGCAGGAAACCTGCCATTTGCAATCCCATCAACAGCACTGAGGGCACTGTGTTAAGTGAAGTCAGTCAGTCAGAGAAAGACAAATACTGTATGATCTCACCCATATGCGGAGTCTAAAAAAAAGCCAAAGTCCTAGAAACAAAGAGTAGAAATGGTGGTTGTCAGGGGCTGGGGAAGCGAGGTCCTGCCGGTCTAAGGATACATACTTCCAGTTATAAGATGAACAGGCTCTAGGGGGTGCCGGGTGGCTCAGTCATTAAGCGACTGCCTTTGGCTCAGGTCAAGATCCCAGGTTCCTAAGATCGAGCCCCACATGGGTGCTCCCTGCTCAGCAGGGAGTCTGCTTCTCCCTCTCCCATTCCCCGTGTCTCTTTTTCTCTGCCAAATAAATAAAACCTTAAAAAAAATTTTTTAAACATGAATAGGTTCTGGAGATCTAATACACAGTACGGCAACTAGAGGTAATACTGTATCGTACACGTGGAAGTTTTTAAATGCTCTCCTCACAAGAGCAAAGGTAGTGTGAGTGAGGGAAGCAGTGACTACCCTCACTGTGGAGATCGTTCACAATATCTGTGCACCAGACCATCACACTGCACACCTTACACATCCCCAAAGTTATATGTCAATTATATCTCAGAGAAGCTAGGAAAAGTGTTTAGAAACTTTGATAATTTTTTAATTTAAAAACATGTAAGTGCCTAGGGCTGGGTCCAGGAGAGATCAGGTACTAGCTTCCCACTGTCCTCTCCCCCGTGGAGTCTTAAACACAACACCTATGTCTCCAAGCAAAGATGTGTGACAACACCTACAAAGTGTTGACAACCAGAGAAGCTTGCTGAAGCCTTGGTTCTCAGAGGCTTTGCTAAGTGCTGGTCACACAGGCACGGCGCATCCTCGGGGATGGTCTTAGTCACTCCGTCTCCAGCCCCTCCAGAGGGCAAACAGATGCCACCACGGGGCCCCAGGCCTGACACATTAAGTTCACTTAAACGTCACCATAAATCCCACTGTTAGCATAGATTATCTGGCATGTCCCAAAGACACAGGTAAACAGAGATGCTCTTATCAGGCAGAACATTCCAAGGACTGTGAGATTATCTCCCAGCAGCCAGACAAGGGCCAAACCTTTCCTGGGGATGTGCAAGATTTGAACACCTCAGACCTACTTAGCCAACCCTTTAGTCTACAAATGAGGAAGATGCTTCTGGGTAGCAGAGTACACAATGGAAGCAGGTTGAAAGAAGACACATCCAGGAAGAACCAGAGGCCACCTCTGTCCACACTTTCCCTACACAGGACCTACCTCATGGGCATCAGGCACATTATCCCTCCCCAGGGGTACTTGGGAGCAGGTGTCCCCCAGCAGGGCGGGGCGGGGGGTAGCCCTCTTGCTCCATACCCACACCCTGCTGACAAGCCCGAGAGGGGTCAGGTTTCAGGGAGACAAATGCAGGCATGGAGATGTGTGTGCAGGCGGTTTACTGGGGAGCAGAGGGAGGAGCAGAACTATGGAACAGCTGCTAGAGACAGGTGAGGCAATCCCACAGGGCACCCCTTCAGAGGTATCCCGAATTGAGGCAAGGGATATGGCCTTTGTAACCCTCAAGAATCAGTCCCTGGATACAGGATGACTCTGGGAGAAAGGACTCCCCCAAACTGTGCTGCTTCCTTCAGCAGGAGCACAACTGAGCCCTGAGATGTCAGCGGCCAACTCTCCAGCAACTGGGGACCGAGGGCCATCATGGTCCGGCCCAGGGGCGGGGGGGCTGCAGTGCCCAGCAGAAAGCCCAAGACCAAACCAGGAAGACAACGATAAGAGAAGCCTTCAACTGATTAAGGCTTAAAAGCCAGGCTGCCTTGAGAATCCTGAACTGACTTTTTATTCAGGAAGTCTAGGTTTTAAACCAAAAGGGTCTGGGTTTCCCTCGGCTTGGCAAGACTGGGTGTATGAGACCTGGAGGGAAAAGGAGCTTGTGCAGGACTAGGATAAAGAAGGAAACTACAGGATAAAGAAGTTTGGGATAAAGGAAAAAAACAAAACACATCAAACCTTGTGGAATGGGGTAACAGTAAATATGCAGAAGTTTGTTTTCCTCAGAGTATAGGATCTCAGTGGTGCATGGAAAAACCCCAAAGATGTAACACACACACACACACACACACACACACAAATTGTTACAGCTCTCACGCTCAGGAAGAAGCCAGGACAGAGCAAGATGGTCAGGGCATCTGTGGATGGTCACTGAGCCTACCGATCTCCTTGAAGAAGGTGATGCTCCCTTCAAGGTAAATAAGAAAATGTTCCCTTGGGACGGGAAGACACCGCACTGTAAATGCTCATCCTCTGCGCGCAGGAGTTCTGCTTCCAAGCGTCCATCCAACGGAGGAAAACACACACATACACTAGGTATACCTTCAGGCATAAATCGCAGTGGAAAGCCACAGAAAACACCCTGAATGTTCACCAAAAGGGAACTGGTTAACTTATACACGGCCCCTGCTGGAATACTGCACAGCCACTAAGAAGAATAAGGCCCCTAAATGAGTACGGATGTGCAACAAACACGTATTCTTATGTGAAAAAAATGAAGACACAGAATAATGTGTACAGTGTGCTGTCATCTATATTCTTTTAAAAACTGGAAGGAGAACTATAAATACGTGTATACTTCTGTATGAAGAGAGAACCCTCTGGAAGGTTTCAAGAGTAGCCACCAACACCTGTTAAGTTTGGGAAAGGGGAACCTGTAGTTAGGATGCGAGAGGTTTCCCTTGCACTGTACACTTCTTTTGTACTCTTTCAACTTTTTTTGACATATGCACACATTCTCTATTCAAAAAAGATTTTTTTTAACTGGAAACAATGAAAAATCTTACAGGCATGCAAACTAAATTAATTAGCCATTCCTATAGCTCCAACATGCATTTAAATGTGCAAGCATCCTGGCCTCCCAAGATTGATTGACTGTAAATTGAGAACCTCAGCAATTTCTTTTCACCAGGACAGATGTTGACATTGTTCCTGTGATTTTTCACAGATGTTTGCCTTCCAGCATCTTTAAAATCGGGCTTCTCTGTCAATTTGGAAATCCCAAATTTCTCATATCAAATTGATATGACAGGAAAATTCAAAACCATTACCACGTTTTCGAAGAGTTTATAGTGGCAACTGGCAGTGGAAAGGGAAGGATGTTTAAGGAGCAGCCACGACATCTCCTCCTTAAGCCTTCCTGTCACAGCATGCCTCAGTTTACCTGATCAGGGTAGCTGGAGGGGAAGTTTGCATCAGTATATAGACATGGGCTTTGGCATCTGGGCAGGTTCTGATTTTGGCTCCACCCCTTCTCTAACTGTAATACTTTGAACCGGTAGTTAACCTGGCCTCTTTTTTCTCATCTGTGAAGTGAGAATATCCACTACCTTGCAGCGCGGTTTTGCAATTAAGTGGCACAGCAAAAGGAAAACGCTTGGCACCTGCTGAGCACTCTGGAAGTGGCTTCTCCCTTCCCGCCTCCTTGACCACTTCCCCGAGCATCTTTTCCTCCTTCTCCATGTCCGTTTTTTGCTTTAAGACTAGGGCTCTCATGGAATCTCTGGCTTTACCCACTGGTTAGACATCAGAGGGACACATTCCTCAACCCAAAACTTGACTTGTGTCTCCATCCTCTTAGGACTCTGCTCTCCCTAAATGACAATAGGAACACTGTCCACCAATAAAAGCCAAGCCCCTGCTAATTAGACATCTTAGCTAGTAACATTCAGTGTGCACTAAACACTGACCATATCAGCCTCCTGATAACCGCCTCACCTGCATCATGTCATAAAAGCCCCTCAACAGTAAAAAGGCACAATTATTACTTCCATTTTACAGGTGTAGAAACTGAGCACCAGAGGTACTCTTTTAACACCCCATTCAACATCTGAGTGGCAGATCTGAGAATCAAATGAACCTGAACCCCAACCACAGACATGTCTTAAGATCAAGCTGGGTCTCCCCACTTTGTTGTTATTAATAAGGGAGTATGCTCTCTGGATGGCTATGATGCAGGGGTTCATTCTGCTCTCATGTTTGAGTGAAGTCACCTAGGGAGTGGCACTTATAACCTGTGCGGCCATGGACAATGCAAGCAACTCAACTCATGGCTTAGAGTCTTAATTTCCTCATTTGTTAAATGAGGATACCAAGGTATCCTGAAGAGAGGACTTCAGGGAGATTTCTAGAAAAGAAAGTGCTGTAGACTGCATGTTTCTGTTCCCTCACATTCAGATGTTGAAGCCCTAATCCCCAGTTTTGGTATCTAGAAGTGGGATCTTTGGGAGATCACTAAGTTTAAATGAGGTCGTGAGAATGGGGCCCCCATGATGGTTACTGCCCTTACAAGAAAAGGAAGAGATGAGAGCCCTCACTTTCCCGGCCACATGAGGACATAACAAGAAGAGGGGCCATCTGCAAGCCAGGAAGATGGTCCTCACCAGACACGTAACCTGCCAGCACCTCGATCTTAGACTTAGGCCTTACGACTGGGAGAATTACACATGTGCTGTTTACGCCACCCAGGCTACGGTATTCCGTTCTAGCAGCACAAACTGACTTTGTTGGCCCTTCCTCCAACATTTCTCCTTCCCAATGCCCACCTGGAGGAAGGCAGTCAGGAAAGTGAAAGCAAACGGGCCTCACAGACATGGGCATTCCCGTGCTGAATGCGCCCACTACTGGTATTGGAAAAATGGGAAAGTCAAAGGAATTACACCCCTGAGAACATGCAATAACTCAGGAAAACTCACTAAGGGACATCAGGCACACACACACACACACACACAGAGCAAATGAGAGAAGACTTTTTTGCTTGACTGAATAATTTAGAGAACATCTAAGAGAACATGAGTACAAAGTCTTACAGCATGAGTTCACATCCTGCGAGGTAACAACCGCCATTATAAAGCTGAAGTTTACTGACTGAGTCATTTATGTCAAGCACCGGGTGCTAAGCATATTCTGTGCATTATATCGTTTAACCCTCCAAATACTACCACTACCCTTTCACAGATAAGGAAAGCACCTCTCAGTCATAAAGCGCTTTTCCAGTCATAAAGCTTCTAGTAAGTGGTGGAGGCAGGATTCGATCCCAGGTAATCTGATTTGAGATCCCACGTTCCACTGTAATAACAAAATCCCAGGGGAAATTTCATCAGAATAAAATGCCTGCCCAGCCCCAGCCAACCTTTCATTTATAATACCCCTGGACGCAATGGAGAAGAAAAACAAACCTACAGAAGGAAGGGCTCGAGGTGCCAGTTTTATCAAGGTCCATTGGGCGAAAGGATGGATGGCTCTGGCTGCCTGAAGAAGAAAACGGGCAACAGTCGTTTCCCAGGAAGGAGAAGATCCTCAGCCTCCCAGACAGGATGAGCTGGTGTGGCCAGAGCTGATGGTGAGCTTCGGCTGAAATCAGATTGGGAAGCGAAGGCTGTCTCCAAAAGGGACTAATGGAGATTCTGAAACACTTAAAAAACTGTGTCCACGAAGCAGCACTGTTGAGGGAGGTCAAGGAGTCTGGCCTTACATTGACAAACAAAGGGAAAACAGGAGGTAAGCAAGCCGTTGCCCCTGAATGAAGCGTCGATTGCACTCTGTCAAATCCCTACAGCTGCTTGTCGGTCCCAACAGGAACCCTGTCCCTGCAACTCAAAGAAACGTACTCCAGCAATCTGAGAGTAACTGAAAAGCAGTTCCCCGTGCATCAATCCAAAGAGTCTCACAAGGCAGGGGTTCTCAGCTCCATCAGATCCATGTCCTCATGTTTCAGGTAATATTTTGAAAAGCCCTCTTTATTGTCCTAAAAAGAAAGTCATTGACAGTAGAAACTACCTACCCTTACTTTAACAAATCAACTGCTACTGGGCCCTAATTATAATAAAGAGGAGATATGAAAAAGGAATTTATAATGAAACAATTTATAGTGAAAAAACACGGGTTTCTGCTAGGAAGACAGGACGAGGTAGTCGGATGCTCACACCTACGTGTGGCATAACTGGATGGGACAGTCACACAGATCCAAGAAGGAGCAGACACGTGCCGCTGGGGTGTGACCACAAGGGTCATGGTTTCCCAAAATGGCGACTCCTTCATTTTGGCACTCCACACAGACCACAATATGGTCCTCTCTGGACGCACCCTATAGCTCTGTTCCTGGAAACTTCAGTGTTCATTCAGTGTTTATATGGAAAACACAAGGTTCTCGAACCAGAAAATCATAAACAGGCTTCTAACCCAAATGAAGGTCGAATTTCTAACCCATTCAACCCATTTGTTAGAGGGCAGGACATCTAACAATACTACCTCTTTCTACCTCCCATCATTAGGACCACGGATTTTTTTTTTTTTAACTGAAGTTTTCTTAAACAACAACAACAATAACAACAACCCTCAGTAGTATCCTAAAGTCCCATCATTAGGACCACGGATTTTTTTTTTTTTAAAAACTAAAGTTTTCTTAAACAACAACGACCCTCAGTAGTATCCTAAAGTCCTTACCTGCCTCCCTGGTGTATTTGCATTTCTCAGTTTCCCTACAACAAACCCCCAAAGATCTCTTTAATTCTCAGACAGCAGATACTATTTTGTCCCCTCCCAACACCTCTCACCTCCCGTCAGGTAGACCAGCTTAACCCTCCGTCTCTACTTCTCAGCTGCCCTCACTCTCTTCCTTCCTCAGATTCCACATAACAAATCTCCCACGCACCAGCCAAGACAAAAGCTGTCCCCTCTTTAAAACGTGGGGAAGGCTATGAACCCTCTCAAAAAAAAAAAAAAAAAAAAATGAATCCTTCCCCCACAAAGAACTTCTGTGCCAGGCACCAAGCTAGACCTTTGAGATACAATAGCTCTTGTTCACCTGCGGGCGGAATGATTCAAGCCCCGTAATTATTATCGAGACCAGGGTCAGTAAGCTACAGTCTGCAGTTCACATCCACGCCACCTGCTTTTCTATGACCTTCAAGCCAAGAATCATGTTTACATTTTAAATGATTGGAGGAAAAAAAATCAAAAGAAGAGGAATATTTCATGATGCAAAAATTACATGAAACTCAAACTCCAGAGTTCATAAATAAGGTTTTGCTGGAACAGAGGCACGCTCTTTTGTTGACGTTATCTGGGCCTGCTTTCACGCTGTAAGAACAGAAATGAGTAGCTGCCACAGACACCTCACGGCCTGAAAAGCTGAAGAAATTCTCTACCTTCGTCTTTATTGTTAAAGTTTGCCGACGCCTGGTTCAGATGCTGAACAAGTGCTTTAGAGCACCTACAACGTGCCAGGCACCAAAATTATACAGGGGGAAGGCAATCAACAAGAAATAGTCCTCAAAAAAAAATTTTTTTAAAGGGTGTTATTCTGAATCGTGTAGACCCAGGGTCCCATCTCAGCTCTGTTGATCTTGAGCGTATTTCTTGACCTCATTTTTCTCATCTATACAACAGGGCTGCAGACTGCCCACCTCGCACGGATGCGTGGATCTCGAACAAGACATCCTCTGCCGAGCCCCACAAAAAGAGAAAGATCTGCAAACGGCATCTCCTTTCTGGCTCCCCATCGTTCACCACGTTTGCTGAGAAAGCAGGCAAGAATGAGTGAGCGAGGTCATATCCTACTTGTCTAAATGTTTTCTTGTTAGGAAACATCTTTCTTCTTAACATCCCTTCCTCCATGAAAAAATCCCCGTCAGAGGAATATTAAAAGGCTCTAACCTACAGTTGGATGGAAGGCGAAACTGTGATCTCACAGCTAAATCATTTCGGTCTGCCTCTACACAGATCTAATATCGCCCCCCTCGAAAAAATAATAATAATATGAAAGTTGGAAAGTGGAAAACTTCATCCTCTGGAGTTTTCAAAAACTAATTCAGTTGTAATCACAAAAGATTGAAACGAGGATTCATGACACATTTCTCTTCCTCCTGGGCAGATGAATCTATGACTTGCATTTGATTTTAAATGTGATTCCCCTGCATCTTCAGTGGGTTTGATTGATAGAGCACACGAGGCCACTCAGTAAAATGATACAGTGGAGATCAAAGCGTGAAAGATAATTTTCGCCGAAATGTCTGTAGCCGACGGTGAGTTATAAGCCTTTGTCTCCCACTTTATGGAACACAATTTCATTTAAAGCCGAAATCTGTCACTTCAGCACTGTTTATCGAAATGCTTCCCACAACGCGGTCCCCTGAAGAACAGTGTCAAGTCAAAAGGTAGAAAATCAAATGGGTACAAACATCCCTGGACAAAATAAAATAAGGGGAGCAGCTTCCTATCTGCATAAATATTATCCACCAGTGATGCATCTGGGACAAGAAATGAAGTCATTCATCTGCAAGGTAAATACGTAGTGTTGTCAGAGGGGCCTGATACAGCCCCATAAACCCAGTGATTTCTACCTGGCAGCTCATACATCTCTATCTGATAACTTTGCTTTATTCATAGGCCCACAAGGAGAGTCACAACTGGGTTTTTATCTCTGCACAACTTTTTTTTTTTTTTTTTACTTTTTTTTTGGTTGGGTATTTTATTTATTTTTTTGTTTTTGTTTTTGTTTGCTTTCATCCACACCTTCAGTGCATTGTGACTGAGGATCTACCCCGTAGAACCTGTGAAGTTATCTGGAAGGCAGAAAAGCAGATTACCGGGACCTTCAGTTAAAGGATCTGGCTCAAGTCGAGATATTCCCCCACCTTCCAGCCGGGGGCCTTGAATAAAAACCCCTTTACCTTTCTGCACCTCATCTTCCCCATGATTAAGTGGAGGGCGGAGGAGACCGCAGATGTGGAAACACCGTGTGTGCTGCCGAGTGCCTCCCAGAGGAAAGCCTAAGGACAGCCTCATTCTAGGCACTGCCAAGGACTTAAGAGGCTTAAGCTGGCATTGATTCCATGATGGTGTCTCTACAGCTACAGGTTGCTGGTCTCAGCAGAAAGGACCTGAAAAGAAAAGGAGTCCATTCAGGTGCCTTGATTCCTTGGCCACTAACTAAATCTATGACATTGGGACAGTCACTTTTGAGATTCCTGGGCTGCCTAACTTCTTTCAGATGCCATATTCTGGAACACTCCCAGTCTCCAGCCTCATGACTCACCATACCATACCTCACAAGCTTTTCCTTCATTTATTAGATGCTGTTACGCTTACCTAAGAAAGAGCCCCTTCTTCCTTGTTAAGGGACCCCAATTTTTAGATGCTGAACAGTCACATGATTCAGAAGTCTGGCCCCTTTTCACCACAAGGAGTAAATCCTGACTGATCCAAATGGTCATACTGACCCCCCTTTCTGTTGACTGCTTTCAGAATAGGCATGTCACCACCTCTGACCAATGAGAGCTGGTGGGAAGTACACTGAAAGCTCTGGGGAAATTTATCCTTTCTGTTTAAAAAGGATACAACAGAGACAAGTCTTCCCTTGTCTTTGGAACTGTTGTGTGAGGCTGTGATGCCTGGCACTGTGGCAGCCATCCTGTCAACATTAAAGACTGGGACAAAGACTGCTCTACAAGTCAGAGCAGAAAGATGGCGAGAGTCCAGGTCTTTGATGATATAACTGAACTAGAATGTTGTACCATCCTAGAACTAGCAACAGAAGTTAGCTATCGCTAACCTGTAAGGCAAAGGAGAGGAACCAGTTGTGGAACTCAAGGAGAAGAGCTATAGCTGTCAGAGACAGCTGCCTGGCCAGAGCCGTGGTCTCCAGCAGAGGGGCAGCTAACCCACGGCAACTCAACTAGGAAGAGCCAGAGGAATAAATACCCCCAACATCTCTCTCCTCCCAACTTCTACTATCCTATGAGGGCCCTCCATTGGCCAAGCTCAACCAGCCACAAGACAGTGAGGTACCTCCTGGGGGACAGCAGGAGTGGGCTGTGGAAAGTCAGTCTAGGGGGGAAAATGTAAAACATCCAGCTCAGATACTCATCCAGAGAGAGGACAAACTAAGAGAAACTACTTCACCCAGAACTCCTTAGCCTTAGAGGAGCCAAAACTCTTTTGAAAGTTAATCCCACCTCACTGCCACCAGCATCCTCAAACAGCCGCAGGTTTACCCCAAACTCTGGTGTCTCTCCTTCATCTGTACAAGCTTCCACTATTATTTTGCTCCTAAAGGAAAAGGCTCCAAAGCCCAGAGTAATCACAGAGCCTAGAAGTCTTGGGGCTTTCTGGCTCTAATGCAGATTCAGGGCTCAAGAGAGCTGAGAAGCCACATCAATGCCAGAAATCTGGACCTGAGACAGACAACACAGTAAGCTGTCCCACAGATGAGCAGGCTGTCGGCCTTTCACCCCAAAAAAGCAGCAAACACATTTATTATTCACCATAGCCCCTTTGTTTCCAACTGGGAGGCAGCAATTACTTTTAAGAGTTTAGTGTCATCCAATATCACAGCCTCTCCTTCATGCACAGGAAACAGGAACTCACTCAATTCTGGGCAGAAAACATGGACTCAAGCATCCTTTCTTCTCATTTTGTGTCCACCAAACCCTCAGGAAGTCATTTATGGCTTGTCAATTTTTAAATGGTTCCAGGAGGGGAGAAAGATTTTCCAGTGATAAGCAGTAAAAATGCAAAGGTTCTTATTGATGAAATATGTGTGCAAAATACTTGACACAGTGCCTGACCTGGGGGAAAAAAAGCACTCACCAAACGCCAGCTGTCAGTGTTTACCACCATTCTTATTAACACTGGCCAGTTCTTGAGCATTCACCATGGGTTAGGTATGTCATGGGCATACTGGTATGCCAATTTTCCAAGGCCTGGTGGCTGTCCTGCCTTTCTGTGGCCTCTTGTTCTCATGCACTACCCAGGACCCTCCCAATAAATTCCTCCTTTGCACTTGAAGAGACTTTGAGTTGCGCTTCTGGCACTTCCAACCACAAACATTCCAAATGATACAAACCTTTTGAGACAGGTCTGAATGTCCCTACTTTGCCGATGAGAACATCAAGGCTCAAAAAAACAGTGAAATACGTCATCTGCCCAAGATCCCGCAGGTACTACCAATAAAAGCTAGAATCCGAACCCAGGACTATCTGGTTCCAGGGCAGCTCACTCTGCCCCATCACATAAGTTAGCATCAGAATGGACTCACTTAGTTCCTCCTTTCCTGCACAAAATTTTTAAAAAGTGAAGAGGTAAGGGAGAGGCACCCCAGGCAGCCTTGCATTCAAAGGGGTCGCACTGAACAGGGCTGAACTGAGTGTGTTTCCATGAATCTAAGCGACATGCTCTTTCACATTTCATCATTTCTAAAACACAATCATCTTACAATCAATGTGAGCATTTAATGTAGTGTTTCCTTTCCCCCAAAGAGCTGTTATCAAATCAGTGCTCTAACTTGCAATCACTGCTATCTTATAAACAAATGGCAAAATGCTGTCACCTTGGGAAGGCACCTACTTATTCCGATGATGCTACTACCACTGTTGAAAATACTTCTGGAATCCTTCAGGACTCCACTGCTTGCATGTTCACACCCCGACGCGGCTCATCTTTGCAGGGAAAGAGACTCCAGAGGCCGCCTCCCCTTCTTGCTGCCACTTTGTGCATGTGCAGCTGTTGATAAATAGCATGTGGCAGCTGGTCTTCAAAGAAAATTTGAATTTTATAACCTCAGCAAACTCGAGCACAGACTAGTCTCACTTATAAATACCCGATTTCAAAACCACTTAAATGTGGAAGGGTGCCTTAGTCCTAACTGAAACAGTCTTTGGATGGCACTTCATCAGGTCCTTGAAAATGAAGGGTTTTATTTTTGAATCAGTTCAGGTCCAACCAGCGGCCAACGACGCCCATATGCTGCTGGGGGAGGGGTGGGGGGAGGAGCAGAGAACATGGCACTTGGTACAATCCTTATAGAAGAGAATTGAACAATATCGAAATCACAGGCGTTCCGACACTTTGGACCAAGAAATTTCAACCTGTAGAAACAGATGTTACATGTGCGCTTGCACACATGTGTACAAGATTATTCACAAAAATGCTATACTGTCAAAACACTAGAAATGCCATCAATCAGGAAGCAGCTACACAAATTCTAGTGCAGCCACTTGACGCAATACTACTCAGCAGTAAAAAAAAAAAAAAAAAAACCAACCAGGGAAGAATTCTCTATACTATTTCTATGTAGTTAGTCTCTCCCAAAAACGTCATCTTGACGACAGCAAGCTACAGAACAGGACGTGTGGCAGACTGTTTCGAGTCAAGGAGGACAGAAGAATTTGTAGTTCTATTTGCTGGCATTCACATACATAAATTCTAGAAAGAACCTAAGGAACTCTTGTGAGTGGAATGCACTGGATATCTATGCTGTCGAACAAATTCCCTAAACACTGCAGCCTAAAACAACAGACAATTATTATCTCATGGTGGCTGTGGAGCTGGTGCCCACAAGCCAATGAGCTGGTGGTTCTGGCTGAGGGTCTGTCGCGAGGCTGCAGGTAAGACATGGGCCAGGACTGCAGTGGTTGGAAGGTTTTCTGGGCCTGAGAGAGAAGCTCCCGGGCTCACTCGCGGTTGTCGGCAGGCCACAGCTCCTCACTGGCGATTAGCGGGACGCCCCAGTTCCTCCTCACATGGGCCTCTCCCTTGGGTGTTCTCACAATATGGCAGTTGGCTTCCTCCAGAGGAACAGATCCCAGAGAGAGAGAGAGAGAGAGAGGAGGGAAAGAGAGATGGAAGGAGAGAAGAATCCCTCAAGACAGAAGGTGTAGGTTTTTACAGCCTAATCTTGGAAGTGACATGCCATTGCATCTGCAGCACTGGGTACAAACACCAATCCTGTCACAACGTGAGAGAGGAAGACACAGTGGGTGAATGCCAGTAGGCAGAGATCGATGAGGCCATCTTGGCAGCTGGCTACCTCAGGGGAGCAGGGACAGGAGACAGACTTTTACTATTCTTGTAATATCATTTCATTTTTGAACTTTAAACTGTATTTCCTATTCAAAACACTGGAATTTAAAAGTACGGGGAGGGAGGACACCCTTGGGGACAATCAGCAGCCTAGATCACAGTACGGGCCTCCATCTGATACAGCCATGTTTCTCAAACTGGGGCACAGGTACCCTCAGGGGAACCCTACTGTATCTCTGGGACATGCAAAGCTATACAGCATGAACACGACCATCTTCCTGGAGCATCAGCAGACTGTACTCCATAAGTAATTTAAAACAGGGCACAAAGCAGAATGCAGGATTCACAAATATCCAAGATAAAACATGACACTTCAAAGGAATTTTCACCCTTGGTGAGCCTGTTTGAGGCTATACACTGCTAAGCTTGAATGCATTCTCCTTTCTTCACAGGGGTAGTTTTAAAACCACTGCTTTGGGCTAATTGCTCTCCAGAACTGCACAAGAAAATCACTTTCACTACCATGAGGTAAATTTCATTTCAACAGAAGTGACAATACAAGCTTCATCATCTGCCATTGTCATCTGAGTTGGCCACGAGTGACCTCCAACTGTTTTTTAAAAATCCAATCCACCCTCAGAGCTGACACGCTCTTACTTCTAAAGATTACAGGTAAAAAAGATGCCTCCTGTTTTTAGCTTCAAGGGCAGCATCAGAATAAGGCACAGACTCCAACAGTGGCCGCTTGCAGGTGGCAAATCTCAAGTGAAGCCATCAGCTTTGCTGGATTTTCTTTTTAATCCAGCTCATGACCAGCAAATGGCATTTGGTTTCCTTGCTGTTTTCCTGTTTGGTATTTTGACTTCTCTCCCATGCTCTCCCCTTCAAACCCAAAGTGGAACATGCTATCCATTGAAAAACACACGGACGACAAAGTGCTGAAGACCCTAGGATCTGGCATCTGATGATCTGAACCCAAACCCTAGCTTTCCCCACTCACTTCCTCTGGGACCGTGGGCAAGTTCTTACCCTCTCTGAGCATGTTTCTCCACCTGGAGAAAATGAAAGTAACAGTCTACATGAGATCGTATTCTGTAAAGCTCATAGCCTAAATGGCATAGAGCAACCATTCAATAAATATTAGCCATCATCATCATCATGGAAAAGGCTCCCGATAAGTTAGTTCTCATTAAGCAAAACAGTAATGACTTCTGACCAACCAGTCCAGTGGGTGACAAGAGAGTGATAAAACTTTACATTTGTTTGCTTTTTAATTCCCTAGAATCCCAATTCTCTAGAGAGAACAAGTGTTACTTTTATAGGCAGACACAGAGCCGGCATTAGCTCTCTACCTACACATCCTGAACCCCAGCAACTGGCCAGTGATTTCTGGTTTAGCCATTCCACTTTCAGAACATGGCTGATTACTCCACTGACAGACAGAGTCTCTCATTTTTTGTTGTTCTTGTTTGCCTTACTTCTATACTTAAAGAATAGAAAAACGGTAAAGTGAATACGTTCCCTTCAGACAGCATGTAACTTCCAATGCTCGAGAGAAGAGAAAATTAGCAATGTTTCCTCTAATTCAAATTCTTCCACTCTCTCCCATCTGTCTACTTCTGGGCTCCAACACTCTGGAGAAAAAAACCTGGTGCCTCACTTTGTGCTTTCCCTCTGGACTATGAAGACAGAAGCCGGGGTGAGGCAGCCCTGATAATGTGGCAGGACGGGAGAAATCAGGCTGAGTCAGGGAAGTGTAAATTCTGGGGCATGTTTTACAATCCCATTAGTTTACAAGCACATGGGGATTTCAAATCAAGAAGCACCCACATGCATACCCTTGGATTATTTAAGAGATAAGGTGTATCCCAGATTAGCATATAGATCAGAGGCATGCATGAGTGCTGCAAAAGTGGGCTATAAATGCCCCAAAAACAGTTGTTTTTCTCAAGAGAGCTTTACACCACTCCAAAATCTTGTTCAGGAAATGTGAACTGTGAGTCAAATAAATCTCACTCAGGTCCTGGTTTGGGCACCTAACTGTTGTGTCATCTTGGGGCAAGCCCCCCAATCTCTCCAAACCTTTTTCCCACCTCACAGGCCTGCTGGGAGGACCAAAAGGGACACGGTGAGCAAATGCTCTCTGAAGAGAAAAGTGCTATGCAAACGTAAGACACCATCAACCCCTTCTTCTTGCAGACTCATTTGTTTTCTGCCTCGTTACAAGACAGGACTCGGGGTAGATGTCAGTAAGACTCTTTATTTTCTCTTGAATTTCAAGAAAAAATCCCTGTTTTCTGCAGGAGCATAAATACAAAACAATTTCCATAAGGACACACATATAATTACTTGACTTAACAAACCCTCGCGCAGATATAATGGAAAGATGAATTCCCTCCTCGGTCTCATGGGGCTCGTTCACCCACACGTTCCCAGCTCACTGAACAAAAGTACTGCTGAGTGCTGACTGTTGGGCAGTGCCCGGCACAATGTCCAGCACAGAAACGCATGTCACATACACCACCACCTACACCATCATATGCACAAGACACACACTTTGCAAGTGGGAAGCATGTAGATTTTTGGAATCACGGGGTCTTAATGCAAACTGGTTCCCAGCCCTATCTTTTCTATCTTTGTGACTGCGCTTAAGCCTTCTCTGAGCCGCCCTTTGCCCCACGGAACCTGGAGAGCAACCATCCCCAAAAGCTCTCAGGATGACCGGAGATCTGGAATGTCAGGGATGCAGCGGCGCACTAACAGATTTTCGACAAATGGCAGCTACTATCACTTCTCATCACTGCGTATTTTGGCGCCTATTCTCAGAGTACTTCAGACAAGCCCCCCCTTCTTTTTTAAGGCAATAAACAACAGCATTAGCTTTTTTGTTTTGTTTTAAATTAATATGAGTTCCCATAGTGTTTAGAAGAGAGATCACAATGATGAATGCTTGCTTCTGTCTCTCTTCTAAAAAATTTACAGTCCTTACATGGGATATTTAATGTGGCACTTTGTGTCGTCCTACAAAGACTAAATTTAAATTGGAGGAGCAGAAATACGGGGAGACTCCTTGTTTAGGCTTAATTCGTACTTGAGTACAATAAAATCCTATCTAGAAGCTAAAGTCATAAAGCTAAAAGTCAGGAAGGAAAAGAATGGCTAATTAAGCGCTCAAACTAAAATTTCTTTTTTTATCGCTGTTTTGTTAAGACCTAACAATTGGTCAGGCACAGGGGCTTCGATGTGCCATTCTAGTTAATGGTCGGTTACAAATTTCCACCATAAACTCATCTTCCTTCCAGTGCCTTAAATTTCAGGCACTGGGAGCTAATAAGTAGAGAAAGCTCTCAGGCCCACGGCAATCTCTCTCTCAATCCAATCTCCCTCTCACTGCCCCCACCATCAACCCTGCCATAACTGTTTGTAAGAGCTCTTGATTGTGTGCCCAGAAATCCAACTCTAGCTAAATTAATCAAGAAAGGAATACATTGGGTTATCCAGCTGGGGTAGTAGTTTACATAAGGGAGAGATAAGAACCAGAGCTCCAGGGACTAGAAACAAAACTCATAGCCACCAACACATAGACTTTCTCTCTCTTCCTCTTCTTTGTCTTTGCTCAGCCTTATTTTCCATCTTTCTCTATGGGAGGAAAAGTAGATCCTGACAGCTCCATATTCATATCCTCACTCCTTAGAACCATAATAAATTAATCCCAGAGGGATACCCTGATGGACCTTTCTTATGCTCTGTTCTGCTCCATGGTCCACCAGACAGACAGACCAGACATGTGTCATCTGCCCATCAAAGCAGACGCTGGCAGTGCCTGTCTGTGTCCTCTGGGCCCTCATCATCCTCATACAAGCCAAAGGCATCCCACTGCAAACATCTGAGACTCCCCACTTGAGGACCTGCTCTTGGCCAAGAGAAGTCATAGGAAGTAAAAGTCCTTAGCAGCATTCCTCAGTCAATGTCAGACAGGAGATGGAAGACAGGTATCTCAATTTTCTTACCACTCAGCGGGAACACTCTGAGGTGTGTTCCATACCATCAACCAGAGATAACCAAAAGAAATGAGCCTCCAGTGCCTGTAAAAGTAGCTTGTTCATTACCACACCCTATACTGGCTTAAATTCCCTTATCTCATTTCTCCCTGTAAAGGTTAATTTTATGTATCTGAGACTTGACTGGGCCACAGGGTGCCCAGGTATTTGTTCAAATATTATTCTGAGTGTGTCTGTGTTTCACTCCTTGGCCTTTTGGCTAAGATCCAGTGAAGTGCTGGATTGTTAGTGTATAAGAAAGCAACTGTGAGGGTGTTTCTGGATGAGATTAACATCTGAATTAGTAGACTGAATACAGCAGATTGCTCTCTCTAATGTGGTGGGTCACACCCAATCAGCTGAATGCCTAAATAGAACAAAAAGGCCAACCTTCCCCCAAGTAAGAGAGGATTCTTCCTGCCCAGTCTTTGAGCTGAAATACCAGGTGTTTCCTACCTTCATACGCCAACTGAGAATATGCTCTTCCTAGGTCCAAAGCATGCTGGCCTTTGAACAGAAAGTACACTATCGGCTCTCCTGGTCTCCAGCACACTAACTCATACCACAGATCTCAGTGCTCGTCAGCCTCCATAACTGTGTGACCCAATTCTGTATGCAAACTCCTTATAACAAATAAGTAAACATTGCATTATATGTTTCTTATTATAAGTGTGTACATAAGCTACATTATATCATATTATGTTATAAATAAGCATGTGTATATACACATATCTTTTTTTTTCAAAGTATAGGGATAGAGGGAACATTCCTCAACTTCATAAAATCACAGTGAATATCATCCTCAATGGGGAAAAGCTGACAGCCTTCCCTTTGAGATCAGGAATATGACAAGGATGCCCACTCTCACCACTCTTGTTCAACATAGTATTAGAAGTCCTGGCAACAGAAATCAGACAACAAAGAGAAAGAAAAGGTATTCAAATTGGCAATGGAGAAGTCAAACTCTCTCTCTTTGCAGATGACATGATACTTTATATGGAAAACCCAGAAGACTCTACCCTCAAACTACTAGAATTCATACAGCAATGCAGTAACATGGCATGATACAAAACCAATGTACAGAAATCAGTGGCTTTCTTATACACTAACAATTAAAATACAGAAAGGGAAATTAGAGAATCGATTCCATTTACTATAGCACCAAGAACCATAAGATATGCAGGAATAAACCTAACCAAAGAGGTCAAGAATCTGTACTCAAGGAACTACAGAACACTCATGAAAGAAACTGAAGAAGACACAAAAAGATGGAAGACCATTCCATGCTCTTGGATCGGAAGAATAAACATTGTTAAAATGTCTATACTGCCTAGAGCAATCTATAATTTCAATGCCATCCCGATCAAAATTCCACCGGCATTTTTCAAAGAGCTGGAACAAACAATCCTAAAATTTGTATGGAACCAGAAGAGACCCGGAATTGCTAAGGAAATGTTGAAAAAGAAAAACAAAACTGGGGGCATCACGTTCCCTGATTTCAAGCTTTACGACAAAGCTGTGATCACCAAGACAGCATGGTACTGGCACAAAAACAAACACACAGACAGGGGAGCAGAGTAGAGAGCCCAGATATGGACCCTCAACTTAATGGTCAAATAATCTTCGACAAAGCAGGAAAAAATATACAGTGGAAAAAAGTCTCTTCAATAAATGGTGCTGGGAAAATTGGACAGCTATGTGTAGAAGAATGAAACTCGACCATTCTCTTACACCATACACAAAGATAAACTCAGAATGGATGAAAGACCTCAACATGAGGCAGGAATCCATCAGAATCCTAAAGGAGAACATAGGCAGTAACCTCTTCGACACTGGCCGCAGCAAGTTCTTTCAAGACATGTCTCCAAAGGCAAAGGAAACAAAAGTGAAAATGAACTTTTGGGACTTCATCAAGATCAAAAGCTTCTGCACAGCAAAGGACAGTCAACAAAACAAAGAGGCAACCCACAGAATGGGAGAACTTATTTGCAAACAACTATATACATGTATCTTACTGGTTCTGTTTCTCTGGAGAACTTTCACACACAGTCATTCCCATGCCAGTGCTCCCTGGGGTCACCTTACACATAAACTCTCATGCGCATCCTCGTCTCAGGGCCTGGTCTGGGGGAATCCAGCTGAAGACCCCCCAGGCTTGCAGAGGAGAGGAGAGATGCCCAGAACTGGCAGCCTTGCTGAACCACACAGAAGGGAGGAGTGCTACCTAAACAAAAGGGTGCTAGGGAAACACAAACCTAGAATCTGCTTTGGTCCTCATTGCTGGGTCAGAGGGATGGGGTGAAACACAGCTGTCAATAAGCGTCAATAACCAACCATGGATGATGGCTCCTGGATGGACCACGGGATCACACATCTGTGCCAACTAAGGTTTCTCCAAGAGAAGCCATTCCTTTGTTCTCTGCCAGGCTTCTCCAGCAAGCACATGACCTCCATGGCTCTGGCACCCTGCTCTGCTCCTGTCTGGCCAATCTCTAGCCTTATCTCCCAATCTTCAGCTTTGTGCTTATCCACTCCATTCCATAGCTGAATTGACTTTGGTAGTTTTAATTTCTCAGATGCCTTTACAGCCAAGTTTGCAAAATTAAATGCCTGTGGGGGCGGGGGCAGATATGTAGTTAAAACAAATGAAGACTGGAGATAGGACAAAAGGGCCTGGTGGGGCCTATGGCAGACTGAAGAACACGTGTCTCATCTAAGGAGACAGCAAGGACTCCATTCCAGGTGGTCTGCAGTAACAGAAGGGGCATATTGCCATAGTGCCACTATTTTTTAAAGAGAAGCAAAAAAACCCGGTTTTTAAATGTAAGATGTACAGATTGCTGAATGCTGGTGACTACTTTTTTAAATGTAAATGCTGTGTGACCCAAATCCACTTTTCTGCCAGCCTGATGCTGCGTGGCACCGAGAATGAGTCTTGGGAGTTTCCACTCTAGGGGTGTAGAAGGGTGCTCCCTGTGATGACTGAGCATGGCAGGGGTACCCCTTCCTGAGAGACACAGGTTCCTGCCCCTAAGATGGCTTGAGGACTTCCCTCTGGTGATCACGCCCTAACTTCCTGCCCTTTCTCCTTCACTTGGAGGTCACACCTGCAAGGCCATCACGGGCTTTCCCAGCCTTCTGACTCTGTCACAGGCATTTGTCTTAATAAAAATCATGCAAGTTTGGGGCACCTGGGGGGTTCAGTCAATTAAGCATCTGTCTTCAGCATGGGTCATGATCCCAGGGTCCTGGGATGGAGGCCCGCATCGAGCTCACTGCTCAGCAGAGAGCCTATTTCTCCCACCCCCTCTGTTGCTCCCTCCTCTGCTTGTGTTCTCTTGCTCTGTCAAATAAATAAACAAAATCTTTTTAAAAAAAAATTTTTTTTAAGCATGCAGGTTTAATCCTATAGTACAGTCTGTTTCTCAGAGGAGCTAGACTAACAGAGCATCTTATAAATTCTGCTTTCAACTCTCAGTTTACATTCACTTAAATCCTCCAAACTCTAGCTAATTGGGTCTAATTCCATCCCAGCTCCCATTGCTGGGTCCCGACATCACTACAAGATTCCCACACTGACCTTCCCTCACATCCCAGAGGGCTCCACGCAGAGTGATGATTTGGCTCCCTCTCCTAACTGCATGAGGGCCACGCACATATCCCAGGAATGACATTAGTGCCCACACATAAGAACTTTTCACCAGAAACATGATCTGAACTTTCCTGCCAATACTCCTTGAGAACAAAAAATACTTCATGACAGCCTGCTTCTATTTATTTTCCAAATCCCTTATCCCCTCACCCCACCTCTTGTGCAGACACTGTGGGGAATGTATTTCTAGAGAAACTATGCAACCTCTGCACTTGAAACTTTCTTTCATCTCCAGCCTTAGTGGTGTCTGGCTGTGCCCCATGAGGCAGAGAAAGGATGTAACACGCCAGTCTGTCAGGAATCAGCTGGTTAATTTATGTGACCAGAAATCAACAACACAGTAGTAGGATGTGGAGGGAAAAAGCACTGAACTTGAAATCAGGAGGCCTAAACAAGGTTTAAGTCCTGGATTCTCAGCCACTCGCTATGTGATCTCAAGCATGTTATATAACGTCTCTGTGCACGTATCTGTAAAATGGGAGCTAGTGCTGCCCACTTCTCAGAGTGAGTGTAAGATCCAAACTGCATTCAGTAAAATACTTTGCAAAGGAAGTACATGGATTGACCCCTTCCATTTTCAACCAGCAGAAACAACCACTGAGCACATCAAAAGAACTTCTTCCTGGAGTATTGTCAACAACAGCGCTGCACTGAGTATGTAAGTGTATCAAATCATCATGCTGTATACCTTTAATTCACACAATGTTATATTTCAAGTGTATCTCAATCAAGTTTGAAAAAAGAATTAATTCTTTTATTCTAATACTCAGCATTAGGACTTAAAAGCTAAACATAGGCACGATTGAAGGGATAATGGGGGAGTTCTAAACCTGGATTTTGGTGATAGTTATACAACTCTACACACAACCAACTGAAAATCATTGACTTGTATGGTTATAGTAGATAAAAATTACAGTCTGTACGTTATACCTCAAAAAAACTGTTAAACAAATCATAAAAAGAATGATGATGATCCTCTCTGAACCATCCTCAGGATGGCCTTCCAGAGCTGTGTGATCTGGTCACTAAGTCCCCTGATACCACTGCTTGCTATCCTTTCTCACTCACTCTTCCAGGACACTGCCCTTCTTTCTGTCCCAAGCTTATGCTTGCCTCAGGGCCTTTGAACTTGCCCTACTCTCTGCTCAGACATTGTTCCCCAGGTCATCACCCAGCTGTCTGATTTTCCTCATTCAAGTGTCTGCTCTCATTCTCCTACATGCCTCTCCTGATCCATCAACCCCATCTAAGGGCACTCGCCACTCCCTACTTCAGATATTCTCCACCACACTGTTGCCAGAGTTGGTTGGTTCAGAGTACTTCTTACTCTTGGAAATCTTTTTATGTTTGCTTATTTACTTTTGGCCTCCCCAGCTATTTTGTGAGCTCCACACGTACAGGGAATGTGTGTGTCCTCTCATTCCTGCGTTGTAAACACTTGGAATAGTACCCAGTGCATAGTGGGAGTTTAGCAGGTATTTGCTGAATGAACATGAAGAAAAGACATGAATTTGATATGCCAACAGCCCAGTATCACTAAGCGCAGTTTCCTCACGTGTCATAGAAAGACACCATCACCAGCCTCCCAGGGAATAATGTAAAAATTATATTAGCTGTTAAGGGACTCCACCAATGCTAGCAGCCTCTCCTCACCAACATTGCCCCTTAATGCCTTTCTTTCTAAAACTAAAACAAATCAGAACTAAACAAACTATTCTTTAGAATGAGATTAGCGGCAAAACTTCAAACATAATCAACCAACTGCCAAATGACATCTGCTGATTAAATTTGCCGTTGTGGATGCATCTCTTGCTTCCCTGGAGCAGCGGAGACATCGTGACCAGAAATAACAATTAAGACAGGCATGGCCTAATCTCAGACCTTGGGGCATGGCAAAACCTTGCAAGCATCTGATTTCCACTACCAGGCTACACACCTGGCTTAATAAAATGACTTTTTTCCACTCTGAGAACAAGCACCGTTGACATGCAACAAAAGCTGACATTCTAAAGGAAAGCTAGAAGTCAGCAAGAAGAGTATCTTGCTACTTGCAAATCAAAAGATCAGACACTCAGAAACCTCTGAAATAAGACTAAAGAGCAGACCTCTGGGCCAGCCCCTTTTATCATACAGTAAGAGAAACTGAGGCCTGGAGAGAGTAGTAATTGATGACAGTCACACATTCAGT
The DNA here is from genome assembly GCF_022355385.1 of Mustela nigripes. NCBI lineage: Eukaryota > Metazoa > Chordata > Mammalia > Carnivora > Mustelidae > Mustela > Mustela nigripes. The sequence continues at coordinate 26,588,571 of NC_081567.1, forward strand.
TTACACCAGAGCGAGGATGAGACAACCAGCTCTTCTGATCCTGAGTAGGTTCTTTCTAATATTCCAGGCTGGCTACAGATACAACTGCTACTACTACCCAATTAGCATCCTCCCTTTTGCTGATAACAGCATTTTTTATTTGTTCGGGGCCCAAAAAATAAAAAAATAAAAAATAAATCCTTCCTTCATTATTCATCTCTGTATTTGGGTAGAATTGACACCATCCCCTGGCTCTAAGTGTGAGCACATGACCAGGACTGACAATCACCATCTTCTACTTCTGTGGCCACAATAATAGGTTCAGAGATGGGCACATGACCATAAATGTCCAACGAGAGTCCCAAAAGTCCCAACGAGAAGCCCCAAAGCTTCTGGCAAGGCTCCTGGCAATGTAAGTTCTTTCTCTAAGGTTTTTACGAAGCTGGTAAGAGGAAAGTCAGACCTACTGATGACACAGGAAAGAGTCTGATAATGAAGTCAGTGTGAATGAAAACAAAGCTGAAAGCTACAGATCACAGAGACGCCCAAGTGCATCACCTAAGCACCTGGACGCAGCCATATCTGAAGTCCAGTTCTGTTTGTGGGCTTTGGGGTTGCAGAACAGGAGCAAGATGTAACTGTAAACATTTGGCTAATATAGTACCTCACCTCTCATCCAATTTCATAGAATATAAAAAAATTATCAATTAAAATTTACAAACAGCACTGATATAAAAGTCCTGCTATTTCAAAAACCTAATCTTTCTCTTCTTTTACCATTTGGCCTACGGAAATTCCTAACCCATTCTGGGTGTGTCAGCTTACATCTCTCTCAAATCGAGCATGTACAGTATACCTTGCTTGCCCTGGGGGGAAAGTCAGATTACCTTATCCGGGAAAGTACAAAGAAATTTATAAAATATTATTACTTTCTAAGACATTCCAGTAAATAAGTCCAAGAATATATGAACAAGGGCATTAGAATCAGACTGACGGATTCAGACTCCAGCCAACATCACTTACTTGTGTGACCTTGGACAAGTCCCCTAATCTCTCTGGCTTTCACCTTCCTCTTCTGTAACAGGGAGACCCCAATCAAATTTACTGCATAAGACAGTCGTAGAAAGCAGTACATATACATAAAGTGTTTAGTTCACTTAATTCTAGCACAGCTCAAGATCTGGATTATGATTGTTGGTGGTAACTATTACTACAACAAATATGGATAATACTATAACAAATGCTGCTAATGTTACCACTGCTGAACCTTGTATTCTACCACGAAAGCAACTTCCTCTAGCCAACAAGAACTTCTGTCCTGTCATCCACCAGCAGCTCCCTCAGCAGACCCAGCTACCTAGCTTATCAAGGAAATGACTTAAATTCTTCAATCAAGACAATATCATGGAAGAAAAATAAAACACAACCAGTCCAGCTTCAACTGCCATTCGGGAAAGTTTCCCAATTACCACAACACTTCTGCGCATCAAATATGAATTACTTTAATTGCCCCATAAGAACGCACTGTTGAAACATTTGACTTACCCAGAACTAATTGTGTGTCAAAAAGATATTTTGCAGCCAAGCAAATCGCTTAATTGGACATCTAATTTAACTGAAACCTCTTTTTTTTTCCTGCTTATTTCATGCTTTCTTCCCTTGTTTTTGCCAAATTGCGAATGCTAGGCACTGCTTTCAAAAATCATTTTATCTTGGGCTTTTCTTTCCTATTATAAAAGTAATACATGTTCATTATTTAAAAAAAAAATCTGGAAAAAATGTAATGCAAAAGTGGGGAAAAAAATAACTGCCCCTGGACTCACTGCCCAGATAAAGACTACCGAGATTTCAGCAAAGTTCCTTCCCTATTATTTTCTATAATTGATTGTTCTACATAGTTAATAAAAACATACTCAGTCTTGTAGCCTGAACTTTCCAATTTATATATATATATATTTTTAAGATTTTATTTATTTATTTGACAGAGAGAGAGATCACAAGTAGGCAGAGAGGCAGGCAGAGAGAGAGGGAGAAGCAGGCTCCCCGCTGAGCAGAGAGCCTGATGCGGGGCTCGATCCCAGGACCCTGCGATCATGACCTGAGCCAAAGGGAGAGACTTTAACCCACTGAGCCACCCAGGCACCCTTCCAATTTGTATTTTAACTTGAATACTTCCACTTGCCATTCCCAGGTCTTCAGAACATTTTTAGAAATAGCAGAATACTTGCAACAGCCTGATTCACCTCCCACTTAATATTGGACCTTTGGGTTCTTTTTTTTTTTTTAAGGATTATTTATTTATTTATTTGTGTGAGAGCGAGAGAGAATGAGAGAGGGAGAACATGAGGGGGGAGGGTCAAAGGGAAAAGCAGACTCCCTGCTGAGCAAGGCGCCCCACTTGGCTTGATCCCACAACTCCAGGATCGTGACTGGAGCCGAAGGCAGTCGCTTCATCAACTGACCCACCCAAGTGTCCTGGACCTTTGGGTTCTTCATGAATAAATTTTTCCTTGAATTTTCCCATGAATATATTTTCCTTAGGAAAGATTCTCCTTATTAGAAGACAATTCTCCATGTAACTCTCATGTTCCTGCATATCTGGTATCAGCTTTGGTTCCCCACTGTCTTTACAAGGATGTTTGTATAGCTAACAGCATTGGAAGACAGACATTAAAGAACTGAAAGCAGATTTGTTTGCTGACCAGGATTATAAAGGCCATGCCTCCCTCCAAGGCTCAAACTGGGGGGCACCTCTATGAAAAGACTGAGATTCCTTGGCTGGGATGCAAACCCACTGTGTGCGTGCCATCCACCTGAGTCTACCTCCATGCCGCCCCTGAGTCTACTCCATGCTTAGGAGTCCAGGGGAACTGGCACAAACATGAAGCACATGCTTCTCACCATGCCAGGAATAATAACACCCTTTGTCTCTGACCTGGGAGTCTCATATCTTCTGTCCACATCCACAAAAACTGTGGCAGGGTAATTTGCTAGCTTATGTGGAGGACAGTATCTCCAACCTTCATAGTTCTTGACATTCTAGAAGTAAACTTGACGGGTCAGGGGGCAGAAGCATTGCTAAAACCCTTCATGCCTAATTTCCAATTAGCTTTGCAAACTTAAATGTCCCTCAGCTGAGCTGCCTTTCTTTTCTGGATTCCTCTTTTGTGTAATAGAAAGTGGGTGTGAAGAGATAAAAGGGGAAAGGGGGTGGGATTTATCTAATTTCTGCCCAGTGCCAGGCACAATGTGGAGACCATTTCGATGAGATAGGAGCCATCCATTATTTGTTTCTACCAAGCTGCCTCTGCTCTAAGAAGCATTCTGGGAACCACACTTTAGCCTCTGACCTGGCCCCATGGGCGACCAGGTGAAGTAAGCTTAGCCAATGAGAGTCTTTCCCCGGCATTTTTCACACTGTGGCCATGTGAGGCCTCTTGCATTCTAAAATAGGGCAGGTCATGGGAGCCATGGCTCTAGTCAAGTACAGAAAAGCAATCTGAAAAAAACAAGGCCACCAGGGCGAAAATAGACAGGAGAGGCATGGGGAATGGTTTACTGCACAGTTCACGCTGCCCCCTCCTGCTCAGCTGCACCCCTACCCTTCGCAGAGTTAGTTACCAGAATCAGAAAATTCCCTTTTATTGTCTAAATTACTTGTAATGAGTTTCTGTCCTTTGCAACCAAAATAATCCTATTAATAGTAGCTAGAATTCAGTGTTTCATGTATTATGCTTATTAATCCACCTAACCCCGTCTGCAATGTGGGAGGGAAGATACTTCTATTAACCCCCAATTTACAAAAAGGGAAGCTGAGGTTAGTGAAATGAAATGAGTTGCCCAGGGTCACTCGGCTTAAACCCAGAGCCCACACTCCTGTCCACTATAACACAGACACAGGACCTCTTCTCGTCATGCTGGGGAAGACAGAACTGAGGACTGAAGGAGGAGAAGGTGCTCCAAGGAGCACTAACTAGGTCTCCCTTCCCAAGGGGAGGAGTATGGGGAGCAGTGACCCTGTGCAAGTCCAGCCAGCATTCACATGCTCGGAGGCAGGGTGGGGCTCTCTCCAGTCATCCGCGGTGCTATGGACTGAATTGTGTGCCCACCTCAAAAGTCATACTGAAACCCTAACCCCTCATACTTCAAACATGACTGTCTTTGGAGACAGGGCATTGACAGAGGTGAATTAAAATGAGGCTCTTTGGGCGCCTGGATGGCTCAGTGGGTTAAGCCGCTGCCTTCGGCTCAGGTCATGATCTCAGGGTCCTGGGATCGAGTCCCGCATCGGGCTCTCTGCTCAGCAGGGAGCCTGCTTCCTCCTCTCTCTCTGCCTGCCTCTCTGCCTACTTGTGATCTCTGTCAAATAAATAAATAAAATCTTTAAAAAAAAAAATAAAATAAAATAAAATGAGGCTCTTTGGGTGGGACTCTAGCCCAATCTGACCAGTTGTCCTCATGAAAAGACCAGGTCAGGACACACAGAGAGACAGACAGCAGGGGCCCGCACACATGGAAAGACCATGTGAAGACACAGCAGAAGGCAGCCACCTACAAGCCAAGGAGCGAGACCTCAGAAGAAACAAAACCTGCTGACCCCTTGATCTCAGACTTCCAGCCTCCAGAGAAAATAAAGTTCCATTATTTGAGGTGCCCAGACCATGCCATGTGTTACGGTGGCCCCAGGAAACGAATATATGTGGTAACTCGTCACTCTCCTGTCAGCTGCTGGCACACAGTAGGTACGCGTCACACAGGCACACACGCACGCACACACGAAAAGACTTAGAACAGAGAATCAGTGCACGCGGCTCCCATGCAGACAGCAGTGCACCAGTAACGGCTGTTCACCGGGGAATCCGGCTTGTTTACGGTTTCCGCCCCACCCGGCACTTCATACCCACTGGGGAAACATTCACATGAGCACCCTGTCACTCTACCAATCTACAGCTGACATTCAGGAGAAGCTTCCAAATCAAATACAGACAGGGTGTTTGTCACCCAACACACTATCTGTATTTTGATACAGAAAAAAAATTCTGTATCATAGTTTAACTAGAGTTAAAAAAAAAAAAAAAAAGGAAATCAGCCTAGAAATGGAAAGATGCAGATAATGAACAGAGCTGTACTAAGATACTGGTAGAGGATTCACCAAACAAGGGCTGGCCCCTCGGGAGTCAGCCACCTTCCAATGGCAGGACTGGTGTGCACGTGCGTGTGCATGTGTGTGCGCGTGCATGTGTGCAAGAAGCATAAGATGACAAACGCCAGGCTCAGGCAAGATGATGGGGAGAAAGGTAGGGACAGAAGATTTTATGACTTCGGGAAATGGCTTTATATTGTCTGAAAGGCAGCAACCCAAAGCTCCAAACTCACCCCAAAGGAAAATTAGGTCAGGTTTCCGTACACATTTGGATCTCACAAACATGGACACGCATATGACCTTCTCAATATTCAGAGGAGACCTCTGTTGTCCACTTCTCCAGAGAGCAGACGTGAATTTACCATGAAGCCAGTGAAGCTTAGGCTTCTGGACCTTTCTCTTGCATGGGTCCTTTACACAGTGTACCTCTGGAGTCTCGGTGGAAAGGGAAAACCAGGTTGCAAGAAAAGCACCTCTGGGTTCACATTTCTGATTAATTACCTATAGAGATCTCAGAAGAACAGAGTGTAAATATCCAAAGGCCCCCGAAAAATTGCTTTATTTTCTCACTCTAAACAAGTATTCCCTTTTGTGTCTAATTTTATATTCATAATTGTGCATTCTTTTTCCAGAAGAGAGATCTGTAACACAAAGCCTAGATTCACTTCTGCCAAAATAATGTGTTCTGCTGGACATGTGTGGAGAAATCCTAGTTATTTCTGAGCTCCTGAGATTTTTCTGGTATCAGGACAGCTTTGACTTTGAATATCCCGTTGTCTAACTTTAAAGACCCTCGGGGGAAGCTAAGTCATAATGAGGGCCATAAAAGCTCCAGACTAGATGGATTTGGGGATGGAGAATGGGTTAGCAGGAACGTCCTAAAACAATTAATTACACTGATGGGAAGAACATAAGGGGAGGCTACTACATAAAGGTCTATACCTGTACTATAATATATACAATATATAGTATATATACTATCTACTTGGTCCTTTGGTCCTCAAGCTTGTCGGTCTTCAAATAACTGTCAAATTCGAGCTGTAAGTGGAGAGTAGAGCAGAATTAAGAACCACCACTGTTTGCTTACAGAGTTTACTTAAATTAAGTCACTCTATTCTTAACTGACAGGTTTCTAAAAAATAGCCAAAGTAATCTACCCTTTGCTACATAATAGCAAAAATAATAGGTAACATTCATCATCATCTACTCTGTTACAGGTTTCCTATTTTAATATTCAAGCTAATCCCATGAAGCAGTTCTTATGGCTCCAATTTCACTGATGAGAAGGTGGAGCGAGGCGCAGAGAGGGTGAAGAGTTTATCCAAGGTCACACAGCTAGTGAGTGGACAGTCAAACTTGACCCCTCTGATCTTAAAGTCTGTGACTGTTCCTCTGCCCCTCCCCCTCTGACCTCAACAACCACTTCCTACAAGTGTAACAGCTTATAACCAGGGTGGACAAGGCTGTGCTTCAGGAACAAACAACCTCTCATTGGCAATAACTTAAAACAACAAAATTGTATTTCTCACTCATACTACATGTTTTTTACAGGTCAGATGGAGGTTCTGCCCAGTGCTGACCTCACTCCCAGACCTAAGCATAGAGAGCAGCCACCACCTGGAATGTTGCCAACATCTGCGGCGGACGGCAGAGAGCATGGTGCCTCACATACAGGCTCTTTTTTTCTTTTTTTAAAGATTTTATTTATTTATTTGACAGAGAGAGATTACAAGTAGGCAGAGAGGCAGGCAGAGAGAGAGAGGAGGAAGCAGGCTCCCTGCTGAGCAGAGAGCCCGATGCGGGATTCGATCCCAGGACCCTGAGATCATGACCTGAGCCGAAGGCAGCGGCTTAACCCACTGAGCCACCCAGGCGCCCTCATATACAGGCTCTTAAAGCGTCCACGTGAAAATGACAACCATCACTTCCACGCCTATGCCAATGGTCAAAGCAGGTTACATGGTCATCTCCCTCTTTGGTGGGAAACAGAGGATCCTCCATGCACCCAAAAGGCAGAGAACTGGAAATGCTTGAATTGCATTAATGACTCCCCTGGGGCTTAAAAGACCTTATCATATTTTATTCCCATCCAGTTAACATCAGATGTCTTTGTCTCTGGCTCCCCATCACAAAGGTGGGGAGGGGAGACACGTAATTACCTACCGTTATCCAGAAAGACTTATTCAAAAGTCTGGGTTTGGGGGGTTTTCCTTCCAAGTGTTTCCCGTTCGTCAGACTCTGTTGTGCCAGCAGATAATTCTGTCAAGGCCTCTCAAAACCCAGGCTAAGATTTATCTATCCATAATCCCCAAACTCCTCATTCAGAAGAAAAATGATTCTACACATATCTCCAGCTTTATTTCCTTGAGCGTGACCCTCCAACATTCCCTGGCCAGGGATAAATACGCTGGGTCCTGAAGCTGGAAGACGCCAGGACCCTGAGCTAATGGGACACAGAGGACAAAGGCTGCCCAAATAAACACCATCACGATTGGTCACTGGATATTCTATGCCTGCAAAATTACATCATTATATACTTACTCACTCAATCAATCGATAACTATGTGCTGAATTAAGAGAGCACTGTGGTTATAAGCACAGCTCTGCAGCAAGAGGACCTCTATTCAAATCCCAGCTCCCCTGCTTATTAGTTATATGACTAAATGCCTCAGTTTCCCCACCTCAAAAAATGAGGAACATAATTAATAATTAACTACTTCCTTGTTGAGAGTATTAAATTAGCTAATATGTGTAGGTCATTTCACTTATAACACTGTTATCTCCTTACAAAGTGCCATGTAAATATTTGCTATTATTATTACTATATACTAAGCATTGTTCTATAAAATGGAGGGACAGCAATGAATAGGACTGAGAAGACCTCTGCCCCTCTAAGCTTATATCCTAGGGAGGGAAAGAGACTTTATTAAGCAAAGAACCCCTGATCCAGTCATACCTGAAGCTAATGTCACATCCATGAACTTTCCAATTTCTTGACTCGGTCCTCTCTGATTTCCTAAAGGACTAGGGCCAGTTCAAGCTGAGTCTCCCTCATTTGTGAACAAGATTCCTGACTGAGGCAAAAGCCCCAAAGCCTAAGCTCTTCCTAGGCTTACCATTAGCCTCTTTCCAGCTGAGGGCCTGTCCATTTGGACCTAACACGTCTCTGAGGGTTTCTTCAGCTTGGACCTAACCAGACCACTGTGTCAAATCTGTTGAACCACAAGGTGAGGCCCTTGCAGATTCAAACCAGTCTTTACACAGAGTTAGGAACTATGAACAGTAAATTACAATAAGCATGATGTGGACCATCACCCAGGAGAGCAGCAAGATCTGTCTTGGTGCCTACCAGTTTTATGGAAACCGCGACTATGCTTTAAAACCATACACATACACACACACACACAATAATTAGAATTGCTCATGTTTTATCTAATTAATGTGGCCCTTAACATAAGAAGGATAACTTTTTAATTGCTAGCCAATTCCATCAATACAATGCATGTGTCTCCCTCCTTCAGCAGCCCCTCCACATCCAGGCAGCCTGCCACCCTGAGAAGACAGGAGCATGGGTGCATGTTAGGGAAACATACAAGAGTTTAGAGTCGGAAGGGCCTAGATTCAAATCTGGCTCCATCACTTATTTACTGCACGCCTCTGTTTGGCTTCCCCAGAAAGAGACCCTGAGACTAGAATGCAAGAGCGGGTGGTTTATTTGGGAGGAAACCGAAACACGGTGGGGGACGTGAAACGGGTGAGGGGGAGCAGGGAGAGGAAGGCGAACCATCAAGTGAGTGACCACTCTGGACAACTGGAGCTGAATCCTGCAGAGAAACCCTGGGAGACAGGGACAGGCTGAGACACAGCAGGTCCGGCACTGGTGTGCCTGCACCGAGGGACTCCCCAGGGAAGGGAGGGAGGGAGCAAGCCCTGATGTTTGCCCCTTTCCATGCTGTAAATACTCCCACTGTGGTCAGTCTCACACTGATGACCTTGAGAAAACAGGCAGATGCCCAGCCGTCACACACTGCAGGCACGAGCGGGGGAGTCGCCATCCGTAACACACAGCAGTCCCAAGAGAGGACGCTCCCTGGTGGAGGGGGAATCTCCCCCAGACTTCCCTTTGCCCACATGGTGGGCAAAGAATGGAACAAGCAGAGAATGTCCTCAGGCAAAGAAACACAGACACACTTCGCTGGGCCAGGGACATGCAAGCGCTGAGGGTTAGGAGACGTGGGAGCACCATGAGCGCCCACTACCTCGTGTGTACCCCTCAGGACCTCAGCTGTAAAATGAGGGAGTATTCACTCTTGCCACAAATGTTCAGGGAGCAGGCACTGTGGAGGCCCCCGGGGGTGTGACCTCAAGCAACACTCACCAAGTCACTGTCACAGAGCTTCCATGCAAGTGGGGAAAAGAGCCTCTAACCATGCAAACCACAAAGTCACAAAGGCCATTTCAGAGTCAGAGAGGGTGACGTGACAAGGACTGACTTGGAGGAAGGGGCATGAATGGGAAAACCCCCTGAAAGGGTACCATCTGGGGGTGTGGGAGCCAACAGGTGAGCACAAGATGTCCCGTGAAGGTGTGAGGACATGCAGTCCAGGCATGGGGCAGTGCCGCGGCCCCAAGTGGGCAAGCACAAGGGAATGGAGGCCAGTATGGCTGGGTCGGAGCAAGCAGGTCAGAAGCTAACAGGAGGAATCAGCAAGGCAGGGCCCGTGCAGCTTCACGAGCAAGGAGGATCGCAAGGCACCCCGGCACATTTGTTATGAAGGTGAAATGAGCTCCCCCGTGTTCACCAGGCTTGTCCCATTTTGCTCACCAGGCAAACAGTCCCCTCTCAAATTTCACCAATTAATTTCATGCCTTCCTATATGCTTAGAAAAGCCAGAAATCTAATATCCCCATCTAGATTTCCCTTCTCATGATCCCAAAATCCTGAAGATGTAGTTTATCAAAAGGTCACTTCCCAAACTCCAGAGAAAGAGAAACCAGAGGCTGACTGGCCACCCTGTGTGCCTCCGCCTGTCCCCAGGGCTGCCACAAGGTGTCGCTGCTGACAGCCAGGTCGGCACAGCTGGGCTGTCTGCCCGCTTCAGGAGGATGCCCACGCAGTCCAGTCCCTACACAGAACACAGCCATCCTCCTCCACACTTCAGCTCCTGGGTTCCAGTTCTTTCCACTTACATGCAAACATTCCAACCTTTCATCTGCCCCCCTCTAGGGCCTCAGGATCCTACCTTACAGACCTGAGTTGGCGCCATCCTAATCTACTCCTAGTCTAGCGTAAATGGATGGGGTCAACAGCTAGGGCACCCGCTCTCCTATGAGGTAATTTTAATTCTGCAGTTTTGTTTTCTTTGTTTGCCATTAGGCAGTAGTCTGGAATATTCGTATCTCTCCAAATAGATTTCCACATCTCATAAAGATGGGGCTAGGAAAGGAATGAGTAGTAACTGACTCTAATGACCGTATTTATTAAGCTTTTACTCCATGCCTGGCCCTATGTTAAGGAAAATGATTACATATTTACATAAATGTAAATATAAATCCTCATAATCATCACCATTGTCATCCCATATGACAGATGAGAACACTGAGACACAGGAAGATTAGATTATATGCAAATAAGTAACAGAAACACAATTTGAAGATAAGTAGTCTGACAAGACAGCCAAGCTTTTAAGCACTAGGCTAGATAGCCTCTCTGACCCATCTCCTACTAGAAAATTTTCCATGCAAATTGATGCACCTTCTCCCCAGCAATCCTTCTGGGCACCAGAGATCTTGAAATGGCAGGCTTGTTCAGGTCGAAAAAGCTTTGTTGCACCTTATTCCCAAAACAACTTGCAAAACAAAGAGGGTCTTCACAAGTGACTGACCAGGAGATAAAGCAATCTCAAGCATGTTTTCACCAAACATGCAACTCCAATTAATGAAAATCAATTTCTTACAGTTTTTCTATTTCTTAAAGACTCAGCTGAGATTGTCTATTATGACAGTGAACCCTTGCACGATCCAGGGAAGACAGGTAACAGCTCTCTTGATGTCAGAGGAACGCTGTTATAAAGGACTGGCCAATTTTAATGAATACAAGTGGAAATTTATTGCAATATCCTTGTGAATTTGCAGTTAATAAGATTGGCTTATTATGTCATAAGAACTGTGCTGGCATGCCTTTATAATTCCTTCTTTTTATTTTATTTTTATTTATTTATTTTAATTTTATTTATTTTATTTATTTTTTGATTATTATTATATCACAATTTCTTTGTGATAATCCCTAGTTTGGGGGAATGTCTGGGTTTACACCATTCCTTGCTTGGGGTAATTTGATTACTGGACCCCTCACCTCCAAGCAGCCAGCTGGGAAGTAGTTTACTGTACACACGGCCTCTGCCACAACTAAGTTGTGGGTGAGCAACACCAGGGCCACGGGGAGGGCAGACATACAGGGGAAGCAAGGCTGATTCCCCAAACCACTGAGCCTCCAGTTTCTATCTATGAAACTCGATTCATCATGTTTTTCATTTTCTATATTTTATGATGATCTGACATTTGGGGGCCTTCTGGACCCAGGGAGGGACTGGCCCTCCCAGGATTAGCTAACTCCTACAGACAGCAAACAATTTGCCTTTGAGTATGCCTTTGATATGTGAACCAATCAATCCCCAATCCACATCCCCCTCCCACCTTCTTTAATCATATCCCCAGAGTCTGGGACACAATTTCTCTGCATTAAATCACACAAAGGCCAGGTATCACACAGGTACCTAGGGCCCACAGCCTTCCAAGATTATTCAAACCAGCCAATACCATGTTTGCTCAGTGTACTGACCCTGCCTTGTCCATGAAACCACAATCAGTGCTTGGGCCCATACTTTCTCTTTGCTCCTCCTGCATCCCGAATGACCCTGGTGCTTCTCCACGCAGTGCTGTCAGAACAGGCCCCTTCTACTGTGAACTACAGATAACAAACTATCTTTTCCACAGCAGTCGCCCTGGGAACTGTTGGTCTCACCAAACCTGAATAAAACCAAAATCCCACGTAAATGTTTGTAAAAATAAATGAGTATCACAAAGCCATCTGCTTCTGGGTAGCTAAAAGTGCCTAGATGAAGGACCTATCTCTTTCAAAGAGGCTAAGAAGGACAAGTAAGCTGGTATTGGGAGAAAGCGCTCTGGGAGGCAGCAGAAGATCATAATTCGGACTCGCAACTCTGCCACTCATGGGCTGGCTCGTCTTGGGCATGTTCTTTAAACTTCTCAGCGCCTTCACCTCCAAGAGGGAAATAACAGTGTCTGCTTACCTGTCCCACAGAGCTGCTGTGAGAACCACAGGAGAGAGAGATATGAAAGTCCTTTGTAATCTTGGAAACACCACCAAGAATAAAAATTCACAAGACAGGCTCTCCTAGGAGGCAGGAGATCGAGGAGTTAGGTGCTGAAGCTCTTAAGTCAGGCTACATGGGTTCAAATAACTTCAGGCAACCTAATTTCTCTAAGCCTCAGTTTCCCCACTTGTGAAATGGGAATAATAAGGACACCCTCTCCACAGAACTGATTTGTGGATAGCATATGGTAAGGCATGTTCACCAGAAACAAAGAGCAGGGTTGGGATTCACTGGGGGAAAAAAAGATGTGGACCTCACCTCCCAGGAAGGACAGACAAGCTAAAAATCCAGAGAAGGGATTTGCTCCCACACTCTTTTCTAGAATAAAGACTCCAATTATGTGTATGAGTGTTCTCTAGCTACTGTCCGCTGGAGCTCAGTCTCCATGGTATGTGACACACGATCGGTGCTCAGTAACCATGAAGCATGGGTGGCACTGAGAACAAGATGCTCAAAGTCTCCCCTTCAGCATCCCTTCTTCCCAGTGCGCAGAATCATGATCTGACCTCCCTGTCTACTGTACTGGTACTGAAATCTGTTTTAGTACCTACAACCCTACAAAACCCCACCAGATGTCTGCAGGGTACATCAAACTCAACTTCTCCAAAAATGGATTTATTCCACCTCCCAAATCATTTTACTCAGATTTCTGGCCCCCTTTCTCAGTGAATATCATCACCATTCACCAAGTTATCCAAGCCAAAAGCCTGAACGTGACCTCTGAGTCCTTCTCCCTCATACCCCACCCACATCCAGTCAACTGCCATCTCCTCTTCAATCTACTTCCTAAACCATTGGCTTGATTTGGGAATCCTCTTTTCTCATTTGGACTTGTCTACCTGATCAAATATGGCATGCAAATCCCAGGCCAGCAGCAGTAGGAATGGGGGGTAAAAAACAAGGTATGCCCCTTCTTCTGGAAAAAAAAAAAAGTGTCCATATACTCTTCTCTTTGCATTCTATTGGCCAACACTAAATCACAAGACCACAGCTAGTTTCATGACAAATTGGAAACCATGGGTTTGGGTTTGGGGGTGTGTTTTTTTGTTTTTTTTTTTAGCTGAGTCTATGTCATCCTAATTAAAATAAGGGTTTTGGCTTCTTTCCTTACTCAAAAATTCAGTCTTGGTATCATTAAAAGGAATCAAGCAAGGTAACTGTCTATGACAAGGGACAGAGGCTCAGCATGTGGCACTGAAGCCTGAGATGGGTACAAACCTGAATCTAATCATGAGAAAACATCAGACAACCCCAAAATGAGACCTTCTACAAAATAAATGGTCTGTATTCCTCAGAAGGACCAAGGTCAAGAAAGTAACAAGGAGACTAAAGAACTCTTCCAGAATAAGACATGATAACTAAACACTATGCAGGAACCTGGACTGGATCTTTTGTAAAAGACATTACTGGGATAGTCGGCAGAACTTGAATGGGGTCTGTAGATTAGATGGTGGCAATGTATCAGTGTGACTTTCCTGGTTTTGCTGGTTTTGTTATACTTACATAGGATAAGTCCCTTTGTTGTAAGAAATACACAGTGAAGTATTAGAAAATGATGGGCATTGTGTCAGAAACTTATTCACAAATGATGGGGGCTGGGGAATTATTTGTACTATAGTGTTAACTTTTCTCTAGGTTCAAGATCTTTTCCCAAATAAAGAGGGGGGGAGAATTAGGGCTTTATTTCAGAGAAGAGAAAGAAAAGGGAATATGGATGTTTGGATATGCAGATAATAGGCTTTACCACAGATGGTATTTAAATAATATATTTGAAGAGGTTATTCCAAGGAAGTAATATTTAAAGCCCAAGCCAAAGATAAAAAGAGAGCCATCTATATGAAGAGCAGGAAGACAAACTTTTCAGGCAGCGGAAACAGTATGTGTGAAGCAGCTGAGCTTGTTTCAGAGTTATAAACCCTGCACTGTGGTTGAAAATAATAAATAAACTGGCAACATGGCTGCAATCACTTTAGAAACCTAGGTCGGTACCACAGTAAGGAGACTGATGTGTATCAGTCAGCTATGGCCATAGTAATGCCGCATAACAAACAACCACAAATTCTCAGCAAGCATTTTTCTCTCATTCATGCTTCTGTGGGTTAGCTAAGGCAACTATGCTTAAGGGCTGCAGGTTGGCAGTTAATGCCAGAGTAACTCTGCTCCATGAGTCTCTCAATAACTAAGTAAGGCACGTGGTTCTCATGGAGAAGGCAGAAGCACAAGAAGGCAAGCTTTACCACAGACATAAAGAAGCACATTTCAGGCATCTGTTGGAGTTGGGTCCATTCACATGCCATTAGCCACAGAACGTTATGATCAATTCAACAGTCAAAGGGTGGAGAAGTAACCGACACCTACCATCAGGGCAAAGTTACACGGCCTCACCCTGCACCAGTGAGGTCAAGAGATAGAGAATGAATATTCACTGAACAATAATCTAATCTACCAGAAAGCTCAAACACTTCACAAAAGAGCCACAGTTAAAAAAGCTTCTATCTAATTTACATTACTAGTGGGTGAGGATGGAAGGCAGGTAAATGACAAGGCCTTTTTAAGAATTTTGTATAGCCCAGACACACTTGTTTTTGGAGGCCTCACCCAAATGGCATTTCAAACATATTACAAATTTACCTACATCCTGCATAAAATAGATTTTTTACTATCAAATATTTTTGAGAAATTGTCTAAATTTTGCTTCTGAAATTATTTGGCAATAAGTGACTTAATTTTTGATTGGATATGATTTCTTGGCAATCTGCATATTCAGAAGCTCTTGAAAGTAGGAAATGTTAATCCACCAGCGTTTTCAGATGTAATGAAATCTCTATGAACACTAAATTTAACAATTAGCAATATTGACAAAGTAGCACAGTGTGCAGGAAATTTTTTAAAATATTCATTAACTTCAACTTGACTTTTTTTTTTTTTTTTTTGCATTTTGGAGCCAATAATTTTGGGTGAGCAGGGGCGGGAGAGTCACAAACATTTTGTGACTTGAAAAATGTAAATCCCAGAAAGACCCTGACCCTACTGGATTAACAACATATATTTTGTGTGGAATCAAAGCTAATCAGGGTTGGCCATGAAATACATACCCTCCAACTCCAAACTCCTTGCCACAGAAAAATTAGAACTGCTAACTGCAAGAGAACCCAACCAGTCCAGAAAACTCTTCGCCTGTGCAGCAGGGTGAATGGTTCAGGTTTGCTGATCTCCGAGCCCTTTATCACGTTCACGTGCCATTCACACTGTATCCACTCCATTTGTAAGGCAAATAAAAATGTCATCTTCCAATCTTGGCTCATTTCATCTTATATGAAAAGTCTTCCTTCCCAATGCCTTCCTATCATTTCCCTGTTGTGATTAAAAAAACAAAAGGTAATAAAGGTTGGCCTACCGGTTGGTCCTCCAAGGACCATGATGTGATTGAAGGAACAATAATTTAGCCCAATGCCCTGAGGAAAGTTTGCTCAGTAGTGTAACAGAGCTCGAGATAATGGTGACAGAGCTAGCGTCACTGATACCGCACCATAAGCAGCTCACTTTCCATTAGTTATACATATGTGAAGGGGGTAACATATATTTGCAGCAAACATCTGTATGGACATGAGGTGTCATGAAAATTTAGCTCTCTGCCTCTTCTGGCAATCTGGCAACATGGGAATAATCACCAACCATAGAGGAGATTCTGGAAACATAATGAATGCTCACCTCTGGGGCTGTCCTTCATCAAGCGCCGGCTCTGTGCCAAGCATTTTGCACATGTCAATGGGATGGTGTAAGTTACAAATGAAGTCACATTTATGTTCCTTCCAGTCCCCATCACCTAGTTCAGCACATGGTACATGCTAGCCACTCAAGAAGTCCTCGGGTAAATAAATGGAAGATTCTCTTTAACCACATAAGACCCTAAGGTGGGTAAGGGCACCCATTTATCCACACTTCATTTACAAGAAGGTGGAAAAAAAAAACACCTCACCAGCAGCAGCTCTATTCCCAAGTAAAACTTCGTTCATGTGTCAGAAGCCAGTCTAACCATAGAGAGAAGGAAGCCCATCAGTGGAGACCCATGCTCACTCCTTCACAAATCCCAACAGTCCACTTCCCAGGAGCCAGGATCGTAAACAGTAAGTCATGTATTCACCCATGCACTCAACAAATTATTTAGTGATGCCCATTCCAGGCCAACTGCTACGTCAGATGCCAGTGATGCTGCAGTGAACAACACAGATCTGGTCCCTGCCCTAATGGAGCTTGCAGTTCAGTGGGGCAATTACATATTAGTCAACTGTAATCAGAAACCCAAGTAATTGCAAAGGGATATGGTTTGATTAAAGGAAGTTGTAGAAGGCTTCCAAAGATAGTGTCTGGGTTTTAAAGAATGAATAGGAGTTCAATGAGCAGCTAATGTGGATTAAGGTAGTTCCACAAAAGCAACAGCATGTTCAAGGGTCCTGAGGCAGTATGTCAAACTCAAGGAGTGAGAAGAAGCAGGATATGAGGCTAGAGAGATGAGCAGGAACCTGACCATATGTGAACTTGTAAGCCACACTGGAGATCCCAAAATGAACATAAAACCATCAGAGGATAGCAAGGCCTGATTAGCCAAAACCTTCAATTAGCTATATCCTTGTCCACACTCACATTTCAGGTAAAAGGAGCTGGGAAATCTAAACAGGACATGACGTGACTTCAGTTTAAAGGATTTCCCGGATCTACCTCAGGGTGGTCCCTCTTTGGACCTATCTCATGCACTGTATCAATCTCTCCTTTCGGTCATTCATTGCATGCAGGCACTGTGATGTGTACACTTTATACATACTATCACATTTAATCCTCGCAGTAAGATTTAGGGCCTATCACTACCCCCATTTTACAGAAGAGGGAACGGAGGCTCACAGGGCAGCAACTTGTGTTAAAAGGCATAGCTAGTAAGCAGTGCAACCAGGACTCAAACCCACAGGATTCTCTCTCCAAAGCCATCCACCTACCCCTGAGCCATATTGCCCCACCAGGGGTCTCAGGAGCTAAGAGTTTCAGAATTATGAAATTTGGGTCCCAGGATGGGCAAAACAGGTGAAGATGAGTGGGCAACACAGGCTTCTAGTTACAGAATGAATAAGCCACAGGATGAAAGGTACAGCACAGGGAGTATTCCTATAGGATACAGGTACAGCGTAGGGAATATGGTACGGTGTGGCATGGGGATGGACAGGAGCTACACCTGTGATAAGCACAGCAGAACACAGAGAGAACTTGAAAATGAGTACACCTGAAACTAATGTAACACTGTGTATCTACCCTATTTCCTTTAAAAAAAAAAAAATTAAAAACAAACACTCCTGTCCCGCAGACTCCTTAAACATCAAAGGACGTCTGGTAAGGGGAGGGGATGTTTGCAGCAGGTCACAGCAGGAGGTAACATTTATTTCAGACAGAAGAACAGCATGGAAGAGTGAACCTACCTGGCCCGGCCATAAATATGGCAGGGAGGGAGGTCAGAGCAGGCAGAGACCCAGACAGGTGGGCCGGGCTATGGTGTGTCCTGCATGTGTATGAAATAAAGCCTCAGTGACATGAGAATTAAGAGCAGCAAGGCAGCCACAGACACATCACATGGTTACAGGAAATCATGTATTCGAGGTGTGACCCCCTGGCAGGTCACATAAAGCCACTTTATCAAACCTCTGCCTGACTCTGAGCTTGAAAACAATACCCTGTATGGGCACCTGGGTGGCTCAGTTGGTTGAGCCACTGCCTGTGGCTCAGGTCATGATTCCGGAGTCCCGGGATCGAGTCCCACATCAGGCTCCAGCTCCACAGGCAGTCTGCTTCTCCCTCTGACCTTCTCCCCTCTCATGCTCTCTCTGTCTCTCTCTCAAATAAATAAATAAAATCTTTAAAAAAAAAGAAAGAAAGAAAATGATGCCCTGTAGTCAATCAACTTCAATTTGGGAAAGAGACAGACAAAAAGGGAGAGACACTGCACCCAGTTTTTAATCAATGCAACCTGGGGAGAGAGCTGGCCAGTGATGTCTGAGATCCAAAGTCTGACTCCACATTGGCAGTGGTGAGGAAGGCAATGAGACAAACAGGAGATCAGCTGGAATAACAAGTAACACCTTCAACAAGCCAGAAGAGTCATTTCTTTTCTTCTTCGTTGACTCCGAGCCCTGGAGAAATGCCACAGCAATTTATAGAAAGAATAGTTAAAGGTAGACAGACCTAGATATTATTTCTGCCAGCTCGCGTTAGTTCTTTGGTAAACATGTTGCATTTGCAAGTCGACGCGGTTTAATAATAACTGTCAGCGCCGATGATAAATGCCATCGTGATGGCGCAAATACCCTTCTGGGCTTAGGGAGGTGGTGCGGTGGGGGCCGACTTCCTTGTCTCCCGTCCTTTTGGTTGTTATTAATAATGATGGTGGTAATTCACATTTGTGTAGCTTTGTGGTTTCAGGGAGCTTCAGGCTTTCCAGGAGCCCCTACCTACTTTGCTGCATGTCTCCCCTGCACAGTGTGCCCTCTCTGTGGTGGCCCCCTCTGGAACTTGAAGTTTGACAAGGTCAGAAAAGGCCGAACAACTCATGGGTTTCCATCAAGCAGGAAGCACAAACTAAAATGGCTACAGAATACAGGCATGTACAGGAACAGAGAAGGAGGGAGGAATGAAGAGTAACAGGGAATGGTGGGGTCTGTGGCAAACCAGAGTGCATGCTGCACTGAGAGGTGGGTCAGCTATGCTTAGCTTGTACCTGCCAGCTGCTTCCATGTGGAAACACAAGCCCAATGCCGCCACATCTCCCAATATACTAAGAGAACTAAAAGGCCAGATACTATATAAATGTCCTAATTATTAAATGATTATAATTTACAATTCAATTCAATTTATAACTGAATTTTTTTTAAACATCATACCAATCAAACAAAATACATTTGAGGGCTGGAAATAGCCCTAAGGACTCCAGCTCGTGACCTCCAGAGCCACCCCCAGAGGGGTTAAGTTGGAACTTCATGGAATTGACAAAGTGTCTCCCCTGTGAGCTTCCTGCATGTAAATCTCCATCTCAGAGTCTGTTTCCAAAGAACACAACCTAGGAGCTGATATCAAGAAGGATCCCAGGAATCGGGCTCTAAAATGTGCTGTGGAGTAGACTCGCCCACTGCTGGCTGGCAGGCAGGGCGCTGTGGTTGGTGGGATGCTGTGACAGTATAGCCATTAGCCTTCCTACTAGAGATGACCTGGGGTAGGGCACCAGTGGAAGGGTGGGTGTGACAGCTCAGAAGTTTGAGAAGTTCGGGAGAAGTCATATCAGGTCCATGACTGAAATATATGGAGACAGAGAGGGAGAAAACGCATTCAACCCCAAATCCCTAGCACAGGACGTGCCCAGAGAATACGGCTCAGTCATTTATGCGAGGAAACTGTCCCCCTTTTGGGTCTGGTCTCCTAGCTTGCAAAAAGGGAGTCTTTTCCTAAAATTATCTAAGTCTAAAGAGGGAAGGCAGATGAAGAGATGGACTGGATGCACAGACAGACTTAATGCACGGAGAGTAAGCCCCCTCGCTTTCCCATCTCGGTGGCACAGACAGAGGTAGGGGAAGACCCATCGACACCTCCCATGGGCCCCAACAGAGAGAGTCCAGCACCCACGAAATAGCTCCAATTATGCCACAATCAGCAGGTGCCGCCAGAGAGGCAAAAGGACCAGACCAGCGCATGACTTGGCCAAGCCTGAGGTAAAGTAGCACTCACTCCTGCCTACGAAAGGCCAGAAGAGGCCTGGGGCTCCATCCATGAGCCTACAAGCCCTGTGGGTCACCACCCACCCAAAACCCTTCTGTGGACCCCCCAACAATAGGTTCTGATGCTCACAAGATGCAGTTGAATGTCTTTACTGATTACAAGGCACCTTCTCATCCATCATCATCCAAGACCGTCACAAGAGCCACATGAGGCTTACAGACCATCCCCCATTTCACTAATGAAAAGCCTAAGGCTCTGGTAACTCCTTCAGGTCACACAGCTGGAAAAGACAAGCAGGATTTCGAGCTCTAGCCTTTGGCTTCTGATCCTCTACTCTTGAACACACCCAAAGCCCACGTGAGTGAAGACTATGTGTATAGGACACAAGCCAGGTACAGGGAAGCAAGTACAGGTCCCTACTTGACCCACTGTGTCTTCACCCAATCCAGCTTCTACACCCCCATTCCCACCCATCCCCGGCATTACCGGGGCCCTTCCAGCCCACAAACACACATCCAGCCTCTTCCTCATACATCCAACCCCTATCATGTCTCCAGGCTCTGCTGGAGGTCAACCTCTGCCCTGGTGGCCCTCCCAGATTGCTGCCTCCCTCCCTGAACTTGGCCTCTGATTTCTGACAACCTAGGGTCTCAGGCTTAGATCAAACAACCTCTTCAAGGGCCCACAATCCCTGGGGTGTGTATTTTAGGGAGCTTTCATCATACTTCATTAAGGCATAAAGGCACCTGGCAAGACTAGCAGCTCCCTGCACAGGAGACAGGGATGAGTTATGGATCTGTCTTACAGACTGAACGTGCCCCCCCCCAAAATTCCTATGTTGAAGCCCTAACCCCCAATGTTATGTTAGGAGATGAGGCTGTTGGAGATTAGGAAGAGATGAGGTCATGAGCATGGGGCCCCCACCATGGAATTAATAACCTTTTAAGAATAGGAAGAGACTTATGTCTCTCTCTTTCTCTCTCAGCCATGTGAGGACGTAGTGAGCAGGTGGCCATCTGCAAGGTAAGAAGTGTCCTCACGAGAAACCAAACTGGCCAGCACCGAGATCTTGGACTTCCAGACTATGGAGCCTATGGAGCCTTTGTTGTTCAGCTACCCGGTTTATGATATTCTGTGACAGCAGCCCAATCCAACTAAGACGGGCTGCTTTCCATCACTGAATGATGCCCAGTACTGTGCACACAGCCAATGTAGACTTTGTTCAACACCACATCCCCGCATCACCCGTGGGAGTCTCAGGCCAGAGAGATGCATATTGGGGATGATGGAGGGAAAGGAGGAAGGATAAGACAGAAGCTGTCTAGACTAGAACTAGAACTCTGCCTCCTGGCCGAGGCCCTGAGTACCCTGAAAGCAGCCGGCCACGCCTCTCTGGCACTCTGCACCTGCTCCCATTCCTACCCACCCCAACCCAACAACCACCTAGCCTTCCACTCGCTCACCCCTCAGGACACTACGAGGGTGGGAACCACTTTCCTCGAGGTTTCCCCCAGGACAGTCAGATGGCACCTGCCAGCAGCCCGAGGAGCCAGACCCTGCCCACCTAGATCCCAAGGGCTGTACGATCTCAGCCTAATCCACAAAACCGATCCTCAGGAGAGTCCGAGGAAAACTGAACCTCCCTGCCAGCTGGCCATGTGGTAGGTGCTAAATGTTCAAATGGGAAGAACATGGGAACAGGTGGGATCCCTGAACATGGGAAGAACATGGGAACATGGGAACAGGTGGGATCCCTGAACATGGGAAGAACATGGGAAGAGGTGGGATCGGGCCCGGAGGAGACACAGCCCAGCTCCCTCTCTTCCATCCATGTCTCCCACTAACAAGCCAGAGAAGGACCCTTGCAGGTCTGAGGGAAGAAGCTGAGGAGAGGCATTAATGAGAAAGCAGGGGTGAAGAGACCAATATGAAATATATGTGCTCATTATCACTCATATGTCTTATGCTTTGGTAGCCTTGTTTCAAGAAAATAAACTGTTTGGGGGCACCTGGGTAGCTCAGTTGGTTAAGTGCCTGCCTTCAGCTCAGGTCATGATCTCAGGGTCCTGGGATCGAGCCCCGAATCAGGCTCTCTGCTCAGCGGGGAGTCTGCTTCTCACTCTCACGCTCCTTTAGTGCTCCACCCCCACCCCTCACTCTCAAATAAATAAATAAAATCTTAAAAAAAAAAAAAAAGAAAGAAAGAAAGAAATTATTAGACCTACCCCCCCCCAATCTTCCTGGATTTCATGGGATCTTTTTAAGAGTACTTCACCTGGACAGAAAAGTCAGCTTTGCAGCCATGGAGCTGTGACCATATTTACTGAGTTTTAGATTTGCACAGCAAGGGAGCTTGTGTTTCTGGGAGAAAGGGTGGTTTGTTACTGGAACCCCACATGTGGCTTTGCAAATATCACCTTATATCACTCTTTTTACTCTGGTCAAATGTAATATTTGTATTGAAGTATAATGGATATATAACATAGTATAAGTTAACGGTAAACAACGTATTGACCTGATACACTTTTATGTTGGAATAGGATTCCCACCTTAGCATTAGCTTATACCTCCTTCGAGTTATTTAATCCTCACACTTCGCCTGACCTTCTCCAGGGTATGTGCTAAAGAGAGGCTGCGGCTTCGTTCTTACATCCCCACCCCTTTTGAGCAAACGCCACGCCACACTCTGCCAGGCGACAGTTCATATAAATGGGGCATCTGGGTGGCTCAGTCGTTAAGTGTCTGCCTTCGGCTCCGGTCCTGATCCCAGGGTCCTGGGATCAAGCCCCGCATGGGGCTCCCTGCTCGGTAGGAAGCCTCCTTCTCCCTCTCCTACTCCCCCTGCTTGTGTTCCCTCTCTCACTGTGTCTCTCTTTAAAAATCTTTCAAAAAAAAAAAAAAAAAAAAAGGAAAAGAAAAGAAAGTTAATTCATGTGAGGATGGTAAGCTCAATGGTGAAGGTCAATCGTGAGGTCCAGATAATTCAGGAGACACTGGAGTCCAATATCCTCTCAGTCTGAGGACCTGCTGCAGATCCTCAGTGAGAATGTGTTGTGTTCAGAACTCCTGGCTTTGACATGGGTGTTTAAACCAATTCTCTCGAGTAGTGGTGATGACTGGCTTGTCAACGAAACGTGCCAGCAACACTGAGTGTCTACAGTGGGCTCCACACGTCAGCCCTTGGCCAGCCAACAGCAAGCAAGCCCTTGGGTGTGGGCTGCAGGAAGGAGAAACGCTAACTAATTCTTGAAGATCAGGAGCTTGCGAAGGACACAAAGAAGCAAACGCCCGAGAAAGTGATTCTTAGCAGCAAAGCTGCTCAGGTAAACCACGGGGAATGAGACGGAGAAAGGAAAAGAAATGCTGACTTCCACGGGCTGGCAGAGAAAGGCTTTCGCCAAGGCTCTGCCGGAAAACAGGCCCTGACAGATGCCCAAAGGCATGTGACAAACACGGAATTCCATTTAGGGATGTGTCCTGACACTTTTTAGACTTCCTGCTTCCAGCACCAGGTGACACTTAGGGTTTGAGAAACTGCTGTACAGTTACAGAAGCTTTTGTGGCTACAGCTCGCAATGACCAGATCCGTCCAGCAGCACGGGGCCTAAGCAGTTATAAATCTAGGTTTAGATGACCGTGCACCATTCGTGTCAGCGTTCAGAGTGAAGCAGGTGTGTGACTGCTTGAGCGCCCACTGATAGGGGAGGCCCACAGCAGTGATCCCGCAAGCAGCTGTCCCCCAGGGTACCTGGGCTTCTTCCCTGGGCTCCATTCTCTCCATGCCTGCCTACTGCTGCGCTCATCTAGATGCGCCCAGTTAGTAAGTCTGACCCTGTTTATCAGACTAGCGCCGAACAGCCTCCAACCCCACTGCCTGCCATCCCCACTGAACGTGGAAGAAAGAGACACTGTCTGTGACCATGTGTCCCAGTGCGGTGGGCAGTGTGGGCTTTGGAAGCAGATGTCTGGAGCTAAATCCCAGCTCTATCACTCTCCATGACTTTTCACAAGTTAACCTCCCCGGATCTAAGTTTCCTTCTCTATAAAACAGAACCTTGGTGGCAAGAAGCGGTGAGGGAGCTCCCCAAGGCCTCCTTCATCAGGGCACTAATCCCATTTGCGAGGGCTCCATCCTCATGAACTCCTCTCCTCCCACAGACCTCATCTCCTAAAACCATCACAGTGTATGCCTTTGAGGGGAGCGGAGCACAGTCAGTCAGTCAACGGCAGCTGCCGAGACTTTGAAGACGGGGCCCAGATGGCCACAAGCACATGGCAGAGGGAACACAGTATGGACTTGCAAGACTGCAGGGTTGGGAGTTGGGGGGAGGACAGCCAGTCCTGGCTTCTAATCCCCATTCAACCACTTACTGCCTCTGGCAAGCCCCTCACCCTCTCTGAGCCTCCATTTCCTCAACTGCAAGATGGAGACAGTAACCCGTGAGTGTCTGTGAAGATATGAGGAGTTGTTGCTTGTGGCACCAACCCAGGGAGACATTCAGAGGACATTCAGGGATCTTTCCTTGTTGTAAAAACTGACCTTGAGAAACAAAGAAAGTGGGCCTGCCTAGCCATGACAGACTAGAGCTTTTTCTCATAGCCTGACATGATACAAAGACATCTGATGAAGAAGCGGGTGGGCACTGGAATGTCAACGGTAAGATAATTACTAATCACTGCCAGTCCAGCCTGGTCCCAAGGAAGCCCCTGCATGACCATCCTGGGCCTCCGAGCCAGGCTCCCAGAGCCCAGCCTTCCACTTTGGCTGATGCTGGGGCTCTGTCTCCTGGGGAGAGGAGTTTGATACAAGAAAGAACTTTTATTATCTTTTCCCAGAAGCACCAGCGACTGCATACAAAGAGCAGAGCTAGAAATGAAGGGCGGTGAGAAATAAATTATCGCATTTCCTCCCTAGTGGATAGTCCACTTAGAAATGGGTAGATTCAGAGAAGTGTGCCTTTGTCTGTTCCCTCTATTTCTATGATCTCAGAGAACATAGTGAAAGGTGACCAACTCTAACTCCATCCATCAGTTGGCGGGGAATAGGCTATGTTGGACCAAGTTCAAATACAAGACCATGCTTCTACCAGACCTCTTACAATCAGGGAAAGCTGGGGGCTTGGATGAGTCCAACGGGAGTGGGGGTGCTCCTCCCCACACCCCACAACCCTGAAGTTCTCTAAGCCTCTGACTCTTTGAATCTGGAATTCAGGGCAGCACATCTGTTCATTTACTCAGTATTTATTGAGCACTTACAATGTGCCAGGATCAGGCTAGGCAGAGAGGATTCAGAAATGACAAAGAAAGCATGATCCGTGCCCTCAAAGAACTTGTTCTAATACAGGGGTTCTCAAACTTGGCACTATTCACATTTTAGGTCAGATAATTATTTGCAGGGTGGGAGTGGGAGGGGCGTCCTGTGCATTATGGGATGGCTACCAGCATCTCTGGCCTCTACACTAACGGTGAATAGCACCTCCAGTTGTGACAACAAAAAATGTCCCTAAACACCGCCAAAAGCCCCCTGTGGGTCATAATCCCCACTGTTCAATTCCCCACAGGTGAGAAGCAGTATTTTGAAAGAAGTACTACAGTCCAGAGTATAAGCTCTGGAGCTAGGTGGCCTGGTTCTCCGGCCTTATTTGCTGTGTGACCTCAGGGGAATTACTTACTTCCCTGAAATACAGTCTCTTTGTTTGCAAATCATGAGTAGTCATCAGACTTTTGTGATGTTGTTAGAAATGAAGTATATAAATAATGTAGCAGACGTTGTCAACAGCCACCCAAAAGCCATCCTGCCAACCCCAATTCTTCTTGCTGACAGAAACCCCGTTCTGTTCAGAGAGCCTTCTCTCAGGAAGGACAGATCAGTCCCCTGTGGGAGGTGGGCACAGAACCCAGAACTAGCCCCTGAGAGAGAACAGGCGTATGAGGGAGCCCCCCGCCCAGGGAAGATCTTCCCCTCCTATATGAAATAGGTTGATAAGGAGCGCAGTGATTTTAAAACTTGTACGCAAGTTCTTCAATACTCCTCCCTTCCAAAAATGGAACCTCACTCCCCTCCTCTTGAGTGTGGGCTGCATTTAGTGGCCCACCCTTTAATGAAGAGAAGGCAGCAGAGGTGACGATGTGTGACTTCCAAGGTTAGAACATGAGACACTGCAGCTTCCTTCTTGCGCTCTCTCCATCGCTCCCTCTGGGGGACGGGGCCACCACACTGTGAGGACACCCGAGCAGCCCTGTGGACAGGCCTGCAGCTGGCAGCCAACAGCAACTCGCCAGCTGAGTGTGTGAGGCATCTTGAACCAGATCCTCCTGCCCTGGTCGAGCCTTCAGAAGACCGCAGCCCCGGCCGACATCTTGACTGAATCCGCACAAGACACCCAGAATAAGACCACCAGGCCGAACTGCTTCTGACTCCTGATTGCCACAGATACTGAAGCTCTTCTGAGCTGCTGAATTTTGGAGTGATGTGTTAGTGCAGCAAGGAGAAGCAATGTGAACCTCCACACATCCCATCAACTCCCACTCCTGCGGGCTGATCTCATCGGATGAGGACATGAGGTGAGAGCCACAGCAGCTGTCTTGAGGCCTCAAGAGGGAGGCCAGGAGAGTCTCAGGGCTGCTAACAGAGCCACAGAAACAACCCAAAGGCCCCACTTCCAGATATCTCATTACAGAAGAAAAATACCCACATACTTAAACCACAGTTTCCTGGAACCCGTAGCTTCGTGCCTCAAGTCCAGGAAATTCTAGGGAGATGGCCATTACCGATGACGCTGTTTGCTCTAACTTGCCAAGGTTCCTCTCTTGAATTCCAACCCTTCTCAACTCTGCACGAGGTGTGCCCCTTATCCTGAACTGGAGAGGCTGGTGGTGACAAGGGATGAAGGGCACAAAACGGGGCAGCTGTAGGCTGTCCCCTTCTATGCTTTGTTCTGAGAGGTCTGACATTCCCAGCAGGACCAGACTCCCACATTCTTACTCATCTTGGGATTCCACAACTGGATCCAACAACAGATGTTTATTTTCCCACAGCTCTGGAGGCTGCCCATGATCAGGGCACCGCATGGTGAGCTTCCGTGGAGAGCTCTCTTTCCGGCTTGCAGACAGCCACCTCCTCACGTGGGAGAGAGAGGGTTCTGGTCTTTCTTCCTGTTATAAGGGTACTAATCCCCTCTTGAGGGCTCTACCCTCAAGACCTCATCTAAACCTCATTACTTCCTAAACGCCCCACCTCCAAACACCTTCATGCTGGGGGACAGGGCTTCGAGGGGACACAATTCAGTCCAAAGCAGGTGCCAAATGGCAACAACTTCAATTCTCAATTCTGCACACCAGAGAGGAAAACAACAAAGTGTTCCCCTTTCCTGCCCATTATCTTATGTAGAGAAGGCTCTACATAGTCGGTTCTAAAAGTTAAAGGTATATTTCTTTACAAGAGGTCCAATCCTCTATGCTGCTTCTTATATTCCAAATACGGGTGAAACCATCTAATTGTCCTTCTCTGACTGACTTACTTCACTCAGTGTAATAACCCCCAGTTCCATCACATTGATGTAAATGGTAAACATTCATCCTTTCTGATGGCTGCGTAATACTCCATTGTATATATGACCCACATCTTCTTTATCCATTCATCCACTGACGGACATCTAAATCTTTCCACAGTTTGGTTATTGTGGACATTGCTGCTAGGAACATTGGGGTCCATGTGCCCCTTCGGATCACTGCATCTGTATCTTTGAGGTAAATACCCAGAAATATAATTGCTGGGTCACAGTGTAGCTCTATTTTTAATGTCTTGAGGAACCACCATGCCATTTTCCAGAGTGGCTGCACCAGCTTGCATTCCCACCAACAGTGTAAGAGGGTTTCCCTCTGCCCATCCTCACCAGCATCTGTTATTTCCTGTCTTGCTCATTTTAGCCATTCTGATAATGTAAGGTAGTATTTCATTATGGTTTTAATTTGTATTTCCCTACTGCCAAGTTATATGGAGCATTTTTTCATGTATCTGCATTAAATAGGGCACGTGTATGATGAGCACTGAGTGTTAGAGACAACTGATAAATCATTGAACACTACATTTGAAACTAATGATCCACTAGATGTTGGCTAATTGGATTTAAATAAAACGTTTTTTTTTTAAAACTAAAAAAATCAAAATAAAAAAGGTATGAGATGTCAATTAGCCAGGCAGAAAGCAACAAAAGTAAAACTAAACTGTTATGTCCAAGTCCAAAAGGCGTTGGGAGGTGGGGCGCATTGGAGGAAGAATGGCAGAGTTAAAGTGTTCTCTGTATTCATTTCTTAAATTAAATTCAATTTAATTTAAATTCAATTAATTAACATAGTATATTATCAGTTTCAGATGTAGAGTTCATGTACTCATCTGTTGCTTCTAATACCCAGTGCTCATTACATCTCGTGTCTTCCTTAATGGCCATCGCCCAGTGACCCCATCCCTCCACTCCCCTCCCCTCCAGCAACCCTCAGTTTGTTTCCTGGGATTAAAAGTCTCTTCTGGTTTGTCTCTGATTTTGTCTTGTTTTACTCTTCCCTCCCTTCCTCTACGATCTTCTATTTTAAATTCTACATGAGTGAAATCACATGATAATTGTCTTTCTCTGATTAACTTACTCTGCTTCTATTTCAGTAATGGGCCTCCTCCTATTAATCAATCAGGCCTGGGCTCCGGGACCCAGGGGCAGCCATGCACGGACTGGTGGAGACTATGGCTTACTTCCCCCTCGGGGCATTGGTTCCTTTACCTATAATGCTCCTAGTATAGATCTACCTTCGAGGAGGTGATGTAGATGACGTGCTGAGGATGGCATCTGGAAGACAGTAAGCACTTAATCACCTGATGGTGAATTATGACTACTGCTGCCATTATCACAGTCATCATCTTTTCCTAAGGAAAGAGAGAGGCCAGCAGCCAGACCATGGGACTGTTGACCCTCCAGGGAGTAGCCCAAAGAACCAGCATAAAGTAGCAGAACAGGGAAGTACAATGTAGCACTGGACCCTGGGCCTCTCACCTCTTTGATACCTCCTTGCTCAGTCACCCCACCTACAACACGGAAGCTGGGATTCCTATCTTAGAGCATCACAAAGAACGTGTAAGTAGCTTGAAACAGTGTCCTGAACACAGGTACTCCTATCTCCCCAGGCTCTAATGCCACCTGGGAAGAGGAGATGGAGTTTTAGATACAAGAATGGATTATGTCCAGGTTTGTCAGGATAGCAAAAACTACCTTTAGTGAACAGACGGGAGAATCTGCCTAAGAAATGAAAATCAAGTTTTTAAGAGCAAGCCACTGAGTAAGTTGGCTCTTGGCAGGAATGGTTCTGCTGACCAATATATGGAGCCCCACTATGGCAAACACTGCAGATGAACATACAAGAGTGATGTGCCCCTTCTTCCTTATAGACCAAATTCCAGCTTCCTTAAGAAACTGGGGCTCTCTGTGTTTCAAGAGAAGGAGGGCCCTCCCCAGTTTCAGGAGATGACTCTCAAGCAGTCTCAGCCAAGGTTGGCAAACATGGCCTGTGGGCTAAACCTGGAGAGTCATCTGCTTTTATGTGGTCCAGGAGCTAGAAATGACTTGTACATTTTTGAATGGATGGAAAAGATCAAAAGTATAATAATATTTCCTAAAATTTTAAAGTCATAGGATATTCAATTTCATTGTCCATAAATAGGCTTGTTCATTTACTTCTATATATGGCTGTTTTTTCATTACAACAGCAGAGCTGAGTAGTTACTACAAGCTCTGAGTGTGAGATTCAAATATTTACTATCTGGTTCTTCATGGGAGGATCCCCCGTTCAAGCCAGAGTTTTTCAAACTTTGTGTCCATCAGAATCACCTGGAGGGCTTATTCAAACATAATCTGTGAGCCTCAGCTCAGAGTTTCTCGGATGGGGCCAGAGAATGGGCATTTCGAACCAGATGCCAGATGAGGCTAATGACATTGGTCTAGGGACCACACTGTCACTCTTTGAGAATAGCTGGTCTACGCCAATCATGGTAAATTCCATGGTAAATACCAGCGATTAGCTGAGAAAAGGACGTGACAAAGTTCTGACCAATGAGACTCGAGGAGTCAGCTGGCAGCTTCTGGGACGGTGATCACAACAGGGACAAGAGGAAGAGCTACACCATCTTGAGACTGTGAGGAGAAGGGGAAGCCTGTTGCAAGGGGCTGAAAAAGTGGAAACGTGGAAAGAGACTGGATCCACGACTGCAAAACTAATGCTGTGTCTCGCTGGGGGCACTCACCACAGGGTCACCTTTCACGAAACTCTAACTGCCATTACTGTGCGAACCTCTTCAAGTTGGGTTTGAAGTAGTTGGAAGCCAAACATATCCCCACTCTGTGCAGCCCCACCCCGGGTTCCAACTCCACTCACACCACTGCAAGGACACCACCAATCCCAGGCCACAACAGCTGGGGTCAGCCTATGGGCCACACTATCCATCATCCTACAATGGATAGAGCAGATCCAGGGTAGAAAAAAGAACATTATTTCTGGAGCCATAAAACCCCAGGGAGAAGCCTGAATTCCATCAATGTGTAAGTGTGTGACTGTTCAGCCCATACCCCAAAGACAGGATCTATGCATGCCTCACTGACTGAGGCAGACCTGTCCAAGGGTCTGGGCAAGATTTTTTCCTCCCTGGTCCCTTCTTCGCCACTAGAGCTGGGATGTGGTAAAGCACTCACCAGTTCCCAGGCACGAGACTAAGCTTTTCACCTACGTGATCTCACTGAATCCTCAAAACAACTGTAGGAAGTGAGTACCATCGTCCCCCCACCACACACACATCTTACAGCTCAAGAAACAGAGGTTCTGGGAGGTTACATGGCTTGCCCAAGGTGGTACAACTTAGAAGTGCAGAGACAGGATTCCAGCTCAGACCTGGACCAACACATGGTCCAAAAACCCATGTGTTGGAAGCTCAAGGTTGTAACACCAGGGTTAGAGGACAGGGTATGCACATGCAAGGGGTCGGGAAACTGCTGCCTCCAAGCATCTAACAGCAGGTCTCACTCCCCTCCTCCCCCACCAGCTCCCTCTAGGAGACAGGGCTTCTTTCGAAAGCTGGCCAGCGCTGACCAGTCAGCCAGAGGAAAGCTGATATGAGCATCAAAGGAAATATTGCAAGATCACTCCAGATGTGGACAGTGAGACAGTGCGCCGTGAGAACCATGGCAGCGGCATGGCCAGGGTCTGGGCCTGCCCAGCGTCTCATTGGCTTCGGTTCCAATGGCCACAGCCCAGCCTTACCTGCCAGCTTCCGTGCCTGGCTGAGCATCCCACGCTGCCGCCCCCTCTGGCCTCCAGCTGTCTCATCAGCCCCGCCGATTCCGCCCTGGAGGACTCGGATGTTTGCCTTGCCCCTCTGGAGGGCAGGCAGAGGCAGTGGAACGGGCAGCAATTCCAGAGCCGTCACAACTTCTGGCTGAAACCAAACATGACAGATTTACCATTGGGCAGGCTGTTCCATTTATTATTTAACGCTTGCAATAAATATTTGCATGACCCAGCGCTGGAGGGAACGCTCTGCGATAACTCACTGCATTTCCCTGCCAAACAGCACCGCGATCGGATTCCAAAGCTGCAGCAGAGAATATTTTATACTACTCTAAGGAGCCAGGTGATGGCCCTCTGGTAGGAAACATTTTCTTGCCTGTCTCCAAAGAGGGAAAGGGAGCAGAGAGATGGTGGTTCCAAGAAGCAATTAGATGAGGAAGAAGATGAAGATGACAGCTAACATTTACCTCGAGCCTACTGGGTGCCAGGCTCTGTGCCAAGAGCTTCCCATTCATTCATTTAGCACGTGTCTTTGAGGGCAGGGCTGCCAGAGTTGGCAAATAAAATACAGGACATCCAGTTAAATTTGAAATTCAGATCCACAATCAATAAAAATCCCATGAGATACTAGAAAATGTTTTGTGTTTATCCAAAATTCAGACTAACCCTAATTGAGGGAAGGCCCATGACTGAACAGCAAAGGGGATTTGTTTTCTACTGGGGGTCAAGGAAGGGACCTCTAAGAAGGTGACTTGGACAGAGATGTCAGTGAAGGAGATAACCATGACGTAAGGAGCCAGAGCTCCAGGCACTGATGAGAACCCGTGCAAATGCTCTGGGGCGGAAAGAATGTTGGAGGGTTTTGCAGATGGAAGTGGCCAGACTGGGGTCTGAAGTTCTGCGGCCTGGATTTCTGAATCCAGATGTGACACAGAGGAGGAACAAGAAAAGGAGATATTGCTTTCAACGAGAGCTGGTCAGGTCTCACAGAAAACACTCAGGCAGTAACAAACCAGCTGCCTCAACAGAAACTTCCACCTCCTCCCCAAGTTGCTCCCCCCAGGCAGGAAGCCAGAGGGAGGGGAGCTCCCACGGTGACAATGCTATCAATTTCCATTCTGCTTTTGCCAAATTCAGAAAAGGGCATTTCAAAGACTTTTAAAAATAACTTCCAAACAACTCAAGGGTGGGAAGAAGAGAGAGAGAGAAATTACACTTGGCCTGCTCAAGAACAGTGATAATGACAATAAGAAATACAGATAAAAAGTACATTTTCACATATGTTCTGTCATTTACTCCCTGCCACTCTATAAGGCAGGCAGGGCAGATTGTGATACCCCTGAGTCACAGCAAGGAAAACTGAAAAACAGAGTCCAATAACTAGGAAATGGCCAGGCTGGGTTTGAGGCTATGTTTGGCCCCAAAGCCTGGGCTCCCAAAAGCCCCCTCAGGTCTTGCTAGGGACTGAATTATGTTCTGCCAAAATTCATATGCTGAAGCCCTAATCCCCAACATGACTGGCTCTGGAAAAAGAATTTAGGAGGTAATTAAGGTTAATGAGGTCCTAAAGGTGGGGTCCTAATCAAATGTGACTGCTTCCTTGTAAGAAAAGAAAGAGATCCATCTCTCCCTCTCTCTCTGTCTCTCCACCACGTGAGAACACAGGGAGAAAGCAGCCATTTGCAAGCCAGGAACAGAACTCTCACTAGAACCTGACCACACTACTACCCTGATCTTGGACTTCCAGCCTCCAGAGCTCTGAGCAATAAATAATAATTACAACAATAATAACATTCATTCATGGGCCCAAATGTCCCTTCACTTAGCAAATTTTTAATGAGCACCTACTATATGTCAGGCCCTTGGGCATATGGCAGGCCACAGGACACATGTGATGCCATCTCCATGACACTGCTAATACAACAGAAGAAACAGACTTAGGGCATAATTTATTGTTGTGTAAGTCCCCAGTCCATGGTATTTTGTCACGGCAGTCTGAGCTAAGAGAGCTGATATCAAGCCAACCACAGCCCAGCCCTCCCTCAGCCAGCTCGTCCCGCCCACCAAGCTATGTGGAACAGGATCCTTTATCCCATCTCTTCCTTGGCCTTTCAGCCTAGCTGATGCCTAAAGGGTCTTTCCACCTGGCAAGCCCATCCCTTCATCCTCATAGGACTCACATGCCTCAGTGAATGTCAGACCTAAGTACTGGCAGGAGAGGACTCCTCCACTGCAAAGAAACACAGAGGCCGAGTGAAGGGATCACAGCTTTGGAAAACACGAGTTCAAATCCCAGCTCTATACTAACTAGCTGGGTGGCTTTGAGAAAAAGACCTGAACCTCAGTTTCCTCTTCTGAGGAATGGGGATAACGTGATCCACCCCACCAGGATCACTAAGGGAACTGCATGAGATGCTGAACCTAAAACATCAGCATGGCGCCTGGCACATGGTCAGTGCCCGATAAGCAGTAGCTATTAATAATAATTACAACAATAATAACATTCAATTCATGGGCCCAAATGTCCCTTCACTCAGCAAATTTTTAATGAGCACCTACTATATGTCAGGCCATTGGGCATACAGCAGGCCACAGGACACACGTGATGCCATCTCCATGACACTGCTAATACAACAGAAGAAACAGACTTAGGGCATAATTTAAAAAAGGAACACATTTATAAAAAAAAAAAATCACGTATAAAAAGTTTGAAAGGGTTGAAGAGTGTGCTGTGAAGGAAGAAGGAAGCTTCTCTGAGATAATCATCTAGCTGAGCATCAGAGAAGGCCTCAGAGGATATTTCAGCCAAGATGTGGAGTGTGAAGGAGGCAACCAGGCAAACATCAGAAGGGATAAGCCTTCCCGGTACAGAGAGCAACAGCATGTGTGAACGTGGACAGGCTGGGGAGGACGGGACATGGCCCAGCAGGTACCGTGAGGCCACTCTGGCTGGAGGCAGCTAGGGAGACACGGCTATAGAAGTCAGCCGGGATCACAGCATGCAGCGTCCGCTAAGCGACTTCTAACTTATTCTGAAATGAAAGCGTAGCAGGCACTCAAGCTAACCACATAGCAAGGTGGCTGGTACAGAGGAAGAACTCAAAAAAAGTGAGTTCCCTTCCCTCCCCTGGAACGGACAAAATAAATTTTTAAAATGCCCCCTCTGCTTTGAATTTTTGGATTTGATTTTTGCCTTGCCACTGTTCCCTTAAAGAGTGTCCACAGACCAGGAGGCAGGAGGATGAGATGGAGAAGGGGACAGGAGCAACAAGCTCAAAATCAAACAGGAATGGCCCCATCGGTGCAACTGCAGGAGAAAGAACTGAAGTCAGCAGAGCTTAGAATTCCTTCTCCAACCAAGACCCAGATGCCAGGCAGGCAGTAAAGCTGCCTCCATTCCACCTCCACCCCCAGAGGCTGAGGATGGAGGCTGCCAACACCCCTCCTAACACCAGAACCATACCTCACAGCCATAAGGCAGAAGCTATCAGCGTGGCCACATCAATGTCAGGAAAGCAAAACGTACTGTGGGCAGAACGCTAGAGAAGGAAGGAAGGGAGGGAGAGAGGACTGGCAAATGGTTAGGAGAGAGCCCCAGCCGGAGTCTATCACAATCGTCCAGCATGAAGTTTGGTGTGACCCCAGGCCCTTCTTGGAATTTTAAAATTCATTATTTTATTTATTCATTCACTACCCACATAGAACTCACGGTAGACTCCAAGAATACGAATAACAGAATTATTAAACATAAATTTTAAATCAGGACTTGGGGAAAAATAACTTAGAATACGCGGTAAAGGCAGGAAGAGAACAGGATGGAAGGTAGAAAAAAGATTTATAGGTCAGGAGGTCAGTTACTAGATCTAAAAATGCGGATCTGAGTTCCCTGGAAGCCACGTTAAAAAAAAAAAAAAAAAGGCAGTAGAAGCTGTTCTCGTAGTCTATAAGGAAAAAGACAACTGACTCTCTAGGACCATCACTGTCCTGCCACTTAACCTCATATAAGTGATTTAATATCTACTTGGACTCAGTTTCCTCCTCTCCAAAAAGGAATGACAAACTACTTAATCTTTGTGACTCCCTCTTTAGGTAAAAACAAACAAACAACCACAGACCAGGAATGCCTGATCTTTAAGTCCAGGCTCTGAAATAAAATTCCCAAACTCCGAAGTCTGTAAGGACTAGTCACTACTAGAAATGAGGGAAGCCATCTGGGCATAACATAATAAGGAGCAGTGGTGAACTGAAGAGCACATGCACTGTTCGAAGGGGGCAGCTGCTTCTCACCTCCAGCTGATTACTGCCCTACAGGAAGGTGGGCCTACAGTCTGACATCTTCTTTTCACAGTCTCATTTTTAAGGGGAGCTCAAAATCAGGATTTTTAATGTAAACTCTTCTAACATGTAAATGTTTACTTTTGATTCAAATTTACTTAAAACAGTGTACAGATCAAACACAGGAAAGCCAATTCCAGAAAGAAACAGCAAATCTCTCTAGTGTCTTACAAACGGGTTTTTCTACCTTCAGGTTAAATTGCAGTCCCCAGACCCTACCTTCCCCCAGCTAAGCATCTCAAAGAAACATTTCCCCACAAATATAAGATTTTTGGAATCCCATTCCACACACACTGTTAGGTTCCTACTGTGTTTTAGGGACAACGAAGGATACACCACGGTGATAAACAAGTCTCCACCAAGAGCTAGACAGGCCCGACTGTGTGCTCCATCAAGAGGCTGGCTGGCTCCCAGGAAGTTCTCAAGGTTTGGTGATGTCTGCAGAAATCAGCCTTTTCATCAACAAGTTCAAAGTATATTTCTGGATTTATTTCTACTAGGAGCCAGAAAACACCCATTCCTCTCTAAATCCTTTTCCCTCTGTCTAGCCTCCTAGATGAAGTTTTTTCCATGGAGCCCTGCCACTCCGTCCATTGCCAATTCTATTCAACAAACACCTGTCAAATGCCCACTGGATACTGTGCTGTGCTAAGAGCTGGGGGAGTCAAGACGAATGAGACCACTCGTCCACATTCTAAGTCTGGGATACAGATGCAACTGAACTTACCCTAGATAATATTTTAACGGACAAACAGCTAAAGAATAAAATGGAAAGTGAGTTAACAGGAGTTTGAATTGGAATTCTCCCACCCACTAGCTATGTTTTCTTGGGCAAGTCGCTTACCCTCTCTGTGTCTATTCCCTGACCTACCAAAAAAAAAAAAAAAAAAACCTAAGGGATATAACATCACCTTACAGAGTTGGTGATGGGACTAGCCCATATTGCAGCAAAAGCTGTATACTGCACAATTTCAAGGGGTGCTAGACAAAGACTATGCTGCAAATCACTCCCCCTGGAGTTGTGCAGTACCCAACACAGATAGCTGTACAGCGCAGCCCTGGTTGGGAGGAGTAAATATCCCATATGAGACAAACAAAGCAGAGTATCTAGCACATTATACGGGCTCAACAAATGAAACTGTTGCATGCACAGAAACCAATGGGGAAATAAAGCCTATTTTTCTTAACTTCTCTTTTCCACCATCTTTTCAACAAGAACCTTGCCGCATAAAATGAAGCACTGCTGAATAATCAGGGTCCCTCAACTCAAGTTAATCCCTTCTCGTGCATCAGGTGCTGTGCTTCCTCCTCCAAGGAAACACAGGTACCAGTCCTCCAGCCTTGATTTATGCCGCTGCCTTTCCTAACTGTCAGTCCGTGGTACACTGTCCCACCTGGCCCAGTCCTGCCTCAGGATTCAGGTTGCTAACGGCAGCTTGGCACTCCACACTCCCCCTTGGTTCAACGTGACTGTCCTGTAGGTGTGCTCAGAGTCTGCAGCCTGGGGTTTTCTGTTCCTTCTAAGCTTCAAACTGATTATCTCAAAACCTTAAATACAGCTGGCTTAAATCTTGCCTCTCATTTTGGAGGTGGTAGAGGCCAGGTCTCTTTCCATTGCAAAGCAACAGAAACGCAACTGGAATCAGCTAAGCGAAGATGAATTTCACCGTCTCCTATCTTCAAGAGTTCAGGGATAGAGAGCTAAGTTCCGGTACAGCAAGGATTCAAGAGCCCACACAATACCTTGGGGCTGGCTTCTAATCTTTTCACTCTGCTCTCCTCCCCAGTGGGTGCCACGTGGTGGCTCCTGACGACTCCAGGAGCAGATGCTTCCAGCCAGGAGGAGGTTTAAAAAAAAAAAAAAAAAAAAAAAGCAAATGGGAGTAGAGGGATACGGATGAAAGAGTCCAGAAGTGCAATCTTCAGTGCCCGTCACCTCTTCTCCTCATCTGGCCACCTCAGCCCTGCAGTGGGCTTGCTTCTTAACCTCTGGCTGTGGCCTGTTGCTCGAGGTCATTCAGAAGGCCAGTCGGCTGGCCGGACAATGGCAGGCTGCTCACCCCTCCCCCGTCCTGCCCTTTCTGAGGATGCAGGCTTGAGAGGGTATCGTGGCGTTGATACCACGTGGGGCGCACATGTGACCGAACCCCACTGGGGTCTCTATAAAATCCTGCAGGGGCCGGCCAGCAGGTGCCAATCTACTCGTCTTGTGGCCGCCCCGGCCAAGTGTCCTCGGTAAGTTCCCTCGCCTTTTAAATCCCGCCGCCTACCCTTCTGGAGTGGCCTGCCTCTTCCTTCGGCCTCTCCCTTGCCTTCAGGGGCCACTTTCGAATTTCACTGTGGGTTTGGAGCCCCCACAGCTCACCCTCAGAGCAACCTCCACCTTCTCAAGCCCTAGGAAGCCCACCTCATCTCCCGCCCACAGCTCAAGCAAGCCCCGCCTCTTCCTGTTTCCGAGGCCCAGGTGCCCGGCACTCATTTCCTGTCCGGAGAAAGCCGTCAGCCCTCGTGTCATTGGTGGAGCGTATTTGACTGTCAGGCTCCGCGACCAATGAGTGATCAACTTGGCTCCACTCTCAGCCCACCAACCTCGCCTGAAGGGCTCTTTCATCTTTCAAGAATCTCTGGATGGTTTTTTGTGTTGCGAGTGATAAAAGCCCGACTCATCAGTAGGATACTGAAGAATCTGTAATCATGACTCTTACTTTAATAGTTATTGTTACTATTACATATAAATTGTTATTATTTGACATAATATTAGTAGTAGCATATTAATTATAACATGCTACTGTTATTTCTATTATTGGACAATAATAATATTACAGTGGTTCCAGTATCAGCCCCACTGACTTCTTTTGAAGGATTCTCCCGTCTTTGAAGACTCTCTCAGTGCTTTTTGTTGCAAGTGGTAGAAGCCCAATTTACCCATAGGATACTGAAGAATCTTTTTTTTTTTTTTTTTTTAAATAAGCTGCACATCCACTGTGCAGTCCAACATGGGGTTTGAACTCATGACCCTGAGCTCCAGATCTGAGCTGAGATTAATTCAGGCGCTTAACCAACTGAGCCACCCAGGCACCCCTAGAATCTTTAATGATTACTATTACTACTTTAATTACTACTATTACTCGTAGATATACTGCTGTTATTTATCAAGTATAATAATAACATTGATTAGTAGATTATAATTATTAAATATAATAATATACTATTAGATATATTATTATCATGGTTACCAGGTGCTATAAGGGGTAGAGGAAATGGGGAGCCGCTGGCATAGGATACAAACTTCCAGTTATAAGACAATATGTTCTGGGAATCTAATATACAGCATGGTGATTATAGTTAATAATACTGTAGGGGCGCCTGGGTGGCTCAGTCAGTTAGCAGCCATCTTGATTTCAGCTCAGGTCATGATCTCAGAGGCCTGGGATCGAGCCCAAGGTTGGGCTCCAGGTTCGGTGAGGAGTCTGCTTGAGGATTCTCCCTCTCCCTCTTGCTCTGCCCCTCACCCCCCCTCGCTAAAATAAATAAATAAATCTTAAAAAAATAATAATGCAGTATTCTATACTTTAAAGTTGCTGAGAGAGTAGATCTTACATGTTCTCACCACAGAAAAGAACTGGTAATTATGGGACATCATGGTGAAGGTGTCACCTAATGATATGGTGTTAATGATTTTGTGCGATATATAAGTATCACATCAACAATTGGATACCTTAAACTTATATGATGTCATATGTCCATGATATCTTGATAAAGCTGGGGAAAATAATATATAGAATTAGTAGTAGTAGATATAATAACATTATTGTTATTATTATTAGGAGAAAGAGAAGAAAGAAGAGAAGTGACATTTATGAAGCATTTAATACCTTGCAGGTGATAGTCCAAGCACTTCGCTTCTTTCTCTTTTTTTTTCTCACAACCACCCTATAAGGTAGGTATTCTGATTGACCCCATTTTACAGGATGACAAAAACCACTGTCCTACACCTAGTCTGTGAGTCAGGATTTGAACCCAGATGGGCTGGCCTCAGAGGCTGCACCCATCACCATTAGACTATAATGAAAGGGAAAGTAACCAGAAGAGCAGAAGTGTGAAACCGAGCACTTGAATTTCAACAGTATGTACTCTTCAGCTCTGCTTCTGTCAATTTTTTCCTTCTCAGAAAGGATGAGCTTCTGTTCTGTTGGCAGGCGCTGAGGCTTCCTACAACTGCCACCCTCGTGACTCACAGCCCCCACCACAGAGGACTGACTGACACACTCTCTATTTCCAAGTTCAGAATCCCAAGAAGGGCTCTGATTGACCCAGAATGGGTCATGTGCCACCCCTAGGCCAGTCACCTATGTATGGCCAGGGGGGCCAGAGTACTAATATATAGTTTCAGGGCTTTGGTGTCAGATCAGTCAACATCAGGCAGGAGCAAGGAACTCACTAGGGGGTCAACGTAGCAGGGATGACAAAGGGGGTAAGAACCATTCTCATGAGAAGGGAGATGTGTTGGGGACACTCGAATTTATATATTTCATCCAGAGAGGAAGGGAAGCTTGCAAGGAAGCCTCACTGGGAAAAAGCTAGTTAGCCAAGAATTGAGGCCTGCCCAGCTGTGCCCTTCTGACATCTGGTCCAGATGCTGGCCTTCATTGCTTCAGAACTGCACGTGCAGCTTTAATGAGGAACTAAAGAGAACAGTCCTCCAGGACTCCCAGGACGGGGCATTAGCATGCATGACCATCTTGCTCTGCCTGCCTGCATGAACTATGAAGGGGGTCTTTGAAAACCCATCCAGAGTGTTTAGCAAATGCTCCAGAACTGCTCATCTGAAAACACCCTGAACAAACGCCGGACTCCTTGTATGATCTGTTACGGTCCACAGTTGCAGTTTGGACAGGAGGTGGGATGAACTGACATTGACTTCCACATCATCTTATTGGTCAGTTCTCCTGCCTTCTTCCAACCCTGGCCCCTCACTCCTGATTTCCATCTTAATACCCCCAAGGTGCGTGGGGGCAAGAAAGCAGACTCTACAACTGGTCAGAAGTGGGTGTGAATCGTAGTGTTGCCACCGACCAGCTTGGGTGATCTTGGGTGAGCTCTCCAACCTCTCTGGACCTCAGTTTTCCCACTGGTAAGAGGAGCTAGGAATGTCTGCCTTGGAAGACAGTTAAGAGAATTACAGATGACATAGGGAAAGTTCTAGAGTAGTCAGGAGAGAATGACAGTGTTGCAGTGTAGGATAATCCACAAATATCAGCAACCTGGTACCACAAAGGTTTTTTCTCATTCATTCCCATCCACAAGAGGAGCCCTTCTGTGGTAGTAA
This sequence comes from Mustela nigripes, assembly GCF_022355385.1. Classification (NCBI taxonomy): domain Eukaryota; kingdom Metazoa; phylum Chordata; class Mammalia; order Carnivora; family Mustelidae; genus Mustela; species Mustela nigripes. The sequence continues at coordinate 26,629,828 of NC_081567.1, forward strand.
AGAATACACCCAAGTCACCAAGAGATGTTAACACCAACAGAGGTCAGATGGACAGACATACAAAGCCTCTTGGTGTCACTGAGTCCCTAGTCTCTGGTGCATGCAACAATTCCTTCCGTTCCGTAAGCCACTTCAACCTAGCTTTACTTCGACATGCTTTGGGTAGGTTTGGTCACATGTAACGGAAGGAGATACAACCAGTCCGGTGAGACACAGGGGATGTTAACAGACCCCTTGCTGAGTGCTCACTAGGTACCAGGCACTGCCAATCGTGTTTCCTGAGCACACTCCAGGCACTGTTCTAGGCACTTCAAAGTAGACCAATTTTTAGGGTCAGCTTCACACCTCCCCCATGCCGAGTTAACCATCACTCCTGCCTGTGAGTCAGTTATTAAAGCCCCATGTCTAGCTTAGGTAACCAAAGCCCAGAGACGTTAAGTCATATGCAGCCTTAGTTGGGGATTCCCCAGAAACAGACATGAGGCAAGGATTTGAGTACAAGTAGTCGATTAGGGAGGTGCAGAAGATACCTGTGGAGAAGTCGGGATGCGACCTAGGGAAGAGAGGCAGCCAACCACAGCCTATTCTCGAAACATCTCCGGGTGGGGGCTCTGCAGCTTTGTCCTGTTGAGAAACATCATATGTCAGTGAGAGACAAGTATCTCAGAGACCCCCAGCCATGAGGCAAGGGAGCCAGGTACATACCCACCTGTCAGTCATAGGCTGGGGGATGCTTTCCGGAACAGTAATTCCCAGATGCTGCCAGCCTGCCCACTGCAAGGACAGAGTTGCATTCCAGGGCTTTGGAGAAAGCCCTCAGACAAGGAGAGGAGATACACCAGCCCCTGGAAGTTGACCTTACTGATGGACCAAGGCACTAGCAGGAGTAGGGTGGTCAGTGTTTTCTCCCAGGGTGCCAGGGTGGTTCAGTTGGTTGGGTGTCTGCCTTCGGCTTGGTCATGATCTCCAGGATCCTGGAATCAAGCCTCATGTCAGGCTCCCTGGCTCAGTGAGAATCTGTTCCTTCCTCTGTCCCTCCCCCAACAAACACTCATGCTCTCTCTCTTGCTCTCTGTCTGAAATAAATGAATGAAATTTAAAAACAACAAAAAAAAACAAAAACAAAAAAAAAACCTGCTTCTCCAGACGGGAGGAGAAAGAGTCCAGATTTATGTTTGCTGATTCCTCTGGTATAAATATTCCCAGGATGTCCAATTTTGAACTACCAAAGTGATGTCCGTTGGCTTGCAGTGTTCCTGAAAATGTTTGCAAAATTCCTAAAAATTTGCCAGTTGACTCTTGGGAGCCGGTGCTCATCTAATCCAGCACACGGAGAAGCCAGAGGGATGTGGGTAGGGCAAGAGGGGTGCCTGCTACACATGCCTGAGTCCCGCAGCTACTGAGAGGACACTGGAGATCCTTCAATACAGTAGGGTATGACCCCAAATCCGTGGTCTTTCCCATAGTGGAATCCTTATTCCCTTTTAGCCTGAGGCTGGACATAGATGGTGGTGATGAACAAGCACTGGGGAAGGGAAAGGAAAAGCTGGTGCTTTTTATATTACATTTATATATAATATAATACAATATAATATAATATAATATAATATATCTTATTTATAATAATATATCTTATTTATAATAATATATCTTATTTATAATAATATATTTATGTATTATTTTTATAATTATATAAATACAGAGAGGGACTTTCTGACCCCAGATTGAATGCTAGGCTCTTCCTGATAGTATCCCATCTCAGTGACCATCCAGCATCTCTTTGCACATCTCCTGTGACGGGGAGCTCACCACTCCTCCACAAAGGACCAGCTACAAAGAGTCCCACACCACCAGACCTTCTCACGAGGGATTCAGGCAGGCAACTGCCTGTTAAGGCAAAGTCATTGCACTGTGTCCAAGCCAATGGATGGACTGTGTTGGAGGAAAGCACTTGAAGAATGAGCAAGCCGCTGGATCGGACACATCCAGCAGATGAAGTGCCTGGTCCCTGACCAACTTAAGCAACGGCTCCTTTTGTCAAAGCCACTCACCAAAAGGGAGACTATTACATGATAAATGGTGGCCTGGATCAGACCAATGAAGCATCAACGCACAGGGTTCTCTCTCCGGCAGGGCTCCGTGACTTCCCCCAGGCTGAGAAATGAAGGCAGTGCTCTGACGTGCCTGTGCATGAGAACCACCAGAAAGCTTCCTGGGCCTCTCCCCCAGAGAGCCCCACTCAGTAGGTCCAGGGCAGGTCCCGAGAATCTGCATTTCTCTTTGGCTCCCAGGTGGTGCTGATGTAGCATTCCCCCTGCACCTTGACAGCACTGACTGGAGCAGGGGCCGGGAGCCTCACTGGCCAGCTACCTCGGGGAGCTTTGGAGCCCTAGCCCACACCATGCCCCAATGCCACAGGGCACAGAAAAGAAAAAGCAAAGATCCCAAGCTGCAGGCAAACAAGCGTCTCCTAAGTATTAATGTGAATGTGGTTCAAACACTTCCGCAGACATTCACTCAGCCCCTACTGGGCACCAGGCACAGGGCTAGGCACTGGAAGGGGGAGAGAATACAATGGTCACTGAGCTCATGGGGGCTTTCCTCGGGGAGTTCGCAGTGAATGGAGGATCTCACATTCAGCCCCTGTGCACCTGGCAGTGTGCTGCGGGACAGGCATGCTGTGTTGAACAAAAGACCAGGCTCTGCTCTGGGACCACTCGAACCCTCGGGAAGGAGGAAGACGATTCCACCCTCAACCAAGACTGGGAAATAAAGCAACCGAGTTAACAGGAAAAACGGACAGCCAATGGATCAGACAGAACAGAGATGTTCAAAAGTCACAGAAAGCCCCTTTAAAAGTATAAAACAGCAAGGTGAATCTGCGGGCTTGGGAGGAGTGACATCTTTGAAGGGAACAGCAACAGAAAACTTTTGAGTATCCAAGGCCACCTGCCCTTTTGTGAGTGAGCTCCAGGGCTGGATGCTCACCCAGTCCTCCCGACAACACCAGAGGTGGGACTCTCGGCTGACCCTGGTTTGCAGTTAAGGAAACTGAGGCTCACCAGGAAGCACCACCAGGAAGCAGTGGGGTTTAAGGCTGTGTGGCCCCCAAGTCATACAGAGGCAGCACCCCTGCTGGCAGACAGCCTGGAGAAAGCTCCAAGCATCAGGGACAGATCAGGCAGGGTGAGAGTTCTCACCACAGCCAGGAGCTGGTAGAGCATTGTGGCTTGTGACTAAGATCACATCCTGGCCTCATCACCCCTTAGCTTGACTCAGACAAGTTATTGGGGTTCGGGGCTGGAGTGACCACATTTCAAGCACCTGATTAGCACCCCCCCCTCTGAAGACTGTAATGTTAAAACTTGCCATACTTCCCTGACCTTTCTCCAGAGTTATCTATGAAGAACAGAAGGGTCCCCCAAGCAGGGCCATGTCAACTCATGTCAACTTAACCTCCACAGCTCATCCTGTGTCCATCTGCTTCTCTGCATTTCCATGTCCACCACACTGGTCCAAGCTGCCATCATGTCTCCTCTGGTTTAATCCAGTGACCTCCTGGCTAGTCTCCCTGCCTGGGCTCTTAATCCCCTGCATCAGAGATCAGCCAGTGATGGCCCTTGGGTCAAATCTGGCCAGCCACCAGTGTTTGTAAATACATTTTTGTTTTGGAACGAAACCATATCCGTTCATATATGTGCCATCCAGGTCTGTCTTCCCACCACAATGGCAGAGCTGAGTAGTTTCCAGAGAGACCAGACGTGGGCCATGAGGCCTAGAGTGTATGTGTCCTGGCCTTTGGTAGGAAAAGTTTTCTAATCTCTGCCCTGCAGTCCTTTCTTCCCAAAGTCATCCTTCTGAAATGGCAATCAGATCATTTTCCTCCCCCACTCATGATCCTTCAGCGGTTTCCAGGGGCCACTGGACAAATCTCAGGTCTCTATCCCATCTGCAGACTCATAGGTGACCTCCTTCCTGTTGAGGTCACTGGTCTTGTCTCTCCCCAGTCGTGCCCACCAGGCTGTCCTAACTGCTATTTCTTGACCACCTCCCCCTTCTTATTCCTCCCTTGGGGCCACTGGATGTGCTGTCCTCTCAGTCTGGAAAGTTCTTCCCTCTGCTCTTTAGATGGCTGGCTCCTTCTCATCACACAGGGCTCAGGTTGAATGCCACCTTCTCAGAAAGGCCTTCTCTAATACCGGCCCCAATCTAGAATAGACCCAGTCATCATCCCATCACCCAGTCCTGTTTTCCTCCTGGCACGTCTCACTAACAGAAGTGGTTTCATTTATCTGTGTATTACTTGACCAATGTCGACCTTCCCACTAGAATATAAAGCTCCACAAGGGTGAGGTCTTTGTCTTTTTTTATTATTCACCATATGCCCAGGGCGTAGACAACTGCCTGGCACATTACAAGTACCCCCTAAGTTTTTGTTCACCGTTTAAATGGCCTTGTCACTCCCAAAGACAAAACAAAGGGTTTAAAGTATAGCACACACACAAACACTTCCTACCCGATAGTTGAGACCTGGGAAAGATTATCATAATAAACTGAAGAACCATTTCACAACAACTAAATGAGATAAAAAACCTATTGCCCCCAATGCTGGCAATACCACGAGTATCATCATAGATGGCCATGAGCCCTTTGGAAAGCAATAAGGTAATCAGCATCAAAAGCCATAAAAAGGCTCACTCATTCAACTTGGTATTCCCACTCCTGAGAATTTAAAGAAATAATTCAACAGTACCAAAGGTTTTTTGCATAAAGGTGTTTACTGTTTTATTATCTGAAAAAAACCTGGAACAAGTTAACTGTCCAACCATCGGCGTACACAGCCCATAACCATCATCATTAGGAAACTCGGTGCAGCCACACGGAAAAGGGATTATGATAAATGAAAGAAATAAAACTAGAATATATGTTATGGCTCTGAGTACAAAAACTACTTATGAACAAGGACTAGAAGAGGGCAAGAAATTATGGTAATACTTACTATGTGCGGCAGAGACTGCAGGCCGCCCATCAGCGCTGGTCCTTCCCTTTCTTGCGGGCACGCAGCTCTTTAGATTTCCCAGCAGCCCTTGCACCCAGGGAGCTGAGCTCAAGTCAGTGGGACGGGAATGGAACCGATGTACCACTTCCTGTTCTGGTCTATAAAATTCTAGGGTGGCCTGAGAAGCCACATGTCGGAGATGGCACATAGGCTCTGTGCTTCTGCCCCAAACAACGTGTGTAACACAAACCAAGCCCTCCCTGTTCACCTGGGACCATCCTGAACTGTAACACACATCAGAAAGAAACTTCTGTTGTGCGTGTGCCATTCGGTTTGGGGTCTGTTTGTTACAGCAAGTTAGCCAACCCTAACTAACAATGCTTTATAGCTAATGACTCTGGCTTTGGGGTCAGTGACGCCACTTTGGATAATTTGTGTGCTCTTGCGGGGTCACCTACCTGCTCTGAAACTCAGTTCCCTCATCAGTGTGAGAATCAAAGGAGGGAAGGATGGTAAACTCCTTAGTCCTGTGCCTAAGATAGTGAAGGCGCTGTTGTAGGTTCCAAGGGTTCCATCCGGAAGCACAGCTACATCCTGCCCTTCCTTGGATTTTGGAGACATTTGCCTAAACTAGGTTGAGCTGGGTCTCTAATGCTTGCAAACATGAGTGCTGATTAATACCACACCACTCCAAACATTCACGCCTTCCCCCAACCCGTCCCCTGGGCTGAGGTGGTCCAGACTGGGCAAACCCAGAGAGAGGCTAGCTCTCCCCGAGTCAGGCTTAGGATGGGGCCGGTGGCCAGTAACTGATCCAATCTCTTTTGCACATTAGTGGCAGCCCCAGGTCCAGAAAACAGAGTGACCCCAAAGCAGCCTGTCCCAAGATGTGGTCCCCTCCTAGTGCTCACTCAGAGCAGGCTGTGCTGTTTTCCTGGATGGAAAAGTCACAGACCAGCAGGTAGTGGTCAGTGGGCTGTGCCCAGGCTGAGAACGTTTTCCAGACCAGATGGCATCCCTGGCAGGCCCTCAAAGCCAGCAGAGGCCAAGTGGTGCCCAAGAGGCCAAGAGGCCCAATATGGTGGGGACGGTCAAGAGTCCCGATGAACAAGGCATCCCAGTGCCCTCCTCGTTTGCCAGCCAGCCCCCACCTGAGGGTCCTAGAGCAGACTGGGTCAGCTCAGGCAGATGCACCAGGCCAGAAGTGGGACTCACGTGGGCGTACACACACACACACACAGCCCCACACATAAATGCATGGACACACAAGCAGTTGAGCTCATATGTCACACATACAGAAACACACCTTCCAAACTCAGTGCCTTCTGATAGCACAACAGACAATAGGACCATGGCATGGTGTGCAGGGAGCCCTGGAGTCTGATCCCAGACTTTTTTTTTGCATGTGTCAAGGGACAAAGATATTTGACAAAACCCTTGAGTCACATCTCCCACAGGGTCCCTGCCTCCCTGCAGACCCCACCAAACCAGCTCCATGCAGATGACCCCTCAGACCCTTCCTCACTAAGACCCCCAGGGATGGACCATTCTTGAGCCAGAAAGATCTAGGTCTGTAACCACAAGACACTGATGGTCTTGAGCCAGATCTCCTAGAAGCAGAGGTGCAAATGGACTTGGGCAGATGTGGGTTTTTAAGGGAGGGCTTTCAAAAGAAGGGATGTGAAGAGCCCAAGAAAAAGAAGGGGACGGAACCAAGAGAAAATGTGCTCCGTATGGCCTAGCCTTGGTATGATTCCGTTAGGAGCCCTTGATCCCAGACTGCGCTTCCATGAGGCAGGGGGCAGCAACCCCTAATGCTGTACCAGTTAGTCCCTGGAGCATGGCAATCCCTCTGGGGTGAGGTGGTCCCCATCTGGAAAGGGCTGTTCTCTGGAGCAGGGGACAGCTGTGAGCTCATAGCAGCCGGCACTCACAGCAGGAAGGGAAAAGTGGCCAGGTAAATGGGAGCTGGATAGGGCTCCAACTGGTGTCTGCGCTCATGTAGACCAGTGAAATTGTCTGATGCTGTGAAAAGAAGAGGAGAATTTGCCTCTACCCAGGGATGACTTCTCAAATATTGAACATCTGTCATGGCATGGGCATGGACCAATCAACCCCAATGGCTGGATGGAAAACACGGCCACAGCTACACCAGTGGATACCAGCCGAACGTCAGCCCTCTGCAAAGGGATGATTCCAGGCAGCAAGCCCCATCACGGTTGCTCTGGCAGCGTCACTTGACCAAATCCTCAGAAGCTCCCTGCACTGCAACCATCATCCCCGTTTTACTACAGCACAGCCTAAGACCCGGGGACAGGAGGCAACTCAGCCAAAATCAAACAGCCCAGGAAATAACAGATACAGGACTTGCACTTGCATCTGGCTGGCTCCAAAGCCAGTAAAAATTTCTACCCCGCCTCACTGGCTTGAAGGAGATTTAAAAAGAAAGCTAGCAAAAAGAGCCCTGCTTCCAAGAGACGTGAGGGTCCCTCAGTGATGCTGGGATCATGATTTTATTATGTTCGGAGGGGAATGGAAGGGACAGGAAACAAGCAATGTGTGATCTCCTGTCATGTCAAGAGGCGTTCTTTTCAGAGAAATGTACATTTCGCAGAATCAATATGCTCCAAAGCCTCAGAAAGCTGATGAAGACATACAGTCACGACCCCTGCACGTGGGAGCTCTGTTACGACAGACAGGAGAAATTAAATTGAATCATCTGGAGCAAGTAGGTTGTAAACATTCAATATTAATGATCCATTGCAGTCCCAAAGAACCTCAGGCTTTGCCCAGCTGTGTGCTCAGTTGTTAAAAGACTGACTTGTCCCGAGTTGGGGATTCCTCACCCTTCCTGCTTAGGGATGATGACAGAACCTGGGTCCCCCTGCAGGACCAGATAGATAGTAAATATTTGGTGGGCCATCTTTGTTGCAATGACTCAGTTGTGCAGTTGTCACTCAGAAGTATCCACAGACAATACAGAAGTGAATGACCATGGCTGCGTTCCAATAAAACTTTATTGACAGAAGGGTGGTCAAATGGATTTGACCCTCAGGCTATAGCTTGCTGACCACTGCCTATCTTCTCCTTGGCATTTTCGGGCACACCAGTGCGTGCAGTTGGCATGCTGGGCCATTTCCTGACTTGGGTTTTTTGTCTCTTACCTCAAGGCCATTGGCAATGGGAGGGTCAGGTGACAAAGCTTAGATGGCATGATATAAATCCAGGCTCACAAACTAAAGCAGGTAACACAAGTACTAGCTTGAGCATATGACACTACTGGTGTTCAACCTTTTTTTTTCTTCATCTAAGATGGTGGAAGAGATGACTTATTCTACATGTGTTACATTCAGCCACAAATGAAACATAATTTAGTCTCAAAAGTCACAGGTCCAAGGCAAAGGACCAAAAGGGACTGTTTTGGTATGAGCCAAGGTAGGTGTGTCAAAGGTGATCATTGCAGGGCGCCTGGATGGCTCAGTCAGTTAAGCGTCTGACTCTTGATCTCAGTTCAGGTCTTGACCTCAGGGTCAAGCCCTTCATTGGGCTCCACACTGGGCATGGAGTCTATGGTGGTCATTGCCTTCAGATGGAGATGGATATTGTTGATCCACTGAATCAAGTTCTAGAAAGTAAACATGCAGTCCAACAATTTGCACCAGTATCCCTGCCCCTGGCTTTCCTTATTTCCTCTTCTGTGGAGAGCCATGCGACAGAAGCAAGAAGTCACGTACTAGTGAAGGCTTGGTAAAGGGCAGGTGAATCTTTAACCTATGGTATGTGGGAGCACTCAACGTTGACGCACAGCATTGTACACACTCTTCTGTAGCATAAGCTAGCACTTTTTTTGGACCTCCGCCTCCTCTTTCTTCTTTTTCAATTTGGCCTGTGCATTTGCTTCTTTCTCCACTTGGCTCTCATGGTGTGGAGGTTTCCAAGAAGATGGTGTGAAGGCTGAGAGCTCAAGTTTTTTTTTAATGGATGTTTAAACTTTTCACTTTACGATGGTTTCAGGAAAATGGTGAAGATAGTACACAGAATTCCCATGTGCCCCACATGTTAATGCATTATTATTATTAACTAAAGTCCATATTAATTCAGACTTTCTTAGTTTTTATCTAATATCCTTTTCTTTTCTATGCCAGGATACCATGCTGATGACCTTGATTCTTTTGGGGAACACTGGCCAGGTGTTTTGTTAGAATGTCTCTTGATTGGCATGTGTCTGACATTTTTCTCATTAGATGAGACTTGTGTGTTTTGAGGAGAAAGATCCCAAAGGAAGTCCCCTTGACATTACTTCATATCAAGGGTATACACTCTCAAGATGACTTACTGCTTTTGACCTTGACCTTGACTACGTGGCTGAGGTTGTGTCAGTTTTCTTCACTACAAAGTTATTCTTTGTCCCCCTTTTTCACATAGTCCCCTTTGAAAGGAAGCCATTATGAGAAGTCAACACTTGAGGAGTGGGGGTTATCCTCCACCTCCCGGAGGACATACATAAATACGTAAAACATGAATACATAAAGTTATGTAAACTCGGAATTCTATTACAAGACAGATTTGTCTCTTTTCCACCACTTATTTACTTCTTCAATCATTTATTTATATCAATACGGAATCACAGGTTCTTCTTTGATACTTTGGATTATAATCCAATGCTACTTTATCTTGTTGTTCAGACTGTTCCAGCTTTGACCACTGGGAGCTTATTCAGTTGGCTCTTGTGTCTCTGGGGGGATACCCCCATCAAGGCGGCGTTTTGTTTTGGTTTGTTTAGCACTTCCTTTTATGCTAAAGGAAAGCACAAAAAGTCAGAAAGCGCCTACTTTCTAACCCTACAAGATGCTCCTGGCTCATCTTATATATTTCCTACCACCGGCCTAGAATTAGACATTTCCCAAGGAACCCTCATTCCTTTTATTGGAGAGTGGTGTTTATTAGAGAATGAAGATCTAGGACTAGGTGTTGGTTACTACTGGGATGTCATTCCTTCTAGCCTCCCCTCAGCTGAAAGAGCAGGGAACTAACATATATGTATGCACATACGTATAAATACTTCTACATGCAACAGGAGTTCATCCTGTGTCTCCAACTCCATTCCCACATGGATCATTCTAGCTATCTCTTTGTAGCCTATCTGTCACCATCCGTTCCAATAGTGAGAAAACTACCTCCCGCCATCCACCATCCATTTATTTCTTTAATTTCAGTATACATGTATGATGGGTTGGCTAGTCAACCATTTTTGACCTATAAGATGGGTGGTTTCATATGGCTCATTCTAAAGAGAAGACAGGCCTGAGTTGCTGACATGGTCTCTGTACAAATCCATGTGGACTGATCACGGCCAGTATTATTACTAATGAGGACTCATTCATTTGTCACTGAGTGGATAGGACACCAACCACTCCCCCCACCTCAGGGGCCACTTCCTCTTGGTTTCTTTGGCAGTTCCTTCCTCCTGCCCATCCTCTGAAGATTACACTATCCCAGGGCATGACCTCTTGGCTGTTCCTCCAACTGATGAAGCTCATTTCCCCTTCAGGGCCTTTGCAGTTACGGACCCCTCCCCCTGAGCCACTCCTCCTGCAGATCATGGCATACCCATTCCTTCTCTTCATCAGGACTAAGCTTCGAGCTCACCTCCTCACAGTGACCTTCCCTGATACCAGTCACCCTCTACCACATCATCTGTTCCACTTTAATAACAATTCAATTATCACTATCCAAGAAGTTTCATTTACATCAGCATTCTGCTTCAGGGGAGTTGAGGCCTGGTTGCTCTTTCTCACCCCTAAATCCCCAGTACACAGAGCAGTGCCAGGCACAGGCTAAATGCTCAGTAAATACATGCTAAACAAATAAACGACTCCCCCTAAAGATCAAACTTTGCAAAGCACCCACTAGACTAGAGGTCAACAAACCTTTCCTAGACAGGGCCAGATAGTATTTCAGGCTTTATAGGCCATACAGTCTTTGCCACAACTACTCACTTCTGCCACCATAGCCAGGGACAATCTGTACATGAACAGGGATGACTGTGTTCCCATGATGCTTTAGCTACAAACACAGGTGGCCAACCAGATTTGGCCCCAGGGCTATAGTTTACAGACCCATGTAGTCAACCAATCCAAGTCTTAGAGCTCTTCTTTATATGTGAATAGATCTTTGCCACTATACTTGAGTATCAGTCATCACTCAGGGGAGGCATTCTTGCAAGTGTACAAGGAAAGAAGCATTTTTAGTCGGCAGCAAAATGTTCTATTCCTGCCCACCCCAGCCCAGGAAAAGGAGGCAAGAAAGGCCCATCCCAACTTTGACCACTCAGCAGCTGCTGGCCACCTCTGCTCTCAGCTCAGAGAGTCATCACAGGGTGAAAATGCAGGAGCTATGGGCCTCCTTCTCCTTGTCAGTGGCTCCCCTGCAGAGACTAGACAGGAAGGGCTGGCCATCAGTCTCTGGGGGTTTGGATTCTGCACAGATCTGGGGACCACTTGTTCTAATGCATTCACCTGTTTTACAAAATCTTCAAATTCCAAAAAGCAAATGCAAGTGAGGCTACTGTTTTCATCGACACAGTGGAAGAGTGAAAAAAAATTTATTCATCCAAAAGGATATGAAAACAGGTGGCATCTTAAATGACCCCACGTGTCAATTACAGCAGGAGTGCCGTTAAAAATGTTCATGATTTAACCATGACTCCACTACTGTATCATGAAGCAGAAACACCTTCTCCCACTGAGAAGCGGGGAGGAACAGCTCACATCCTACCTTCTCGCACACCACCAAGTTCCAAGGTTGGAAAGGAGCCTCCTGGCCTAGCACACAGTAGGTCTATGGTTGGATTAATTTCTCCCTCCTCTATGTCATGGTAAGGTCTTGGTCATTTTCCTGAGATAAAGCTCAAAATTGTGGGTGACTTCAACCAGGCTTTGTCATCTAGTCTTAAAAAAAGGGGAAGCTGACTTCTCTTGGTTTTGCTCCCACAATACCGCCTACTTCTCTGGGAAGCATAGCATCCTGGTCATGGCGACTACCAACAGCACGATGCAGGCATGGCTCGGGTCTGCCAGGCCCCAGCAATTCCCCAGTTTGCCCCATTCCCCAGGACTGACACATGTTGCCTCAAGGTGAAGTTTCCTTTCTGTCGGGCCTACAAACTGGGATGACAGAAGGCCTGACACTGCTGGGTGATCGTGTTCCATAGATGCACGACTAGCAGAATTGGCAAAAGCAAAGGCCAGTTTCCCAGACTCCACCCATAGTCAACTGTTGTCCTGTGTGCCTAACCACTGCCCCTGCCTCTCCCTCGGGGACAGCAGTGACGGAGCAAATGGCCTGGGGCCTGGTTTTAATGTCTGTCAGCTTCTACAAAGTGGTCTCGCAGAGCCCATCACGAGTCCTGCCTATAGAGCCTTGATGGAGCAAAGAGCAAGGTCAACACAGAAAGGGAAGCAGAGCTGGGAGACTCAGACAGACCCTGGATCCAGCCATGCCTAAAGCCCAGATTTCTCAATTTTATGATCAATGACATGGCCCATGTTGCTTAAGCTAGTTGGAGTTGGGCTTCTATTACTTGAAACCCAGAGAGCTTAGACTAACATACAAGCAGAAATACATCAGCTTGCTGGGAGTCTCTCAGACACTGACCATCTGTGGAAAGTTCTGGTTATGGAACAGTGGAGAACAAGTTACCCCAAAACTAAGAGGCCTAATACGATTGAGTACGGTACTCACAAATTCTGTGGGTCAGGATTTGGGAGGAGCCCGGCTGGGCAGCACTTCATCTGGGGTCTCTGACGGGGCCGCAGTCAGATGTCGCCTGGGGCTGCACCATCCAAAGGCTTGACTAAGGCTGGAGGGTCACTTCCAAGGTGCCCCACATGGGTGGCTGGGAGGCAGGATGGGCTACTACCCATAGGACTGCATGAGGACCCCAAGCCAGGGAAGCAGGCTGGCTGCACCCAGAGCCAAAGTGGGAAGTATGACGCCTTTCCTGACCAAGCCTGAGAAGTCACATATCACCACCTATTTCTGTCTCATTCCATCAACCACACCAGGCCAGCCCCAATCCAGCATAGAAAGGGACCACATAGGGTCCCTGGGTCCCCTCCTGAGGCTGGTACCTATTCCAAATGCCTACCACATGCTGGGGGCTGGAAATGCAGGTGGCTAAGACAGGGTCCGCACCCATCATGAATGCTCAGCCTCAGACTCAACAGAATGCAACCACTTTGTCCCCCAGATCCTGACTAACTCTTCCCTTCAGGATGCTCCAGCTTTTAAGGAAAGGGAAATCCTATTAAGGAACTGGATTTAAGTATCCAGTCATATAGTTCTTTGGTCCCAGAAACAATGCTGACAGTCCCTCCCTGACCCAACCCTCTGTTGCACACATTGCTACGTGTCGCCAGGCCCTTACTGACTTCACCATAGGTATGCTTGTCTCTCCTGCACACGGTGTTTCTTCTCTAAACCCCTGAACGAGCCCCAGACAACCCAGCATGGAACCACACCGTTGCTTTTGTGTAGCAGGGGGCAACAACTCTTGGGCCTGGGTTCAAATCCCAGCTCTGCCACTGAGTAGCTGTGAGATCCTTGAGTCTCAGTGTCCTCCTCTGTCAAATGGGACTGAAACATGCATGCTTCACGACATCATGAAGTTCCAATGAACCACGCATGTGGGGGCCCAGCGAGCACAGTGCCCTGCACAGGGTGGCCACTTTCCTGCCAGTGTTCTTCCCCCAGGACAGCAATCACTCACCTCAGCCTATTCTCATGAATCTTCTTTCCTCACAGGGAGACCCTGCAGAGTTAACACAGGACTGCCTCCTCCCTCTGTCCTCATGTGCACCCACAGACCCCGGCCCCCACCAACAATCCACGTGGGTGGCTTGGTAACATTCAATACAAGGAAACCCACAGGAGCCGAGGGAAGCCAGGACCTGAGAATCACACTTCCCTGAAGGTATTCAGGGGTCCTCCGTGAAGTTTTATGGACACTTCCATAAGCAAAAATGGACAAGTAGTGGAGTGAAGAACCCACCGTTTTGAACATTTAAGAAATTTCCCAGGGTGGGGGGGAATCTCTTGGGGACCCTTCGGTCCCATTCAAAATCCTCTAACACCATTAACCTGTCCACCTCCCAGGGGGGAATCATAAGAATTCAGTCCAGAGATTGCCCAAAAATGAGAAAATTACAGGCGACAGAGTAAGCCCACTTCAAGTGGCCTGAGAAATGCGTCCGCTTTCCTCCCCACACCAGGAGCAGAGCCCTTTCGAAGTGCCGGCCACACCCAGGGTGACCCGTGACCAATGGTGGGGGAACACTGCCACTTACCGGCAGCGGCCGGAACTGGCTGGAACCTAGTGACATTTCCTATTATCTTCCACAATCTTAACCTTTACACCACGTCAATAAAAGGCCCCATTAACATTTGAAAGGGATGTTTCTGGGTGTCCACTTGGAGTAAGAGTTAGAAAACACTCCAAGAATCGGATTATGTAGCTCATCTGTCCCAGATCTCAGAGAGTTGACTTCCTGTAGTAAAAGAGCGAGCCCAGGAGGGGTGCCTGGCGGCTCCTTGGGCAGTGTCTGACTCCTGATTTCCAATCCCATCATATCTCAGGGTCCGGAGATGGAGCCCCATGTCAGGCTTCCCGCTTGAGCATGAAGCTTGAGATTCAGTCCCTACCCCCCTCCACGCGCTTAGGTTCTCTCTCTCTCTAAAGAAGAAGACAAGCAAACCTATGAAATGGCAAACAGCCAGGAGCCACCAGCTAGAAATATGGCGACCACCAAGGTGGCCACCGAGACCGGGGAACCCCCAGGCTGACCTGCACCGGTGACCGACACCTAACCAGACTTAAACGGCACGTCCAGGAAGGCCCCGTAAGCCCTCAGGGGGATTCAGACCTCTGCTCTGGGCCCAGACCCCCACGGCCACTTGCACTCCCTCTGCCAGGAGACCCTCAGGTCACCACACGACCCTTGTCCCTTGAGCGGCAGGTCTTCCACTGGGTGATGGGTGTGCTCTGCGAAGGCAGGCGCCATGTGCCCACCGATCTGCGTGTGCCTGTGTGCGCTGGTCCACTCCGTACAGATGCTAGCCCATACCACGCACTGGGGATACGATGAGAAACGAAGTAGACATGGTCTGGGCCTGAGTGTCGCCGACTCCCACCACCTTCGTATCCCCAGTGCCGGTCAGCCACGGTGCTCAGTGAACGCTGGGATTTCCTATGGATCCCTTACACAAACACGCAGGCTTCAAGCCTCACCTGTCTCACAGATGCATTTTGTTCAGTTTGTGTGTGTTTTAATAAACTGAATTGGTCACTAAAATTTTTAGTTTCACCCAAAACATGAACAGCGGATACATGAACGTACCTTCTGACAGAGCACTGGAGAGCTGAGGCCCGATGCTCCAGCACCTTTAGAAAAGGTGGGCACAAGCCTCATGTTGCCACAAATCCTTCCCTCCCCCTTTTCTCCTACCACTGAAACCAGAGACAGCTGCCATGGGTCACTCCCCCTTGCCAAGCACTTTCCTGCCTCTCAAGGCAACAGTTTACGACCCCTGCTTTATGCCTGTGTCACCGAAGAGATACACCCAAGATGCACTACAACACACATGAACGGGGACTTTATTGATTTTTACCTCCTCACAAACCCTCCTAGTAGTAGCTACAGGCCGTGCGGTTTCCAGCAGGGATCGCAGACGCAGAGAGAAGTCAAAGGACAAGGTGAATCCAATAGGTCCTTCGTGAGTGGACCGAAACCTGTAGTTCACTGGAATTCCTGTAAACTGAATGCTAAAGATTAAGGGATACATTCTCACACCACTAGCACAGCTTAAATACTTTTTGACAAAAAATAATAATAATAAATTATCTTCAACTCAGAAAATAAATTGTGCTCAGCAGAGTGACAGGAGGGTCCATTCATTGCATTGCACCGAGGGGCTGGACAGCGGGGGACGGGGAGGGCAGAGCTCGGGCAGTGAGGGCCACGGTCTCGTGGGGCAGACGGCTCGAGCCGAGCTTGGTCGAATGCACACTTGACGCCAAAGGCAGGTGGCGGCCCCTTGGCAGTGGCCCGTCCCGACTGAGATGCACCTGCCCCTCTTCCTCCTCACGTCCGCCTTGTCTTCTGTTTCTTGGCTTGTCTCTTTGCATCTTCTGGGCCGCTATTGTCAGAGGCTGTCTGGCCAAGAGCTCGGACGCCCTGCAGTCGACTTGTCAGCTGCAACAGCAAGGGAATGAGCTAGAAAGAAAGACAGAGAGAGTGAGAGAGGGGGATGCTGGGAGAACACTTCTGCCCAGGGGGACACTGGAACCTCACACATCAGGGCACCTCCCTCTGTCCGGCCACCACCCAGGTTCCAGACAAAGCCGAGACCTCTAAATGGGGAGGGTCAGCAGAGACAGGGCCACGGAGCATTAAGGAAGATGTCACCAGAGGTTAATGGCCTTGAAAGGAGGCCTGGGATTTGACAAAGTACTGCACCCTTTCTTGATAAAAACCCTCAACAAAGTAGAGCTGGAGGGACCATACCTCAACATCATAAAAGCCACATATAAAAGACCCACAGCTGATATCGTCCTCACGAGGGAAAAACTGAAAGCTTTTCCTCTATGGGCAGGAACACGACAGGGATGTCCACTCTCACCACTTTTATTCAACATAGTACTGGAACTCTTAGCCAGAGTGATTGGACAACAAAAAAAGAAGAAAAGGCATATAAATTGGCAAAGAAGAAGTCAAAGTTACACTAGTCACAGATGACATGATATTCTACGTAGAAAACCTGAGCAACTCCATGACAAAATTCGTAGAACAGATACATGAATTCAGTAGAGTCAAAGGAAACAAAATCAATGCACAGAAATCCGTGGCCCTTCTATATGCCAACAATGAAGTAGCAGAAAGAGAAATCAAGGTATCTATTCCATTTACAATGGAATACAATGTACAATGGTTTTTTACAGAAACCCTAACATACCTAGGAATAAACCTAACCAAGGAGAAAAAAGACCTGTATCCTGAAAACTATAAAACACTTATGAAAGAAATTGAAGAGGACACAAAGAAATGGAAAAACATCCCATGCTCATGGATTGGAAGAACAAATATTGTTAAAATGTCTATACTACCTAAAGTAATCTCCACATTTAATGCAAACCCTATCAAAACACCACCAGCATTTCTCACAGAGCTGGGACAAACAATCCTAAAATTTGTTTAGAACCACAAAAGACCCTAAATAGCCAAAGCAATCCTGAAAAATAAAAGAAAAGCTAGAGGTGTCACAATTCCAGACTTCAAGCCGTATGACAAAGCTGTCATCATCAAGGCAGTACAGCACAAAAACAGACACACAGATCAATGGAACAGAATAGAGAGCAGAAAGGGACCCTCAATTCTATGGTCAGCTAATCCTTGGCAAAGCAGGCAAAAATGTCCCATGGGAAAAAGACAGCCTCTTCAACAAATGGTGTTAGGAAAATTGGACAATTACATGCAGAAGAATGAAACTGGACCATCCCCCCTACACCACACACAAAAATAAGCTCAGAATGGATGAAAGACCTAAATGTGAGATAGGAAAACAACAGAATCCTAGAGGAGAACACAGGCAGTAACGTCTTTGACTTCGGCTGCAGCAACTTCTTGCTGCACACGTCTCCACAGACAGGAGAAACAAGCAAAAATGAACTATTGGGACTTCCTCAGGATAAAAAGCTTCTGCACAGCAAAGGAAACAGTCAACAAAACGAAAAGGCAGCCTACGGGAGGGGAGAAGATATTTGCAAATGACGTATCTGCTAGAGGATTAGTATCTAAAAATCTATGAAGAACTTATCAAACTCAACACCCAAAAAACAAATACTTCAGTTGAGAAATGGGAAGAAGACATGAATAGACATTTCTCCAAAGAAGACATCCAGATGGCTAAGAGGCACACAGAAAGATGCTCAACACCGTTCATCATCAGGGACAGACAAATCGAAACTACAGTGAGGTATCCCCTCACACCAGTTGAATGGCTAAATTTAGCCCAGGGAACAACAGATGCTGGTGAGGATGTGGAGAAAGGGGAGCCCTCGTGCACCACTGGTGGGAATGCAAACTGGTGCAGCCACCCTGGAGATGAGTTTGGAGGCTCCTCAGAAAGTTAAAAACTACCCTACAATCCAGCAATTGCACTACTAGGAATTTACCCAAAGGATACAGAAACACTGATTTGAAGGGGTGTGTGCACCCCTATGTCTATAGCAGCATTATCGACAATAGCCAAATTGCATAAGCACCCCAAGTGTCCATCAACTGATGAATGGTTAATTGCGTGTGTGCACATGCGCGCGCACACGCACACACACACACACACACACACACAGGAATACTACTCAGCCATCAAAAAGAATGAAATCCTGCCATCTGCAACAATGTGGATGGATCTAGAGAACAGAAGGCTAAAAGAAGTAAGTAAAAGAAACACCAATACCATATGATTTCACTCATATGCGGAACTGAAAAAACAAAACATATGCAAATGGAGAAAAAAAGAGAGGGAAAGGGAAACCAAGAAGCCGACTGGTCACCACAGAGAACACGCTAAGGGTTGCTGGATGGGAGGTGGGTGGGGGCTGGGGAAACGGGTGGTGGGGATTAAGGAGGCACTTGTGATCAGCACTGGCTGTTGTGTGCAACTGAGGAGTCACTAAATTCTACACCTGCAACTCCTATTACACTGTATATTAACTAACTAGAATTTAAATCAAAACTTGAAACATTAAAAAATAATAAAAATTTAAAATTTTAAAAAGAAAGATAGCAAAAGAAAGAAAGACAGGAAGCTGGGAGACGGGACTTGAGGCCTTCGCGTAACTTCCATAACACGCGACAGCTGCCGGTGGTGTGGGACAGCGCTCCCCCGCACACGGTGCTTTCTCACCAGGCCTCTGGGTTTCCTACCTTGTCGTGGTTGTAGCCGGCCAACAGGACAAGCAGCGTCAGAGGCAGGGCGATGTAGGACCCCTGTGCGATGTCTTGCTCAGGCAGTTTCCTCTGCAGACACCAAGAGAACTGTCACTGCTTTACACACTTGCCACTCCTGCAGCCCACACCCCCTCTCTCCCCACCGCACTGCTTCCGCCCACCCCGCTGGGAACCCAGGCACCCCGTGTGACCCAGCTCTTGCTCTCCACAAGCAGCAAGGGCAGTGACCGGGATACACTGTCAGGTGACTCTGCTCCCCACACTCTCCCGGCTTGCTCTGTGCCGCTCTGGGGCAGACCGAGGCCGGTAACCAGGCACGTTTCCTCCCCTACCCGAGGAAAGCAAGAGCTGTGGAGAGCAGGCCATCCCCGTGGCTGAGAAGGGCCACCTTGCGCAGAGCCCCAGCCACACACAGGGGCTCTTTCCTACAAGGGAGTACTGGGAACCAGGGGTGCTAGGCTCAGGTCCCCAGTGACAAAGGATATGGTCCCAGAGATTAATCCCCATGAGGAGAAGAGGCAGGCTGCCACCTGTGGCCTACTGGCCACTTGCTCCTTCTTCCAACAGAACCCCAACCTTCACCTGGGCCATCAGACTACACACACTTCCCAGCCTCCCTTGCAGCTAGGACAGCCGTGGAATTCGGCTAAGGCTACATGAACAAAAGTATTCCGTAACACATCCATGCCGTTCCCTAGAAGAGCAGTGGTATGTCCTCCCCTCCTGCCAGTCAGATGTGTCATCTGTGAGAAGGGGGAAGTGCCATGGGATGACAAAGCCCCAAGAGAGGGGGAGGCTGGGTCCCTAATAAAGTTGGGGCTTCCACACCATCCCGGGACTCCTCAGTCCTAGATACTGACAGAAGACAGAAACCTCCATCTTCCTAAGCCCCCTGAGATGCTGAGTCTCTGTACTGGCAAAGGAACCTGCACCCTAGCTCCCTCCACCCGCACAAAGGGAACAAATAAATGGAAATTTTCAGATAATTACAGAACAAATTAAGGGGACAGAGCACTGGTCCTCAAAGTGTGGTCCGGGAAAGCCCTTTCAGGGGATTTTTCAAGGTGAAACTATTTTCATGGCTATGCTAAGAAATCATGCGTCTTTTTCACTCTTGTTCTCAAACAACTGAACAGTGGACTATTCCAAAAGCTACATGATGACTTCGTCGCTCTGACAGCTCATGGAATATAATAGAGATCACACACACATAAACTAAAGCTCTCTTAGATTCTCAACAACTTTGAACACAGCAATAGTATCCTGTGACCAAAACATCTGAGAGCATCTGGGCTGGAGAATGACGATGGGGCCATTTTACCCGAGACGGTTGAGGCAGAATGGGATGGTCTCTTAAAAGTGGAAGAATCAGGGGCGCCTGGGTGGCTCAGTGGGTTAAAGCCTCTGCCTTTGGCTCAGGTCATGATCCCAGGGTCCTGGGATTGAGCCCCACATCGGGCTCTCGGCTCCGCAGAGAGCCTGCTTCCTCCTCTCTCTCCCTGCCTGCCTCTATTGCCTACTTGTAATCTCTGTCAAATAAATAAATAAAATCTTTAAAAAAAAAAAAAAAAGGAAGAATCAGGGCAGGAGCAGATTTCCACCTCCCACTGCCTACTCCTGGATTATCCGACACGTCTTGGGTCCCAGCACCTTCTCCCCGGAAGTAAATACTTAATGGGGACACTGCAGAGGGATACAGGCTTTTGGGTTTGGCCACGTGACCTTGGGCACTCATGGGAAGCCGCGGTTCATTCAGTCTTAAGTGGCCCTGATCCGAACAACACCCACGGCAGGGGAACATGAGGTTCAACGAGACCAGCTACGTAAAGTGCCAAGTAGTGCGTGAAATACTGAGTAAAAACATCAGTGAGGTGGCTCTCGGTCTGCACGTCAACAGAAGAGGAAAGCGGAGTGCTTACGTGTGCCCTCGTAAGCGCACAACACGGAGCCACCCGTCACCAGGCTGCAGTGTTCCAGACACCGCGGGATGTGAGACAAACCACGTCATTCTGAGTCCTGGCTTTGCTGATGAACCGCAGGGACATTACTTATTCTCTCTGAGCTTCAGTCAAATGTGAGCAACGGCACAAGGTGTGCTGCGGGGATCAGCAGTGAATCCCCTGCATGGGCCCGGCAGGAGTAGGCACGCCCTGCACCTGTCACTTGGTGCCCTGGTCTCACATGCAACCAGGTGACAGACACATTTTTGGCCGCAGCTACGGGACATGGGGGCTGCCCGTGTTCCCCTGGATCCAGACGCCCCTGGGGGGCGTCTAGGGAATGTCAAAAACAGCCACCATCCGTGCCCTTCACGGGGACTGTCTGCTCTCCCAGGCCTGGCGATCTGCCTCCACAGGGACCAATAGTCCCTACATACTCATCTCTTTGGCACCTTCTAACCAGGTGTCCACCATGGACAGCAAGGAAAATGCTTCCTCCTGGAGTCATCAGCAAACTCTACTTCAGGTAAAATCCTATTTGCCAAGTAACTGAGCACAAGTCCCTTGTCAGAGACGCCCAGAAGGCAGCAGAAGAACTGTATTCAAATCATAGCTCTGTTGCGCACGAGCAGGTGACCAGGACGGCCCAGTCTCTCCTTGGGTCCCATCGACAGATGACGGAAAATAATTCTTTCTACCTCCCACCTAGGACGGTGTCGAAAAGCACAAAAGGGTACCGTGATTGCACATGGGAAAGATCACTTTGGAACTATTCTTCACACCCTACACAAGGAAAAACTCCAGATGGACAGAGATGGAAATGTACAAAAGGATACCATACACGTACCGGAGGAAAAAGAAATGCCTCTAAAATCTGGGAGTAGGGGAGACTTTCTGAACTAGGACTCAAAATTCAGAAGCAATGAAAAAAAAAGACTGACATATTTAACCTAAAAAATAAAATAAATGTTTGCATAATCAAAATGAAAAAACAAATTGGGAAAAAAATAGGTACAACATGTATCACAAAAGGGGGTGAGACTCCCTTTTTGACAAAGGGCTTCCAAAACAAATGAAAAAGACCAACAATCTAGAAAAACGTCAACTGTTTCCAGAAAGGGAACACAGAAGCGGTTCTTAACCACGTGGAAGGATGAGAAACGCAGGGGACAGCGGTGCGGAGATGCCATTTCTCATGTACCAGACTATGAACATTCTTCAGTCTGACCACACGCTCTGCTGGGGGAAGGGCTGCCATCATACACTGCTAGCGGGAATGCAAACCGGACAGCCCCACGGAGGGAAAGCAGCCCCGGCCAGCAAGATTCCAGATGCACTGACCCTGTGATCCTGCCCCTCTACTTCTCCGGGTCTGTTCCATAGACAGATTGACAAGCACTCAGACACACGCCTGCACAAAGGCAATCACTAACGGGTTATCTGGAACATCAGAAAACCAGCAGCAACGCGAACTTCCATCCAGCAGGGGCTAACTGAACGTACTGCGGAACAGCCACATGGAGGAGTGCTTTATAACGCAGCTGTTAAAAAGGAACAAGGAGTAGCTAAATATGGTCCTCTGCACACAGTTACCTTTTTAAAAAAATAGAATTCTGACTCTTCACGCTGAAAAGACCCACTGACAGTGACCAGTGCAGTAGCTCGGAGGCCAGACTTCTGTTTTATTGTAGCTCTGTGGGCTGTACTCTCACTGCCTCCCAAGTTCAGGATCAGTAGGTCTGAGGTTGGGCCCCGGAGCCCATTTTTAGGACTTCTGTGTGTGTAATCCTCAGGTGATTCTACTGCATGCCAGCTTTGGGAAGCGCTGATCTAAATAATCGTCTCATGAGTGTGTGGTTTGTTTGTCCTGTGGTTTTTTTAGTGTGTTTGACACATGATCCAATGAGGTCTACATATTGCAAGAGGCTGGTAAAATGAGCTAGTTCTGGGGCACCTGCGTGGCTCAGTGGGCTAAGCGTATGACTTTGGCTCAGATCATGATCTCATGGTCCTGGGATCGAGCCCCTCATCAGGCTGCCTGCTCAGTGGAAAATCTGCTTCTCCCTCTGTCTCTGCCCTCTCCCTGTTCATACTCTCTCAAATAAATAAAATCTTTGAAAAATAATTTTAAAAATAATAAAAATTTTGAAAACAAGCAAGTTTCTTTTAATCTACAAGTATCCCACCTATTTGTGCTGTTTTTTTCTCTCTCTTGCAATTTGTCGAATAAATCAGGTTCCAGGGGTTAATGTCCCCCAGTTTCCCACAACCTACACTTAGTTCACTACATCCCTGCAGCATCCTTTATAGGCTTGTGTCCTCTCTATTTCCTGTAAACTGGCACCTGGTTCTAGAAATCTGGGCAGGTCAGGGGTCCTGTGCCTCCTGCTGAAGGACCACAACACCCCAACCACAACAGAGCGGTGACCATTCTCCCAGAAAGTCACATCTGAGCCACTGACCTAAACACACTGTGTCCCCTCACTGACAGCTTCCCTCTCAAAGGGAACTGAAGACACCAGAACTCGAAAAAGTAGAAAAGCATCTAGAGAAATCCAGAATGCAAAAGGGACCTGAAGTTCAAACAGCCTTCAAACAGCTGCTCTCCCTCGCTAATAACCCGGCATGGGTCGTGCAGTTTTCCTTCTCTCGCCACCCTGATCGGCTGTTTCCAAACTCTCCCTTTTCCTTACCGTGGGATTAAAAATCAGGGTGATGTGTTTATGGTAGCCCACAGCCGTGAAAGAAACCTGAGGCAAGACGTAGTCATACTGGGATCTGGGGAGCGTTGAGTCCAACAGCACAACGTAGTTCTGTGCACAAGCAAAAGAATTCACTTTTACAAAAGACTTTCTGCGTTTAAAGAAACCCTTCGGTTTACACATCCAAACCAAGGTCGCTAACTTCAGAGCAGGAAGCTCAGTGGGCTATCCTATCAGTGACAGCCGATGTCCCCAGCATCTTGGAGATGGCATCTTCTGGTAAAGCTCTCAAAGCCTGGGGCATTACTGTATTAGCATATTCAACAACGATGTAACTGTGGTCCTTTGAGGATCTGACTTTATGAAACATAGAAAGTTATTACGAGCCACTTCTGATGAGGGAGATACACGATCCAACTGAGAAAGACTTCTTTCAATCCAAAATGAGGTTGACTTTTAAGGGACGGAACTTAAGTGGCTCATTAGCTGGCCGAGTTCTAAGAACACAGCATCTCTGGAATGATACCAGTGGTGGTCCCAGCCCTGCATGCGGAGCCCCAGTGGTGTGCTAGACGCCACGAGCACTACATGAGGCAGACACCTGCTCTGCTCTCAGCCACGGACAAGGTCAGGTTTACTGCTCCCATCTCACTATGGACGGTGAGCCCAGGGGGAGTCTGCCCCCAAAGCCCATGCTATTTCCACAGAGCTGTGCTGCCTACGATGGCGAGTGTAAAGGGCATCTTGAGAAATGGGGAACGACTCCAAGGGTCCATCGGAATCTATTTCATTATTTTACAGCCATTTCCTGTCCAAAAAGGGTCATAGTTTATGATCCCTGGAGCAGGTGGTAAGAAACCGGGCCAGAAAATGTCTTAGGTAGGTTCACTACTGATAAACCACATGCCAGGCCCACCAGGAAAGAACAGAATTCTTTACAAAGTTTGCTGTCACCATGACAACTGCAATAGCTTGTTCTGTCCAAATACAACTGATAATAAACATTCCATAAGCAGTATAAATGATGTCCACCATTAAGGGCTTAGCTAAATAAATTATAGCATTTCCTGTATTAGAGACTATTGTGCAACCACAAGAAACCATGTTACAAAGGTTTAAGCACAGGGAAAAGACTTCTGATATATTCTTCATTGAGAAGTACAGACTATACCGAACAATGTACAGAAGAGTCCCAGCCTTGCATTATTACAATAAATATACCTGTACATTTTTATTTACAGACACATAAGCACACAATGGAAAAAGACGAAAGGATACCCATCAGCACATGAAACCCCATAGGGGCTACTTCTAATTGATGGGAACCTTTCTGGATGTCCCCTCCCCCACCAAAAATCTCCTGCATGGATGTATATGATTTTTTGTAAACAGATAAAGAGCCAATTAAGAAAACAAACTCTATAGAACCCAACCTCCTCTGATCAGAGAGCATGTCAACCATTTCTGCAAAGAGGTATTAGGAAGGAGAAAACTCCTTCCTTAAACACAGAAGCCGAGTTAGACGGAGACGCGGGCTGGAGCGCAGCCACCGATGTTAGTTACCTGGCCGTCTCTGAGCAGGGGTGGGAAGTGGAAGAAGAGCGACTGGCCCAGGGAAACCGTCTGGATCGGGTTGTCAAGGTTTTCACTTTTGTAAAGCTTTACCTGAAAAGCAGAAAACAAAGCAGGGCGTGCTTTCGAAATGAAAACACAATCAACATTTCATTTCAAATACTTCATTTCTTCCTCAGGATGGCCTAGCTCTTGGCAGAGAGAAGGATCTTTGGGAACGCAGATATCTGAGAGAGAAACCTCCCACCCCCAGCCAGCATACATAATTCCTTTGATCACCTGAGACTCCTAGTTCCATGACCTGCATAGAAATGTTAAGATTTTAAAATCGATTGTGGCAACTTAGGTTAATGTTTAAGATGGTAACAGTTAATATAACGACAAGAGTAAAAGGAAGTTTCTACTACAGCTATGAACGCTGGGGAAGCAAGAGGCACTCTGCACACATGCCGTCACTAACACTGGCTCTGAAGGGCATCATTGTTACCGTAGGGAGGCCCCGAGACTGTACCTCCTAAAGTTCCACAATTTGCACATGGTGGCACCTGGGGCTCAAGCCACATCACTGAAGGTCAGGCGCCACCCAGCATGGCCTCTCCACATGCTGGACCCTCAACTCCACCAGTACTCCTTAAGCTCAAAACATTCCTTTCGCATCGGCTTGCCTAAGCTGCTTCCAGGAGTTCAGTCCTGTTTCTAGCCTTTCTCTCTGGCCTGTCCTCATTGTCACTACTGCGAGAAATGAGACAGGCAAAGGAGGGACAGTCCTGGCTGATGCTGATGTCTATAGGGGCTCCGCCCAGCACCTGCCAAAGGAGGAAGCCAGAGACGCCCCTCCCCAGGGCCCAAGTAGACACCTGTATACAGAACACACGAGTCACAAGGCGTTTTCCTAAAATAAAAGTCACAGACTGGAGACCAGGGGTCACATCCAAGACCATGTATGCATTCGTGTGCCCTATATGGTGTTCCGAGCAAATGTGAGCTCACTGGCCATGTTTAAAAAAACAGATGATTTCAGGTAACTCTAATTTCCAGCCTCTCTGGGAAATTGGGAGGTGACCCCACCGTGAGCCAGGACTCCAATAGGACAACAATCACACGGAGACGTGCCATCCCTTCCTGTCTGCTACAGTTTGTCCCACAGCCCACCCAGCCCGCTTTGCTCTGGCCCTGCCCTTCTGGTCCCCACAGGCAACATGCTTGTTAAGCTGGAAGGAAGAGGAAGCTCAGAGGGGAGTTAAAACCTCAGTGCATGTTCTCACCCAAGCCAAACACGCCATCGTGTATAAAATTACAACCATCTCTGAAAAACACACTCCTGTGGCAATTCACGGACATTTCTGAAGGGATACTAGAGCAGGGTATAAACATTTCCTTAACGGCACACAAGGAGATTTGGTCAGGAGCTGAAGATATCTTGAGAGGGCGCAGAGTCTCAGCTCTTGCCTTTCACAGCGGAGGAACCATGGTCTACAAGAGCAGAGTGACTGCCCGTGGCGGCAGGGTCAGCAGGACGCGGCTCAGACTGCCCGATACTAGTCCCCCACACCCCACTGCCTCCACCAGGGACAGAATTTTAAGAGTTACAAGGCTCAGGCGCGGGGGTGGCTCACTGGGTTAAGCCTCTGCCTTCAGCTCAGGTCATGATCTCAGGGTCCTGGGATCGAGCATCACATTGGGCTCTCTGCTTAGCGGGGAGTCTGCTTCCCGCTCCCCGCGCCTGCCTCTCTGCTTACTTGTGATCTCTATCAAATAAATAAATAAATAATCTAAAAAAAAAAAAAAAAAGAAAAGAAAGAAAGAAAAATCCTGCTTAAAAAAATTTTTTAAAAATAATATAGAATAAAAATTACAAGGCTCTCTGCCTTAAAATTACCTCTCCGCCATTAGGCTGCTACCACAATGCTTCCAAAGACTTATTCTGTAGCTAAACAAACAGTTATCTCTAAGTACGAAGCCTTTCTCCCCAGGCCATCAGCAAGCACTCTCCCAGGCACATGCTGGGATCTCAACCTCAGCCCTCATCACCTCTCGCGGGTGCTGGGCAGGTCTACATATCCTGCTCCTACTCTTCTCAGAGCCAAAAAGAATGCAGAAATTTCACCGTAAAAAGCTGGCCTTACCCATAATGTAGGGAGATACTCGGAGGAAGTGATCACATTTCCACTTAAGTCAAATTGATTGATCTGCCGGAAAACTATAATGCTCACATCATCGATGTCATTATTGCCAACCTAGAAAGAGATCAGGAACAATGTTGGTGGCAACGAAGCCGGGAGAGGAACTTCTACTCTAGTGGGTGACATCCCAGGTGCTGTTTCATAGCAAACTTCACTATTCAGTTGTCTACACCGAAGTCCAAGGACACAAACTGGTAGTAGGAAGTGGGGCTACAGCGAGCCCACGACACGTTCTGTTGGACTAGCACAGAACGTTTTTTCCTAAGTTTCCATTATTTGCCAACAATTTAAAGATAAACTGCATACACATAAAAAGCCAGGTTTTCCAGCCTCTCTTGGAACCTGAGACAGATGTGTTTGCCTGGCGGCCATCAGCAGGGGCTGAGGCACAACTGCCCCACGGGTAGGTGTGTGCCCCTCCCGTCGGTCCCTTTCTCTGTATCTGCCAGGCCGTGGTCTTCATGACTTTCCGTGACCCTGCACTTAGCCACTGTGGCAGGGAAACACGTGACTGTAAGATGCTGCCCTCACAGCCATTTAAAATGCCAGATGCCATAAAGACATCAAGAAAATCCACTTCTTATCCAGATGGTCCTAAATGGCGCACCCCTCTCCTGGCACCTCATAACCGTCATGCCTACTGCCACCTAACCAAGCCACCACGAGGCAGCATGTCCCACCCCTGCCATCCCATCCAAACCCTCCAGTCAAGCAAATGAAAGTCACTCCATGGGAGAAAAGCTTCACTTCACATGATTCCTGGGCTCCTTCCTGTGACCTGGAGGGAGAGCTGCCTCTTTAGGGACCAATAAGCTAAGTCGTGACCCAGAATAGCAAGAGATTCCGCCCACCTAAAAACACAGTCATCTGGATATAAGAAAATCGGGGGCCCTGCCACCAATTAAGCCCATGCTGTCTTTATTACCCTCCCTTGATCTCAAATGCCACCTCGACCTTGAGGTCCTCAACTTGGAGAATAATGATCCGAGTTTGCCAGGGTCGGGGGGAGAGTGAGGAGGCAGCTGCTCAGACTTCTCTGGATTCAGGACAGCGATGCTGCTCACTAAAACCCTGCAGGAGACGCTGCTTGTGAAGATGACACCATTCTAAGAGGACCCTTAATTGGGCCCCGGAGCTCCCCGCCTCATCAGAGGAAAGGCAGCCACCCAGGGGAGCCCTAAAGTGTTTCTGATCGGGGGAGAAGAACTCATACTGCTCTCCATCCGCCACAGGGTTTCATGCCTTACCGTGATGACCCGGTGGTGGGGGAGGGCCCGCTCGATGTGGTCGTTGCCTTCTGCCTTGAGCTGCACATGGTACACACATCCCGGCTGCAAGCAAAGTCAGGCGTCAGGTGTCTAGAGGGGCCTACTGCCCGAACCTCACCCAAGCCTGCTCCAACAGCAGGCCCGCAACATAACCACGCCGCCATGCCTACCCCACCTCCGGTCCCTGTCTGCGGCCTGTTAACCTTCTTAAGAGTCCCTTTTAGAAATACCCTGTAGAAGAAACATCTATCTGGAGGTCTGTAGTTCCTTCAAGCTCCAAGAAAAATTAGATGTGGCTTCCTGCTTCAAAGCTGCTAAGCACAATATGCTTATTCTGATAAAATCAGTCTCCCTGGATGTCCCACCCCACCCCCACTCCACACCACACCCCCCACGCTCCCCTCTCCCCACCTGCATTTACACTCAGAGGGGCATCACCCATGATACTCCCAAATGCTCACCACGGACATGACTTATGCCAAGTGAGATCTGAGAATTTCCTTCTTAGAAAAATCAGTTCTCAAACCTTTTATTCTCTTGCTCAATTTTACATGCGGACACAAAGTTTACCAAAGAAATCATCATTCTAAGATGCTTTTCAAGGAACCGATTCCCGATCAATGGCACAACTGAGCCGCTCACAGGTTAGGATCTAAAGCACTGGGCCGAGTTCCGAGGCGTCTATATGCAGCTAACAGGGGACAACCCTAAGATCTAATCATTGATTTTTAAACTAGCATGGATAAAAAGGTTCTGGTCTCCTAAAATACTGTGTGCTTTGATAGCTATAGGGTGTGTTTTTTCTCTTTTAAGATTCTGACTGTCTGGATACGTTCCTTGAGCTATTTCATAATGAGCACATGGCACCTTTACAAAGACAATAAAGCCATTACTTTTTTTAAAACTGAGAACAAATTTATGATTGCCGGTAGACACATTCATCGACTTTACAGCTCAGTGAGGGCTGGCAGTACTGGGTTCAGCTCAAAAGAGCCATTTGTGCCCTAGAGAGGAAGGGACGTGAGGAGTCACCTGGGCAGAAAAGGGACTGCCCAGTCCTCCTGCGCCTGGGTCACTGGGAGCCAGGCAGCTGATCCACCCCAACCGGCCCCCTCCTCACTCGAGGCCCAGGCTGATGGACTTGGGGATTTGCCCTCATCCCTTGGCAGTGGAATCGAGTGTCGCAGCTTCTCGCTCAAGGTGAAATGGATGAACGAGTCCCGACTGGGGCCGGGAAAGCTCCAACAAGGGATCTCTAGCCTGGTGTCCTCCGGGAGACTGGCAAACTTGATCCCAAACACTGGATGAGGAATGGCCCAGGATGTCCCCCAGAATTGTGGCCTGGCACAGGCCAGGGTAATTCTAAAAACTACCAAGAGCGCTAATAAATTACCACATATTAAAAGGAGGAGGAGGAGTGTGTCTTTAGAGCATCAATTACAACAGAAATCTACTGCACCGGAAAAGGAAACTAGCTCTCTGTGGTTTAATTACACAAAACGTGTTAAGCTGGTGAGTTTAGAAGAGCACGTCCGGGCCAGCAAGACGCAGGAAGAACCAAGAAGGGGATGTAGATTTTGTGTTCCCGCAACCGTGAGAGTGAAGCAGGCCAAGAACACAGAGTCCACCCAGGGTAAGGGAAGCTCACCTAAGCTCGACCTACACAGGCACCCACCAGACCCCTTCTCAAGCTGCTGGCCCACAAAGCTACAAACCAAGACCTGAGCTGGCAGTGTGGATGAGGGCCCTCTTTGGGGGAAGCCGTGTGTGTCGACGCTGTCAATTACTCACTGAGTCCCAGTGCCCGACTGCCACGTGTGCCAGAAACACCGACTTACTTAGCACCCACGGCCGAGCTCTGAGGTGGACCTCACTCTCATCCTTGTCTTACAGATGATGAAGGAGACACAGAAAGGACAAACCCCTTGCCTGAACGTAAATAGCTAAGCGATGACGGAGGCGGGGTTCACACCTAGGCAGCTGAGAGCAGAAGGGTGTCCGTGCAGCCAGCAAATGACGGAATTGCAAAGACTGGGCCTGCACTGGCCTCATGAGGCCAAGCACCTGACTGCCACTAGCGGAGGCCTCTCTCCTACCCTGGCTGCAGTGGCTGGAGACTACAGCCTCCCGCCTGTGAGTTCTCAGAACCACTGCACAGGAAGGCAGGGGCCTGGAGGCCACGTGTTCCTAGGGGGCAGGGCTCCCCCCAAACACAGAGCAGGGGACAGCGAGAAAGGAGCATTGCGGTAAGACTTGTGCAGACTCGAAGCCTGGCAAGGTAGCGGTCATCTTGATGGCTCTGCTGAGAACATGCCATGAGAACATGGAATGGAGTGATGCACAGAGCCCACCCAGTTCGTGTGCATCCAGCCGGACCATCAGAATTCCAGTCCTCGGCACAGCCAGGAAGACCCCGCCAAGTCCATTCTCCTCCACCCCAAGCTCACCAGGCAACCTTCCGACCTGCCTCCCAGGTACCCCAGTATGTGACCCTGGGATGCTTTTTGTTTGGGGGCAAGAACAGCCGTGTCCCAACTAAATATCTAAATAAACCAGGAACCTGGCTGACATTTCAGCTCAGATGATCTGGGCAAACAGGAGCCTGCTGCGAAACTGTGCGTGCCTGTCCATGCGGGCAGCTAGGAGTATCCTGTATGTGAGAGTGAAAACCCGGGGAAGGGGCCCAGTGCAGTGGGTGCGGTCCAACCTACACTCAGACAGCGACCACGCAGGATATGGGTAATGTCTGCCGAATGAGCAAGCACGTGAACACATGAGCACAGACTGAGGAAGCACCAGAAACCCTGAACCGAACATTGCAACTGAGCCTCCAAAAGGAAAAATGAGCTGGTTGTTTGACCCACACAAAAAAGTTGTGTGTTTGTGGGGGTTTTTTCTTCTTAATTACTTGTTGACACCTAAAAATCAGGAGCTTTCACATGGAAATCTGAACTTCTGACTTGTCTTTTGACAATTCAAATGATCTGGCAGTGCCTGCCCTCTGGGCTTCACCACAGTCCTCACCACTCCCTAGTGCACACCCAGCATCCTCCGCTCCAGCCATTCACATGCCTCTTCCGGCCCCACAGACGTTTGGTCTGAGCGCCCTGGCCTAGGCCACAACCACCCAATACCAGGCAAAAGCTCCAGCAGACCCACCGTATTCCTACTGTATTTGGCCACAAAACCCCAACCCAATGTGTGAGCTCAATGAGAGGTAAACTGTGCCAGGTAAGACAGGGACTAGGAGGATTCTAGAGCCCTAACTCCCCAACCCTAAGCCCCTTGCCCAGCCCATTCATACCAGTCTTGGGGGCACCACAAGACACCTCTGCACACAGTGTGAAAGGACCCACTAACAAAAAACGTCCCAAGTCTCACCAGCAATCCACGTAATCTGAACTTCCCGTCCTCATCTGTCACGGTGTCTTCTCCATAAATACTACAATCATTCTGTCCCACTGCCTCCACGGCTACACCCTGCTCCGGTTCTCCGTTTAGAGAAGAAACAGTCCCGTAGCAACTAGAGTGACAAGAGAAGACACAGACCATGGTTAAGTCCCATGGTTTTCTGAAGCACATGAAGGATCTGCAGTCAAGTGTCCTGCATTTACCAGCAATTTACGGTGTGCTGAACAGTCCAGAGAGAACTGTCACTGGTGACCCAGGCAATTCAGTCCAGGCTGGGTCACTTCTGGATCCAGCCTTCCTGCCCGAAGGCTTGAGCCAGCCAGAAGACTGTCATCAATGGCTCTTCTTTACACGTTTGAAGGAATGCTCCAGAAAATTACAATTAAAAAGGGCTAAGCCGGGCGCCTGGGTGGCTCAGTGGGTTAAGCCGCTGCCTTCGGCTCAGGTCATGATCTCCGGGTCTTGGGATCGAGTCCCGCATCGAGCTCTCTGCTCAGCAGAGAGCCTGTTCCCTCTCTCTCTCTGCCTGCCTCTCCATCTACTTGTGATTTCTCTGTCAAATAAATAAATAAAATCTTTTAAAAAAAAAAAAAAAGGGCTAAGCCTTGGGGCTCCTGGGGTGGCTCAGTGGGTTAAGCCTCTGCCTTCCACTCGGGTCATGATCTCAGGGTCCTGGGATCGAGCCCCACATCCGGCTCTCTGCTCAGCGGGGAGCCTGCTTCCCTCCCCTCTCTCTCTGCCTGCCGCTCTGCCTACTTGCGATCTCTGTCAAATAAATAAATAAATAAAAAGAGCTAAGCCTTAATTTATTCCACCTGGTCTTATTTTCATTAAGTTGTATTTTAAATAATGAAGCATCCCATGAAACGGAATCAGTTTCTCTCTTGTTCCACATACTCATTTGAAAACGGCCCATTTTTCCTCAACTTTCTGATTAATCAGTCTTTATCTCAAGTGCTTCCGTGTACCTTTACAAATACATAAGTGTGGTGTGTGTACACGTGTCTATACTTATAGCTCCATTGGGCTAACATAGCTGACCCACAGTGTATCGTCTATGCCTACCAGCATTTGTGCAAACCATCTTCTCTGAAACACTGGAAAATGTGAGTGGCCGAGAGACAAGGAATGGAGGAAAACTTAACACTTCTTCCTCTCTCCAACATCTGGAGGCCTTACTCAAGTGAGTTCATTTCCTCCTTCTGTGACTCCCGAACAGGGGGAGGTGGGGTTCCCAGGAAACAGAGGCCTGAGTGGGACTCCCCAGCCCAGGCTTGGACGACCAGGGAGCAGGTGGGCCGCTTACCTGTAGGCCGTTCGGTAGCCGGTGACGGTGATCTTCAAGTTCTGTCCCTCCTGCACCTCGATCATTTGCGAGGACGGCTCGAACCGGAATTCCTTCATCATGGGTTTGAAGTAGTACTGGCCAGGGCTCTGCCGAGAGAAAGCCCAAACTGAGTCTCTGCTGCCACCTCTAGGTGTGGCTGAACCGGGGACACTAAAGGCATCAGGGACAGGGATGTGGCCACCAGAGCTCTGGCACTTCCCGCACAGACAGAAACAGTGACTCTAACTCCCCTGTAAATGGGTTATAGTGACAACAATGACAACAGAATTGGGCAGAATTAGGTGCCCACGGTACCTCTGTGAAGTAGCAACCAACCTGAATTTT
Source organism: Mustela nigripes (assembly GCF_022355385.1). Lineage (NCBI taxonomy): Eukaryota > Metazoa > Chordata > Mammalia > Carnivora > Mustelidae > Mustela > Mustela nigripes. The sequence goes on from NC_081567.1 coordinate 26,663,584, forward strand.
ATCAAGAAACTAAGGCTCAGAGAGGTCAAGTAGCTTCCCTGCGATGACCCAGCAAGGAAGCCCCGGAGGGAAGATTCAAAGCTGCCTCACTGCCTGCGGGCAACGTCCCTGCAGCGGTCGCTTTATTCCCACAACTCACAGAACGGCCTATGAACGTACACTTCTAGAGGCCCCACCGGCCAGGGCCCCGGACACCATCTCGTGGGAGACGGGGCTATCCTCCCACCATGCGGACCACAGTCTGCAGAAGAAACACAAGCTAACCCCCAAATGAGCCTCGGCATTGTCAACAACGTGACGCCGTGGTCTAGCAGAGGGATGCCGAGGACAGGAGCCGCTGCGGCCACGGTAATTAATTACACTGTCGTCGTGACAAGCCGGCGGCCGGAAGACAAGACGCGCCGGCGGAGGGAACATGAATCAGCAACATTAAGTTCTAGTAAGAGCAATACTCTAATTACGGCTGGTCCCCTAAGAAACGTAAAACACTCCACACCGGGGCTCTGTTCTCACGTTGTCAAGCACCACAGAAGTCACGCAGGCCGTTCCCCACGCTCTCGGGGAGGGGGGCTAACTGGCGGGCGCTAAACCACAGGTCACCTTACCAGGTTGGAGAAAGTCAGAATGCCATTGTCCTGAGTCAAGAGGTTGGAACGGAACACACCACCGCTGAGGGACAAGAGGACCCCGGGGAGGGGCTGGTCGTCTTCGGCCTTTATCTGGGGGCGAGAAGGGAAAGCAAGAGCAACATAGACTCCCATTCCCCACTGAAGACGACGTTTCAAAAGTCAAGAGGCATCTCTTCTGGGTTGTGTTTCTTTCATCGTGATCTGCTAGGGGACAGAACGTCTACTCTTTGACCTCAGGGGTAACTCCTGTTAAGAGTCTGGCATGCAGTCTTCCAGAATTGCCTCTGTGCCCACACGAGCGTGTAAACACCACAGGCTAGTGTTGACTGACAGGCAAGTTCACGGCAGGGGAGAGGGGAGGGCAGGTGGACGGAGCACAGGACCCTGCCACACGTCCCTGCACCCCTTCTCCCCGACCACTGGTTCTGACTTCCCGCACTGCCAGGCCACACACGCCTGTGCACTGTGTCCTCACGCACAGCACCCTAAAGCAGGGGGTGGCCGACCGCGGCACACAGACCGGCAACCTACTTTTGCAACAGAAAAGGAGGAACCATCAAAGCGTCCCAAAACAGGTGTATCTTTGTGCACTTGTGATTTCCTCTATTACTAGGGGAATGGCCGGGACATCATGCCCTCTGAATTCAAAATGATGCCACCATACTGTACACCGAAGTGACGGGAGCCACCTCCAGTTCCATGAATCATCCATGCCCAGGGCCCTACACACGATCCAAAAAATGGCCATTGTCTGAAGCACTGCGAATCTAACCTAAAACTCAGTGTTTCTCCCCTAACTTCCTTTCCATCTGGTGAAGTTGAGTGCTGCTCCTATGTTTACTAGTCACTTGGATGACTTCTGCAAATTGCTTTTTCCTAAACTTTGCTGTTCTTTTTTCTATGGGGTTTGCCATTTTCTTACAGATTTTAGCAGTTCCTGATAATCCAGGGTATTTCTTATGGCTCAACAATTCTTCCCAGTTGGAATGTCTTTTGATATACTTTAAAATGCATCCTGCACAAGAGAATTTGAAATTTGTACGAGAGGTCATCTGTACTGCTTTTCCTTGAACCTCTATGTTGAAAAGAACCACACTCAAGGACCTTGAGACTGGACTCTGGGCTCCACACGGCACATTTCTTCCCAAGAAGAATGGAGGGAAGAGAGAATGACCTCAAATACCACTCAAGGAACATTCTCTCCTTTTACACACAGCACAGTTAAGGGTGAGAGCTTGAAACCCTTGCCAAAAGGTACACAAACAAGCTAAAGTCAACAGGTCTCCAAATTATACCGGGTGGAAGGAAGCCCCCGAAAAGGGAACACTCTGTATGATTCCAGCTGTGTAAACTCTAGAAAACGCAAACTAACCCACTAGTGACAAAGAGCAGGTCAGATCAGCAGGAGGGGTGCAGCGGGGCGGGGCGGTACAAGGAAACTCAGTGGCGTGGCAGACTGTCACTGTTTTCAAGGGTGTACCCGTGTGCTAAAATAATCAAATTTTAGGCTTTATGTGCAGTTTACTGTATGTCAATTATTATACCTCAATAAAACCACTTTTTAAAACGTGTTACCTCAAAGCTGACGCCGGCCAAAGCATACGCCTTAAAGTCTCCTATGGTTCCTTCCACCGCAGTCAAAACATAGCCTTCCTTCTGCGAGGACACAGTGTACTCCAGGTCGCTGTGCAGGGGCCCCACACTGGACAAAAGCAAGGAGATGCCAGGTGGCTGTGTGTCACACCTGCGCGAGGCCTCATCAGCCCCGGAGCCTGGGCTCTCCACCAGGTCTCAAGCAAATACTTCTTCAGCAGGCCTTACCTATAGGCGCCTCTGTCATCAGTGAAGACTGTGATCAGGGGTGAGCTCGCCCCCTTTTCACTGATGACGATCTCGACTCCCTCCAACTCTGGGTGGATCTGGCCTTCCAGAAATAAGCCAGCTTTCCCATGGATCTCAATCAGCTTTCCTGGGCAGCTTTCTAAACAGAGAAGAAACAGAAGAATGGGACCTAGCTGTCGTGGGAGGGGGCATTCTGGCTGGGGGCTTCCCACTAAAGAGGGGCCTGAAATGGAGGTATCTGAAGCTAGCTCCAAATAAGGTTGTTTAACATTTAACAGAAACCACAAGAATCAGGGAACCCATGCCTCTATCCTTGAAAGGCCTTGCTCAATGACTGGGAATGTCAGCAGATAAATCTGACAAAGGCTGGGTTCTTACTACCCCTCTCTCTGTTGTCACAAGGCCTTTCTGGCAGGTAAGAGGCTATGCAACTGGACCTGAGGTAGGAGTTCACTCCAAATGGGCTGCCCGCAGGGAAGTCCCGCTATTCAGTACACCCTCCTTCCAAACACAGATCACGTCAAAGCCCAGGACCTAATGAACCCATAACATTAGACAAAACGATCAGTGGGCCCCTGGGTGGCTCAGTCGGTTAAGCCGCTGCCTTCAGCTCAAGTCATGATCTCAGGGTCCTGGGATCGAGCCCCACATCGGGCCCCCTGCTTAGCAAGGAGCCTGTTTCCCTCTCCCCCTCTGCCTGCCTCTCTGCCTACTTATGATCTCTCTCTCTCTCTCCGTATCAAATACATAAATAAAATCTTAAAAAAAAAAAAAAAAAGAGGAAATGATCAGAAGCCAAAATACAAATATTCCACCAGCCATAATTCTAATTGTCTGAAGAAAACCCTCGCTCACCCCTACCAACAAGTATTAACACCACGAAGAGTTCAGACATCTGGTGGCGAATGCTCACATTTCTGTAAGCAACGGCTTTGTTTTTCACCTGCCTTTTGGTGGCAAACTAAAAATGCAGGGAAGACAGTGGGTAGTCCTTCTCCAGAACGATGGCCCAAGTTCTAATAACCAGAGTCACTTTCATCGACAAAGACCTTCCATTCACTCACTCACTCGCCAAGCAGTCACAGCTCTGTGCCAAAGGGGATTTCAGAAGCTGTACAGAGACGGTTTCATGAGAACAAATACACAGAAATGTTTTTAAATGCAGGTCAAGGAACGGCTGCAGAGACGGGTCGCTGGCTCCCCGAGTGGACGCTTACCTCCACTGACAGTGGCTTCCATGGAAGGCGGGTAGAAGAGCAGCTCTTTGGACGACGGTGTGACAGTGATTTTCTCTCCAGACCTAAAACAATGAAAATAATTCCATGCAGCTGGTGCTGCCCTCCGTTAGGAAGGCGATCAGAACGGAGGGCAGTGGAGAGCGCGAGCTTACCGCGCCCAGTAGGAGAAGTCATAGGAGAAGGGGCCCTGGAGCTCCTCTACCATCTCCTGGACGGGGGGCTTGGTCCTCCCTTCCCCCACATCCTGCTTGCCGCTCTTCTCCCGCTCCTGCCTGCGGCTCTCAATCTCGGCCAGCTGCTGCTCCCTCCGCAGCTCCTGCGCAGACTTCAGGGGGCCTAGGACCAAGGCGGGTTCACTGTCAATGGAAGATCTGGAAGAAAGGAAGGAGCCGCCCAGAGCAGGTGGTCACTTATCCCTGCAGTCGGTGGCAATCTGACATTTCAACAAGGAGTCATCCACAAGTGAAAAAGCCAACCCCCTTATAAGGCCACCACAGTGGCACACTCCAGTTCAGTTTCGAACATACCAATCATTTCTTAAAAGAATAAAAACTGAACTTCTTTATGATGGCAGCAGATCTAGGAGCTCTCGGCTGGGATGAAGTACTTCTGACTTGAAGAAAGTGTCAGATTTCCCGTAGGATGTGCAAGTCTTTGCACACCACCATCTTTTTTCATTCAACCCTAACCGAGAACACTCTGCTAGAGAACCGGTGCGCTGGACAGAAGACATTCCCTGACTGTGTGGAATCCGCATTCCAGTGGGAAGAGGCAGAGGGCAAACAGAAAATGATGTCAGGTAAGCACAAGAGAAAAACAAAGCAGCATGGAAGGATAGAGTGCTGGGAACATGGGGGTGCTGTTCTTCATTGGGCTCCCTGGTGAAGGAGCATGGTGGGCAAGAAAATAGCAAGTTCAAAGCCATTGGAGCCTGGGAGGGTGCTTTCTTGGGGAGACAGCCAGAAGACAGAGGTGGCCTGGGAAGAGGGACCCAGGGAAGAACCAGAGGGGTCAGAGGGTCACCGTGGAGCAGGTGTCAGAGTAGGGCTTTGCAAGCCTTGTTGTAAACCTGATTCCACTTGGGGTGGGACGGAGAGCCACTGGAGCTACAGGCAAAGGCATGACATGATCTCTACTTCAAAAGGATGAACTCTGCCTTCTGCATGGAAAACACACCGTCATGAAGCAAGAACGCAGACAGGCCAGGGACGATGGCTGTAGCCACGATCCAGACAAGAGAGAGTATGTAGGCAAAGTGCTGAGAAGGGACAAGATGGCAGGCATCTTTCACTGTACGGCCAAGGATCTGCGCATGGACTGGTTGGGTATGGGACGCGGGAGAAGGAAGAGTCTAGGACCATCTTGAGAGAGACAAAGACTGGGTCTGTGGAGGGCAACAACCAGGAGTCCAGTGTGGGACACAGTGAGCACAAGAGCCCTGGGAGGGATCCAGGCAGCCATGTCCCGCCGGTACATGCATCTCATACAATCCCCAGCACAAGCAAATGAAACAAAACACCCTCTGAGGTTACAAAAATGGATTCAATAAAGACTGAAAATAAGAGAAGACAGGGTCATGACTGGTAAGAACATGAATTTCTAGTCCCACCAGTTAATTGCTACTTTCCAAGCAGGAGAATAGCAAAAGGCGCTATTCCAGCACCGGGCACAGTTCTGGGTCTGCAAGAAATACTCCCAAGTCCATCTCCGAGACACCTGGCTCCCCTGAGGGATGTGGGGCCCTTCAATCCACTCTCCTCCTGACCCCACTGCTCGGTGCATTGCCACATCCTGTCGGTTCTATCTGCTCAACAGCCCTCCCGGCCGCCCACTGCCCCCCAGCCCACTACCATCTGTCTGGCTGAACCCCCATCAGCGCCTACCGGGACTCCTGCCTCAAGGGATGTCCACCCGTGGGCTGCTTCTACTTGTTCACTCAGCAGCCAGTGGGAGCTTTTTGAAGCAAAAAGTCACCCCCCTACTTAAAACACATCCTAGTGTCCCTGGGATAAAGCAAAGACCCTTAACACGGGCTGGGGCTACTGGCCTGCCTCCCCTGCGGGTCCCCCCAATCCTCACAGGGCCCAATACAAAGCCCTCATAGCAGGTGCAACGTAACAGTTCTGTGTGCAACACCTGGTCAACTGTCCGTGTCCCCTGTGGCTTCTAAGTCCCACATATGCAGGGGCTGGCCCTGAACACCAAAGACTCTCCACAAACACTTTCGGCATAGGAGGACAAGTAGAAAAGGCAGTGGACAGAGAGATGGAGACACAGTTAAGAAGGTCACTTAAGGTAAGGAGGGGAAAAGTTACTCAGGTTTCCATTCTATCTCACAAAGATAGTCACATGGCCAAAATTCTCCCATTTCTTGAGAAAATTAGGGTGTTAGACGCACCTTGCCACACTGTAAAATTTCTCTCAAAGATGACGTTCGCATGAACCTGACCCTCGGTGAAGGACTGCCTTTCATAGACCTTCTCCCTCATGATCCTTCATAAATCAGGTGCCATCTCTACTTGCCCAGCCTTCAAGAAACGGTCTCAAGAAAAACAGGCAATTTCTCTGAATTTCCTAAAACACTTGAAATATAGCGAACAAGGTAGAGAATTTTTTCCCCCTTAGCTGAGCCAGGAAGTGTAAAGGGTTCAAACAGAAATTTAAGGCACAGAAACGAGCTGTCAGAAGGCTCTTCCTCAATCCACAGTTAATTCCGGAATCATAAAAGGAGAGATCAAGGCTATGGTGAATTTACGGCTATGTTGTGTAAGAGGAAAGGCCGTCTGTACACAAACCCAGAGATAAGAAATCAAAAATAATTTCCAGAGTGTCTGCTGGAGAAGTCCCCGGGCCTCGTCCACCACCCCACTGTGCTCAGGCCACCGCAGAGCACGAGTCTTACTTGATCGTCACAGTGACATCCATCATTTTGTCAGTAGTGATAGTTCCAAGGACATGGTGGCGAATGGCTGTCAACGTCAAGATACTAGGTGACGACCTATAAATCAAAGAGAGAAGAAAACACCAGTAACATCACCTAGTTGTTCTCAAAGGATCAGAGACACACCCTTTATGGGCAACCGTTTGGACCCTGAAATATACTACACAGAATTGCTCTAAGTTTCGGGTGAGGTACTCCTGACATGCCTATCAGTGTTTTAAAGAATAAACTAGGGGCGCCTGGGAGCTCAGTGGGTTAGACCTCTGCCCTCGGCTTGAGTCATGATCTCAGGGTCCTGGGATTAAGCCCTACATCAGGCTCTGTGCTCAGCGGAGAGCCTGCTTCTTCCTCTCTCTCTCTCTCTGCCTGCCTCTCTGCCTACTTGTGATCTCTCTCTGTCAAATAAATAAATAAAATCTTTAAAAAAGAAAGAAAGAAAGAATAAACTAATTTTCTACTCCAAAATTTGACACCTCCAATTCCCAGTGAAACCCTCCAGCGTTTTTAAGAAATGTAAAAATGGGAGTCTGGAGTTTGAGAAACTCCCATCAGTGAAGGCTAGAGGATTTAACCAAGAAAGTTACGCCACTTGAAAACTTCAGCCTTCCGTCCTGGGTTTATAGAATTTCAAGGAAAGAGATCTCAACTCCATTTACTCAATAATTTATCCAAGTGTCAGGGGGCCTGGGTGGCTCAGTCAGTGAAGCACCCGACTCTTGATTTCGGCTCAGGCCATGATCTCAGGGTCATTAGATTGAGCCCAGTGTGGGGCTCTGCATTGGACATGAAGTCTGCTTAGGATTCTGTCTCTCCCTCTGCCCTTCCCCATATTCTGCTTACACTCTCACTCTCTTTCTAAAAATAATAACAACAACAACAACAACAATAATTTATCTAAGTGTCTTAAAATCCTTACGTGGAAATTCTTTTTTAATACCTAATTTTACCTCTCCCAGAAAAAATACAGAAAAAAATCTCCTTTTGGTTTTCAGAAATAACTGAAGAAGAGGTGCGCGCCCACTCTCCTCCAGAGGCTCACACACACCACAGGCGGTGACCACCCAGCTTACGTGTCGTAGGTGTAGAACGCTTGCTCAAACCGGTGGCAGGAGCGAGGGGTCACCTTGTACACACCTGCAGCCAGGAAATCAGAAGTCACGTTCAGAGGAGGGTGTCTATCACCCTGGGCATGTCCAGCACTGAAAATCTACAGGCAGCACCTCTCACTCGAACACAAAACACACAGCAGATGTACAGTAATGAGATCCCAGATGCCTTTTCCGCTGCCTCTGGCTGCTTCTTCACAACGACCTGGTCCATTTCCTGACCCCTCACAAGCTCAGGATTTCATTTTCCATAACTGAACAGCTCACATTAGTTTCAACTGCCCAGACCAAGCTAACAGGGATGTGCACACGGAGAACAGGAAACACGTTTCTACCATTTCTACCACAAGTGAGACCGAGAATTTTCCACTTAACAGATTCTGTTAGAGATCCAAGAGATAACCACCTTCTTACACTCAGCCTGACCTCCTTCCTAGAAATATTCCTAAAATGGGGCATGGAGCAGAAGAAGGCCCAGAAATTTATGGAACGATTGCAGAGGACACTTGTATGCCATGAACTTAGACGGGGTAACAGCTAAGTCGTTTGCTGGAGGAATACAGTCAGTTTCAGGAAGATTCGAATCCTCACGATTTATTCCCCAAAACAGTCACTAACCCATCTGGTGGCCATGCTTCCTACTAAAACCTGAAATGAGATCCACGCACCTCTGCTGTGATTGCACGTATATGAAATGTCCAAAAAAGGCCAATCCATAGACACAGAAAATAGATAAGTGGCTGCCTGGGGCTTGGAGCAGACCTTTACTGGAAATGTGCATGAAGAGTATCACCAGGTGATGAAATACTATAAACCAGATTCTGGTTATGCTTGCGTAACTGGGTAGGTTTACTGAAATCCTTGAAAGGATTTTTTTGTGTGTGTTGTAAATGAGTGAATTTTATGGTCTAAAATGGCACCTCAGTAAAGTTGTTCCAAAGGGAGAGAAGCCACTGAAGGATATCAAGCAAGGTGGGAGATGATCCAACTCTTATCTTCAAAAGATCACTCTTAAGGAGAGGTCACTGGCCCACGGTATAGTATTTCTCGAGGGGAAAGGCCCCAGCTGCCTCTACCCAATTCGAATCCTGGAGACCAGGAATGCTCTCCAGACCCCCCACTCTAATTCTCTGAGTCGAAATACCGCGTCCTCCAGAGGAAAGAGACAGAAAAACCAGGGTACAACCACAACCAAAATTGATAGTCTGACGCAAACAGGACCCAGAGAGGAAAAAAAGGCCTTTATCACAATCCTCGGTGCCTTTCCATTCTCCAACTCAGAGCCCATCAATCCTTCCAGACTCACCAGGCTTGGACAGGCAAAATCGGTTGACTCCTTTGGAGAGGTTATAAATCCCCACGTTCTCAGGTCCATTTCCATCCTGATAAAATTCCTAAGAGACCAAAGCCAATACAATGACTTACTAGGGGAGATGAAGACACTAAGATGATTAATAATATTTCTGTTTCTGAACCAGTCATGTGTTTTAGCCATTAATCATTTGAGCAGTTGAGTGCCATAGGAAAATTAAAAACCTTCAAAAACTTCCCACAAAAACATGCTTTTCATTCAATCAACTAATATTTATTGAGCACCTGCTATGGGACAAGCCCAGGGCTGGGCCTTGGTGGCTGACGTGGCTCCTGCTCTCAGGGGGCTTATATTCTAATACAGGAAGACAGAAAATCAATGTGGTCAACAAATAAATGAGATTTCAGTTAATAAGTAATAGAGCGGTGGGCAAAAACAGCCAGGGAAGCAGGCTAGAGCAGGAGCGTGGCAGGGACATCTCGGCTGGCTGGACTGAGGGCAGGATCTCTCCTGAGCAGGCAGCATTTGGGCTATAGCCTGGATGACGACAGAAAACCAACCACGCGCACTGCTGGAGAAGATGCCGCGGTCCAGGCAGAGGGAAGTGCATGTGCAAAGGCCCAGAGAAGGAATGAGCCCGGTGTGAAGGTGGAGAGAAGGCGGGCGTGCCAGACACCAGGCAGCGAGGTAGAGAGAGGGGTAGGGGGCTGGGGGTGAGGGAAGGGCCTTGCTGGCCACTGTTATGGAATGTGGATCTCGTCTGAAGGGAAACAGACACCCGCTGAAGAGTTGAAGGACGAACGGCGTCCTAAATTGTCTACCACTTACTCTCAGCTGGGTACCAACAAACCCATCGCCTGCAGCCACACTGCTTGGGGAGCACCCGTTGTGAAGCAGGTAGGGCAGTCACCTGGCACTGGAAACACATGCTGCCATCGCTCCAAGGGTCTAACATGAGCCATGGCTTAACTGCCACTTGCCTCAGTTTCTCCATCGGAATCTGACGATGATGTGTGCCATCACCAGAAGCCAAAAAGTTCTAGAAAACTCATGAATGGACCTAGACAGGCCTACACACCTGTTCTCTTCCCTGAAACCCAGGGGGCACTGACTGTTAGGGAGACTCCATCACCAAGACAGTAAGATCCAAGCCACTCTGTCCTTTGCCCCAGAATAAATATACCAGAGAAACTGACTCGGCAGGACCTACCAAAAATAATAGCAGAATACACCAAGGAAACCAAACACAGAAGAGATTTACTTAAACTTCACTAAAACCCCAAGAAGTGTGTATTATGATCCCAGGGCTACCAAAAAACTAATGTGCTCCACATTACAGCTGTGCCAAATCATTCATTAAAGTTAGAATTTCATTTGGGGCCAGGACAAGAAAATCTCCCAAACAAAGGCATCCTTCCTCTAAGGGGTTTCAAAAGCTCACTGGCTATGCTTTCCTAAATATGGGAGTAAGCGGGGCGGGCAGAAAAGGCCATTTGACTTAATGATGATTATAATCTCCTTTGCATGCCAGTACCTTCCCACTTTCCAAACAAGAGAACCCTTACGAGGCAGGCATACCAGAGTGATTGCGTGAGAAAGAGAACATCGCAGCATGTAGCCCGTCTGCCTAAACTCAATCGTTGACACGTCATCTTCTAGAACTTCCACCTCCAGACTTTTGTTTTTCCAGCACCAATCTTCATGCATGATGCTTACTGGAAAAGCCACAACACAGACACACATGGGCACAGAGCACATCACCTCCCTGAGTAAAAATTACAGTGATTTAACTTTTTAAAATGTGTATGTGCATATACATGCACACACACACACCATATAACTAGTAATGCTTAGAAAAAAATAAGAACTAAAGAGAAAAATGGAACTTGTGCTCATTAACATTGGTAAGAAAGAAATTTGATGGTGTCTAAAGAGCACACTCACAAGTAAAGATATTTAGGGGGCAGTAAACATTTCCTGTAAAGGGCCAGAAAATACATACTTTCAACTCTGCAGGTTGTGCAAATATTCAACTCTGCCTTCACAGCATATATGCAACTATAGATAATACATTAGCAAATAAGTGTGGCTGTGTTTGAATAAAACTTTATTTATAAAAACAGGCAGTTGGGCCCCCTGCCCTAGTGCCAACACCAGACAGAGGAGAAAATATAACTTCCCAGATAAAATAGCCTACTTGATAAGCTATTCACTGCCAGTGGCTCCAAACTGAGCTTTGAGAAAGCAGAAATACAGCCCATGGGTGACTTCTTGAGAGCAGGAGGGAAAAGAGAAACAGTGCTGGCCGGCACCTACTGCTTCCCAGGCACTATACAAACTCTATTTCATTTTGTTCTGCACTCTACAGAAAGTCGTATCACTCCTATTTCAGAAGGCGAAACTGAGTCTCAGGGAGATCACACAGCTGCTAAGTGGTAGGACACCAGTGTCATTCTTTCATGCACTTGGAAATAAAATGGCATGAATGAGGGCACCCTCCCCAAACAGAAGACTCGTGTGGGTTGTCCTGACAAAGTGTCAGTGAGGGCAGGGAACAGCAATTCTTGCCTTATCACCCACTGCTAAATAACACATGTTCAAGGTCAAGGGGTGAGGAAGACAAGTAAAGGTATGCAGCTGGGATGCAAACCGAGAGCTGGATTTCGGAAAGTTTTGAAAGACAAGAAGTACATGAGGGCCACGAGATGCCATCTTTGGGTCTTACTTTTGTATTTTCCGGGCAGCACGTTGTCAAAGGTGAACGTCATTGAGTTGACCTTGCCAGAGAGCTGGAGGCTCCGCTTCTCGCCCTGGCGGCTGAGGGACTGCAGCGTCACCAGCAGGTCACCACAGGTGTCTGCAGAACAGAGACAGGAGCACCTCCGGCAGCTGCCCTCACCAGCGATAGCCCCGTTTTGAACCCTCCACCTCTGGGTGTGGCTGGCCACCGCTTATGTCCCAAAGGGCAGCGACAGCACAGGCTTCCTTTCCTGCCTACATGCATCTGCTCAGCCCTAAGACACCTCCCCCCATGCAGGTCATCAGTACCCAACAATGGAGCCACCAACAGTGAAAGCCACCCCGTCATTTATTGAAAACCCCTGTGCGAGCACAGGAACCAAAAGAGGCAAAACAATATTACAGAGCCACCTGCGATGTCAGATGGATGGTGAAATGAGGGAAGAAGTATTCATGGAGCACCAGAAGCCACGGGACATGTGGGGGGCTCAGTGGGTTAAAGCCCCTGCCTTTGGCTCTGGTCATGATCCCAGGGTCCTAGGATCGAGCCCTGCATCCGGCTCTCTGCTCAAAGGGAAGCCTGCTTCCCCCTCTCTCTCTGCCTGCCTCTCTGCCTACTTGTGATCTCTGTCAAATAAATAAATAAAATCTTTTAAAAAAGAAGAAGAAGCAGCCAGAGAAAAAGAGAGAAAGAAGACAGAACATCACTGAGAACTCATTTCATTCCAGGCACAGAACTGGGTCCTCTGTCATTGTAGTAATATTACTCATGAAAGAAAAGATTTATATGGCTCTCGCTATGTCCCAGGCCCTCACACATGCCATACAGACACTAATTCCTTCGCTCCTCACAACCACCCTGCAAGGCAGGTACTGTCACTGTTCTTGTGTAGTACAGATGAGAGACTCAAGGCACAGAGAGGTTAAGTAACTTGCTCCAAGTCACACAGCAAGGGAGTAAGACCATGCAGTCTGATTTCAGACTCTACGTTCTTAACATCCGTGCCGCATTGCCTGATGTGGCTGTATTAAAGCCTCTCTAAGACCCTCTGAGAGCTGTAGTATTCCCATTCTACAGAAGCAAAAACTGAGGCTGAGCTCACTGTCTCACAGCTGGGAAGTGACAGAGCTGGGAAAAAACCCATGTGCTCTCTTAGGAGCCAAAGCAAAATTACTTCAAGGGAAACGTTTCCAGTGACTCGCTGTGTGGCACGTACTCAAAGAACCGCACTCAAAACGGACTTAAAAACCATTTCCAGGTGTGGTTTTGGCATTCACCTTGAACACTGCCCAACAGGGAAAAACTCACCGAAATCCCTCCAAAACTATTTGTTCTCAGTTTTAACTGACATCTTACCCAAACAAGAGACTTTCCCAGAAACTGATGCCAAGAACTGCACAAAGGCCACGTCCATCACGGGCCTATCGGTCACAGCAAGAGGGAACGTCTGGGGCTTCAAGGTCAGCCCTGCTCTGGTCTCCGCCTCAGGAACCATCACCTGCAGGGACACACAGGATAACATCAGTGTCTGTGTCAAGGCTGCGGCTCCCCGCACCTACAGTGCACCAGAACATTCACCCAAGCCAAGGCTAAGTACTTAGAGGACAGACAGAGGTTCACTTCTAGGCCTAGTCTTATAATCACAACCAATCCTCAAACGGGCCATGGGAAGGAAACGTGTTTCTACTCAGATACAAAAGAACTAGCCTTCAGCCCTGCCACCAAGGGCACGAAAGTCTATCCGGCATAACCTCACAGACACACAGGGCTGTCATCAGTCATCTGTATACTGGGTGCAAACCACACTAAGACCCAGAACCTTCTCGTGGCTTGAGATCACTCGTGACATAAGCTTTGAACCTGTCAACGCAATGTGGATGTCCCCCTAGAAGAATTAAGCCACTTTCCTCTTTTTCTTTTAGGTTCTTCCTTAGGCTAAGAAGAGGGACTGGGGAAGAGGGCAGAGGTCACCTACGCCCTCCCTAATAAAGATTACACCCCAAAGTTGCCCTTCCCTGGAAAAGACCCTCATGCTTCGAAAGGGTTTCCAAAGGCTTATCGAAGGCCAGCCTCCCAAGAGCTGGCTGCCTGGTAAAGGAGCAAAGAACAGAGAGTGCTGTATTCGGGGGAAGCAGGGAAACCCCTCTCCTCGTACCCCATCTGCTCATGGGGGGGGTTCTCACGTGCCCTGGAGGAGAGCACCATCTGGGCGGGCGGGGGGCCCTTTCCAGCCCTCTCCGTCCCCTCACCTGCCCTTTGTCAGGGACAAACAGGACAGACACGAGACAGCTCCACTGAGACACAGTCTACCCTGCAGGCAGGCCCATGGCCCTGAGGCTCCGTGGGCTGACCTCTGGCTGTCTTCTCTCTTGCCTGCCACCCACAACTGTGCTCCGGCCTTCACCCTCATGGCGAGACCATAGGCCAGGGTCACCCCAGGTCTTCCACCTGCCTCAATGGAGAAGTCAAATGGTGGCAGACCGGCCATCCTCAATGCAGGGCGAGGTGAAGAAACACACCAGCTCTATTCCGGCTTTGGGTACCAGAAGCCATGCGCTGTGGATGTGCCACTAATAAATGGTTCATCTGGGGACTTAGGGAAATTCTACAGTTGCCAAAAGCCTGAGAAAGTGGAGGACGGATTGGCAGGCTGGAGCTAACTCCCAATAAACATCAGGACTGGAAAAAAGAGAGGCCTGTGTACCCTTTCCAAACTGGGTGCCTGTCTGCTCTACAGTGACGCGCAGGAACATGAAGTCCTCAAACTAAGAAACTGGGACTAGAGGGGCACCTGGGCGGCTCAGTGGGTTAAGCCTCTGCCTTCGGCTCAGGTCATGATCTCAGGGTCCCGGGATTGAGCCCCGCATCGGGCTCTCTGTTCAGAATGGAGCCTGCTTCCCCGTCTCTCTCTCCTGCCTGACTCTCTGCGTACTTGTGATCTCTCTCTGTCAAATAAATTTTAAAAATCTTTAAAAAAAAAAAAAAAGAAAGAAAGAAAGAAACTGGGACTAGAAATGTTCCCTCTGACACCCCAATCTGGCTAATAATAACCCTTTAAAAATCACTTTTTTTCCCCCAATGTCTGAAACAGAACAAAACCCATCATACCTGGACTTTGTAGGCCCCTGGTTTTGCTTTAAAACAAAATGATCCATGAGCATCCGTCTCCACGGTGACCAAAGACTTGTCCTTGTCTTGAGACGACAGGACAACTTTGTATTTACTCATCTGCTTGACGGTGTCAGGGAAGCGAAGGATTGATATCTGGCCACAGACACTGAACCTGCAACGAGGGGACCATTCATTCCAGCATGAGAACTCAATTATCGCAGGAAAGGCACTTACTAGCCCGAATGAAGCATCCCTCTTCCTGCCCGGCTCCTGGGGACTAGTTTAACCCTAATGAAGAGGCAGAAAACAGCCCAAATGACTCCAGCTTCAGAAAGCAACCTCTGGAAGGAAGATTGAGCCTCTCTCTGTATAAGGGACAAGGCACAGAGGAGGCCCACGGCTGGGTGGTTTATGGGTTGTGGGTGACATCCGGTGTTATCCCTGGCTGCGAAAGCAATTTCCAGAAAACCTGTCGACGATAACAATGCTCCAGGTAAACTGGATCGTTGGTGCAGCTGCCTCGGGCTGAGCACGTCAGCAGCCTCAAAAGACGTCAGCAGCCTCAAAAGACGGGCCTTATCCAGGGGAAACGGGGCGGGGGCATCTAAGACGCCTTCCTCGCCTGGGGTTATATATAATTTGTGGACAAGAGCGATCAGGGCAATGGGAACAGAAAAGGTCATTAAGTTTAAAATAATTCCAAAGCCAGAACTGAACTCCACACGAGCGAGGAGGCACAGAAGTGACCTATGACTGAGAGGCCCCATTCAGGTAACAAGTCGGACACGTGGCTCTCAATGAGGAGTACACGCTGCCACCAAGAGCTCGTGGAACAGCACGTAACAGGCAAGTCCCCAAGCTGGGAAAGATCAACAGAGACTGTCAGCCTCAAGGGACGATCTCCTCTCTGGAGCTGCTCACGTGTTGTAGTGTAAAAAGAAACCACAGCTGGAGGCCACCCCTGTATCCTCAGCTGGCGAAAGGTTCTATTTTCTAATCTTCAAGATCATTTTGGATAAAAATCCGCTGCTTCTTATGATGGAAAGATAAGGAAAGGTGGCTTCGATGCGGGATAATTAGAGGCTACCCTCGACGCTGGAACTCCCACCCTGCTGCAAATAAGAAGGGGCAGAAACCAATAAAGGGGTGGGAGACTGTGTGTGTGAAATCTGAGAATGAGGACAAGCCAGTCACCTCACTAGAGTGCAGTGACCAGCCCGCCACATGAGCTCACAGTCCTGAGCAGGGGGTAAGGAATGAAGGCCCACGTGCTCGGTCCAGCTAGCCACCTGTTTCTGTAGGACCATGGCCTAGGAAAGCTGTTCCCACTTTTTACCTCCATCATTTTGGGGTGTGGGGGGAGAAGGCAGGAGAGGGAAGAGGAAAAGGGAGAGAGAGAGTCTTAAGCAGACTCCTCGCTCAGTAAGGAGCCTGACACAGGGCTCAATCTCACGACCCTGAGATCACGACCTCGGCCAATATCCCGAGTCGGATGCCCAACTGACTGAGCCACCCAGGTGCCCCTACTTCCAAACTTCTGAAGGGCTAAGAAGGGGCAGAAAATCTAAAGAATAATAATATCCTTACACCCAAAAATCATATGAAAATCACATTTTAAAGTTCCAAATAAAGATTAATGGGAATCAGCCATGCCTGTCCACGTACAAACTGGCTATATGGGTTTGGTCATAGAGGCCGCATGGCCCGTCTGAAGCCTGCAGGTATTTACTCTCCGGCCCTCTACAGAGAAAGTGTGCCAGCCTGTAATGTAGATTTGAAGGCACACATCTTGGCTCTCATTTTCCTCTTCTGGGCACTTAGAGAGTCAAAGGACAGAGAGGGAATGCTGAGGAGTTATTCTTGAGGACTTTTCATATTCTCTCGATTTGTGTACATGTCACAGGGAGTGTCGTCTTGTTTGTTCCAAGCTGAACCTCTCTGCTTCTCTAATATTTTAACAATCCGGCCTGTTTGAGCTCATACTCTCAGAGAGAAGTGTCCAGTTACCCCAACCTCGAATGTAAGCTGGTTTTAGTTTTTTTTTTTTTAAAGATTTTATTTATTTATTTGACAGATAGAGCTCACAAGTAGGCAGAGAGGCAGGCAGAGAGAGAGGGGGAAGCAGGCTCCCCGCTGAGCAGAGAGCCCCATGCGGGGCTCGATCCCAGGACCCTGAGATCATGACCAGGGCCGAAGGCAGAGGCTCAACCCACTGAGCCACCCAGGCGCCCCTAAGCTGGTTTTAGTTTAAAAAATAAACTGAAAAGCTGGTAGGACAGTGTTTTTTCTGCTGAGTCCCTTAAAAAGTGATTTGTGTCAACAAATTCCTTCACTGGGGTTTAATACGTTTATGGATAGGAATTCAAAATTCTGGTGCATTGTGAGAAGAGATTACTCTCTTCTCATAATCATTGGGACAAAAGTCAAAGCACTTCCTTCTCAGATAAATTGGGATTTTTTTTTTTTTAGGTAAGAAATATGAATGAATTAAAAGGCAAATGCGCTACGTTGGCCCAAAAGGGAAACGAATTTTCCCAAAGATGCTCGACGAGTATGTTTCTTCTTTCTTCGACCCAAATGTTCCACTTCAAGGAAAAAAATGAATACACACAAGAAATCTGGGACCCCAGAAGCACAGGGCCTACTGACTCCCTCCGCACATCACCCGCAGACGCATCTACTTCTCTCGCCCACCCTGCTGCACCCCGGTCCCACCACCACTACGTCTCATCCAGATACTGTCACAACCTTCCCTCGAGTCCCTCCACTCACACCCTGGCCCCCCTGCAATCTCTTCCCACACAGCAGCCACAGGAGAAAAAAAAATTGTTGTTTTGAAAACACCCTGATGCTTATCGCTCCTTTGCTTCCATTCCATTTTGGGGGGAAGGCCACCTCCACAACCCGCGGGTTCTCCAACCTCACCAGCTCCTTCAGCCACACTGGCCACCTTCCAGAAAGCACCTCTCCCTCCCCTCGAGGCCTTGGAACATGCTGTTCCTGCTGCCTGGGAAATGCCTCACTTAGCTAACGGAGTCCCTTCGGCTCAGAGACCCAGTGAGGGCCCCGGCCCTCTTCCCTGCACACTTACCAGAATTCACCATACTCAGCCCAAGTCTGTCTCCCCAGGAAGACAAAAGCCCCGTCTCTGTCATGCTAGTTGGGTTCAGAGCTACACACCCAGCCTCTGTCATGGTTCCTCACCCCGAGGAGGTGCTCAAAAAGGTTTATGAAGGCAAAGAAGGCAGGGAGTAAATCCAAAGTGGTTTTCTGAGCCCCATCACAACAGAGACAAAGTACTGGGTTCCACCTGCGTACTTCCTAATCACCCAGTTGTCGCAGAGTCCTTGACCTCGACCCCTGCTTGTCTATAGAAAACGTCACCAATGCCTCCTCAATAACCAAGCCGACAGTATGCTTTCAGGACTCAGCTCCTGGGCCTCCCTGACAGTCAGGCGCAACCTTGTACCTAAAACCCACTGCCTGGATCCTCCCAAGGCCAGCCCTCACACCCCACCATTTTTGGCCTGCTGTTCTAATTCTACCTGCTGACACCTCTAAGGTTCCAGCTACCTGGCAGCCCGGGCTCAATCTGTCCAGGCATCTGTTGAAGAGCGCCACCTAGTGGTCCTGCTGAACCCTCAGCTCCTCTCTGGGCCTGCAGCCGGGGCTCCACAGCCCCCCTGCTTCTCCAACTGGGAACCCCTAAATACTTCTCCAACCCGCCCCTATTTTCCCTATCAGGCAAGCCCTCAACAAGTCTGTTTTCATGCCCCTTGCGTCCTAGTCTTGTCCCCTTCAGAGTCATCTCCCACCACTGCTGCCAGGGAGCCTCTCTGCAAATAAAAATCTAACCATGTCACCTCCAGGTTCAAAATGGATCACTGGCCCCCTGCCTCCTGGGGGAGAAAGCCCCGTTCTTCCAGTGGGGCATGGGAAAAGACCCTCTGAGACCTGGCCCTCCAGCCCAGTCACTTTCCTTGGCCTGCCCCACGACACTGAGTCATATGCCGCTGTCCACAGACACCATGCTGCTCTAGGCTGCGTGCCTTGTTCATGCTGCCTCTCCCCAGGAAGGCCCTACCCCGGCCCTACCCCGGCTCAAGTTAGAGTTCAGTGAGCACCCAGGGCCGTCTTGGAGAGAGATGGCGGCAAGCCCATGCTACAGGGTGTGTAACACGCAGCAGTGAGAAGGAGCTGAGATCCAGCGATGAGGCCTGGGTTCTCTGCACCACACGGTACCACTGTAGGAGAAAACTACATAAACTCAACCACCGGATGTCCCTTCCTGTCCTCACAGTAAGTGGAGAAAGCAGGAAGAGCTGTCGCAATGACCAGACACAACTTAGGACAAACTTTCTTTCAAGCAACTACACTATCTGCGAAAGTCAAGAGTTAAGACACGGAAGGTCTTACCGATGGGAGGTCAGACAAGAGCTCTTCTTCTAACTTAGACCCGTTAACTCTGAAGCAAGATCATGTTCCCTAAGCGGCCACATGTACCTTCCATTTCTAAGACTTGGCAACTATCTTTCTCAGGGGACCAGCCTGACCTTCTCACAGGTGTCTAAAAGCTGTTGTGGATCCTCAGCAGAAAGACACAGTCAGACTGAAGGTAATTTCCTCCCCCAGCAAGCACCCTGGCACCTCCACACCCGGACAGCCCTCACCCTGTCGCAATGATGTCAGCCAGCTGCGGCGTGTTCGGTGCGATTTTGATGGTGACAGTTTCAAAGTAGAGGTGTTCTTTCTGAGCATGGATGGTGTATGTCCCAGTCGTGATGTTCTCCAGGCGGAAAGAGCCATCAGCTTTTGTTTTGACTGTAAAACAGAGAGAGGCAAACAGAAGATGAGCCAAACACAACTGCGCAACCCCTCCATCTACACAAGAATACTTGAGACAAAAAGTCGGCCTATTTTCAGTCATGAAGGCTGTTTCCTTCTGGGCACCTGGCTGGCTCAGCTGGTTAGGCGACTGCCTTCAGCTCAGGTCACGATCCCACAGTCCTGGGCTCAATATTGAGTCCCATATCGGGCTCCCCCTGCTCTTCGGGAAGCCTGCTTCTCCGTTTCCCTCTCCCCCTACTCCCCTGCTTGTGCGCTCTCTCTCCGTCAAGTAAGTATATAAAATTAAAAAAAAAAAAAAAAAAAAGACTGTCCCCTTTCCAATTCTTTCCATGATCAAGCGGGAAAGAGTTTCGGGGGCTAATGTGGCTGCCAACCTTTGATCTGGTTATTCAGAGTGACAACAGCCTCAGGGACACCTTCTCCTTCGGGTCCATTCAAGACCCTCCCGGTGACGGAGAACCCCATGACATGGAACACGGGCTGGAAGACGAAGAAGAGGAAGAAGGTTCACACGTGCCCGAGCGCCAAAGCCTTCCTTACTCACGCACGCTGCTGCCCTGCACGGCCGCCCCCTCTGGAGCCCCGCAGGCCAGCCAGACCCCCTCCCAGCTCCCCCAGTGCCCCCAGGTCGTGCTGCTCCCACACCACTGCACTCTCCCCAGGGCTCTGTGTTCTTCCACTCTCAACACATACATATTTGTCAAATCACTGAATAAAAAGGATCTCCAGGCTTACTCCCCCAGTTAAAGATCACAGGGCCAAGCTTGAGAGGGCCACCCCCACCACCCTCGATCGCATTCTGCCTCCTCCCCTCCAGATGCCCCCATTCCGGGGAACGGTACCACGCTCCTATCTCCCGACCCCTAATCACACCGTCACCTGGGACCCCTGCCCACGCTCCAACCCTAATCCACCCTATGCCTCCCACCCCACCCCTGCAAGGTGTCCCATCTCTGCCACCACAACCCGAATTCGAGTCGCCCTCGTTCACTCCACCGAGGCCACCGTCCTCACTCACCACGGGGCTCTGGGCTTGGGTTACCGGTGTCTGTGCTCCCACTCGCGAGCGCCATGGCTCTGCTCTACCCGGGGTCACTCTGGTCCAGCCACCCTGATCTCTGGGTCCCCAAGGTGACCACATGCGTGCTCACACCAGCTGCCCTCTCGGCTTAGAGAGTTCTCTTCCACACGTGGAGAAGTTTGGGGAGGGGGCTGCTCCTTCTCATCACTCGGGTTTCAGCTCAAACCACTGCCACCTCCAAGAGGCCTTCCCTGACTATCATCCCGTCTCAGGGGCCTCTGCCACCGCCCCCCATCCCAGCCTCTCAGTTTCTAGGACACTAGCCTCTTTTATTAGCTTCATTAAACTTTTACCAATACCTGAAATGTCCTTGTTTGATTTATTGTTCGTCTACCTCCTTTTAGAATGTAGGTTCCATGAACACAGTGACCTTTCATGTATTAATCAGCTAGGACACAGCAGGCACTGAACAAATCACGCACTCATGAATGAATGAATGAATGAATGAATGAATGAATGCATGGATGCATGCAGACATACAAAAGCATTTGAGAGAACTTCTTCAAAATTAAATGGATTTTTAAAAATCCAGGTAGCCCTTCTTGATCCTTCTACAAAGACGTGGTTTATTCATGTGCTGATTTCCTCTCTCCAGTCAACGACTACTGTGAGCAGACACCTACTCCATGCCAGGAGCTAAGTCACATCAGAAATACGTGAAGAATGAGGCATTCCCGATGCGCCTGACCTCATGCCACTTACACACTGCTCCCTGGAATTTCATTCATGTCTCTGCTTAAAAACTGGTGTTTGGTCAAGATCTGGGAATGCCCCCATCCTTCCATGCAAGTCCCCTGAAGCAAGCAAGGACACTTTCTCACCCGCACCCACGTCCAGTGTGCACAAAACCATCAAGCACTTTACAGAACCCTAAAAAAGCCATGAGAACCCCACGAGTGCGTGACCTAAAAGCTTGTTCCTACCAAATGCAGCTTCAACGCAGTGCTTTCAGATGCAACATTAAAAGAAAGCGATTAAAATCTAATTTTTTTCAATAACTGTAACACTGGGAGGTCCATTTATGAAAGACTTATTTTCTTTGGGGGATTTGCTCTATCTGGCAAATTTTCTACAGTAACCATTATCTACTCCTGTAATTAAGGATATAAATGCAAGAGAAAACACACTCGCTGTCTTATTCTGGATCTAGGGAGTTTGCCAGTTGCACCACTCCATCCGTCACCCCACCTCTCACTCCCCTTCCCTGTAGCCCGAGCTCTCAGCTCTCCTTGGTGTCCGGCCACAGCCTCCTAACTGGTCCCTCGCTCACACCTTGCCCCTGCCAACCTCTTCCCAACATGGCACCCAAAGGCTCACATCTCTCCCCCTCAGAACTGCACACAGAGTGGCCCATCAGGTCCTGTATGATCTGCCCCATCATCTCTCCCTGCCTCATGCCCTCTCATGCCCTCCAAGCCAGCCACTCTGGCCTCCTTGGGGTCCCCCACGCTCTCTAGGCACACTCCGGCCCCAGGATCTTTGCACCTATCACTCCCTCCGTCTTAAACACTCTTCCCATAGATGGCAGTGCGGCACCCCACCTCTCCCCCTCTCCCAGCAGCTGGTCGCTCAAACGTCACCTGCATGGCGAGGACTTCCTGAGAGCACCCAGGAAGACTGCAACCTGTCTCAACCGGGAAGTGTGTCACCTCCATTTTCATTTATTTTTCTACAGAACACCTTCTAATACGCCTAATTTATTTATTTATAAACGTATTGTCTCTTTCGGCCCTGGAACGCCAGAAAAAAAAAACAGAATTTTGTGCTTTTCTGGGTCCCCCACTTCCCACCCACCCCTGGAACAGTACCTCATGACTGACACTAGCACTCAATAAACACCGTTCACTGAACAAAGCAGCTGTAACTCGGGTTCCACCTTCTCCACGTGGAGAAATTATATGAGAGTGGATCCCGGCTAAACTGGAACACAGCACAAGACTGTGGTTTTCTCCAACGGCCCAGCCCTTCTACATAAAACATTAGTTGTCTTCTTCTCAAACACGTTTGCAACACCGGTGCCCAAGGATGGGAAACTCAAACACCTGTCCCTCCAGAAGGCAGGGAGGTCTTACCTCAATTTTCAGGCTGTCATGTTCCACCGTAAAGTCACGTCTGGAAGGAGCAACATCAAAGGTAATCCTCTCCCCTCTATAGAAGGGAATCTGAAAGGAAGGGTCTGTCCGTTACTCAGAGCCCACAATATGATTCAATAGTAATAATCGACCCAGCAGGCCACAAACGACGAGGGGTTTGAGGCGAGCCCAGAGAAACTATTAATCGTAACTGCTGCTGATCGTAAAAGAGGAAGGCCCAAACTTTTTGCAGCCACTACTGAAGGGTCAGTCTCATCCTAAATAACTACACTAAAAATGGTCACACAACTGCAGGGCCATCATTTATTCCTCTTAATGCTCAAATGGCATTGGCTCCTGCTGTGTCTTAAGTGTCTGAAACATACAGAAAACCCCAATCTCCACTCACCACAGTATAGTCCCCACTTGGCAAGGAATAGAAGGAGAACGAGCCATCTTCTTTGGAGACCGCGTAGCACAAATACACGAGGCTCTCATCTTGGGGCTGGAAGCCAGGCACCGGTGAGATGTTGCAGCCCAAGACATCCTATGTCAAGGGAAAAGAAAAGGACATCCTTTCTCATTACTATGTTCTGATTACTATCAAAGAGCCACATTTCAGGAAAATTCTTGCAAGTTTTACATCACAAAATACATATTTCTGAATAGGGCATAGTGGTGGAGATAAAGCAAATGACAACTTCTCCACTCCAGTTTGAGAAGTTAAAAACTGGCACAGACTTCTTGGGGAAAAAAATGACGTCACTGTCCTTCGCTATACGGGTCGCCATTCTGCAGACAAGAAAATGGAGCTCAGGAAGGGCAAGTGGCTGGCCCACTCAGAGAATAAGAGGCAGAGCTAGCATCTGTCTGCATCTGGGTCTGACTGTGCTCTTTCCACCACAGTCCACTCCCACCACAGACATCCAATTCCTTGTGAGTCAACCAAGAAATGCAATGCTCTTCAACGTTGAGACAAGACGTCCCCCTGACTGGCGTTTCAACAGTGTGTTCTTAGTCGGCAAGCACCCTTCCTCCCAACCCCCAACCTCCGCCTAGTCTGTTCTCCACTGTTCTTTACTTACCTCTTTGGAAACCACAGAGGAAAAGAGAAGAAACTTCACCCCTTTCATGGGCTCCCCATCGCTGCGGACAGAGCCAGACACATTGTAGCCGGCCACTATGAGGGGACTGGCGGCGTTGGCGTTGGAGTTGGTTACCCGCACAGTGGTGCTCGCCTACAGAAGAAGGGGACTTTACCTTCCCAAACAACAAACCCTCACAGAGTGTTAAACAACCACGAAGACATGTTTCAGCTAAAATATGAACACAGAATATTGGGAACGTAGTAGGATCAGAGCCACGTGTTTGGGAGAACTGAACGGAACTGAAAGGAAATGTGGCAAAATGTCAACCACCAGGATGACTTCCTTTGCACAGCTGACTTTTACCTCTTTTACACTTTTCCACCTTCCAAATTTTCTACCTGTGTTACCACTCCTTGGCGCTGTTTGATCTGCTGCGATTTTTGAAAATGAGTGTGCTTTATTTTTTTCCATGTTTAACAGTGTGTATGCATGGAATTTTAAAGCTGTCAAAGCAAAGTTTATAGAGAAGAAAGTGCACACAGTCTAGGGCACAGTGCAGTGATCTTCACAAACTGAACACAGCCTGTAACCAGCAACCAGGAGCCCCCTCACGCTCATTTCCAGGTACCAGCTGCCCAGGACAAGCCTCACACTTTCAACAGCATGCCCCACTCGGGAACACAATCTTATATTAATAGACTCAAATCCCCTTATCCATACAATTAACAATATAAGACTTAAAATTTCTTTGAATTGTAATGTGTAAGCCATGAGTTTTAAATAAAACATTTTTAACCCCCTGAATATCCAGTTATGAATAGTACACAGTGAAGTTGATATACGAAACTGTCCCATCAATTATAAATGCTTAAAACCTATAAAGGAAAAACTGACATAACGAGTCTAATAGAGCCTTAGCAAGAAGGAAACACAGCCTCAAATCCAACATACAAGTTAATGTCTCAGAATGTCCTTTAAACTTTATCTCAATTTGTTTTCTTATAGTGATTACAAATCCTCACCTGGTCTGTTTCTTCCTTTTTTTGATCTTTTATCATAAACTATTTCTGTCCAACACTACTCTGAAGAACACCTGTACACACTCAAACCAGCTAAAAAAAGAAAAGCAGAAGTACCACTCGGGAGCCGAGTGGACCCCGACCTCCCTTCCTGCCTCTCTCTGTAGATGCCAGTTTCATAATGAATACGGTGTTCGCCACTCCCATGCATGTCCCCATACCTTTTTCTACATAGGACTCTGTAAGTGCAAGTACCCTGAGTGTTTTTAATTACTGCAGAAACATCGTGTCTCTTTACCTTTGGCAATTTGCTTTTTTCCCTCAACATTATGTTTTTAAATGTACTCCTACTGATCTGTGGAGCTCTGGTTCACTCATTCTTGCTGTCCTACAGGCTTCTGTGTGACGAAACCCCACGCTACTCTCCACCTAATGGGCATTTAGGTTGTTTAAAATATTTTGTTCGTACAAACAAAACTGCCACGGACATTCCTTCACCTTCTCCTTGGGCGCACGTACAACTGTTTCTAGAATGTTAAGTATATTTATAGGTTGCTGTTTCAGACTGGAAAAAGAACAACAAATAAATCTCATCGGGTCCTTCTGGTGTTGATTCAGCTTAAAATAGCTACAGTTAATAACAGACCTATTTCACAGCAGGAAAACAATATTGTCACCTAAAACCAAAAACAACAGAAGGAACATCTGCTACAATGAGTTTTATCTTATAAATACCAGTGAACCAATCCGCAGCACTGTCTTTTTCTCATCTACTTCCAGAGAAACCATAAACCCTTTTCACATCCTGAACGGGAACCCCTATGCTTGTTCCCAAACCTGAACACTGTCGGCACAGCCGTCGACACACTCACCTCTTTCAATGCCCAGGTTGGATGAGTTGCAAGAATTTCATAATCTCCAGGAAGAACTTTAAAAAATGCAAACCTAAGAAATACAAAATACCAATTAACTTTCTCTCAACAGCCTGAGTGTTCTAATTAATGGCTAATATTGGAAGCATTAGAAAATAAGGTCTGGATTATCACCAACTTGCCATTAGTTGGTTAAATGAGCATAAACAAAATTCAGTCCTTCACTGTACAAATCCACATTGGAGAGCACTTATTGAGTACCTACTGTGTACAAGAACAGGTGTTCCATGCACTGACAGGAAGGAGGTTTTATGTTTCCCTCAACCCCAAGGATATCTGACCTTAAAAACCAGTCACTGTGGTTCAGTAGGGATTAGTCACAGAACATTCAAGTGCGTTTTGGCAGAGGTGATAGGCATGAACAGGCAAAGAGAAGAGAAGGAAGTATGCAGAGGACCAGAGATGGGAAGGGAAGCATCCTGTGTGAAGAAGAGAGAACAGAGCTGACAGCCCGAGGTCTGTGTTAACACAAGACGCTGCTAATGGTGTGGGCAGGGAAAATGATAACAAGCTTTGAAACCAATACAGAAGAGATGAGGTCCTTTACCAGAAACAAATACAGTGTGAGCCATTCTGGGCTCTTGCACAAACTACGATGACCAAACCAGACTCCAGTGAAAACCAGTTAAGTAACTATGGGCAAATCAAGACCAGAATGACAGGAACTAAGGCTGGAAACCCTGGCCCCAGGATTCTGATACACTTAATCCTTCACATGTGCGAGCACCAGACAACAGGAGGGCTAATTCTAGTGAAATGGACACAAAAAAATCCACCTAATTTCTTCTTCTGTGGTGGTATCATATAAAGTATTGCTTGTCATAACTGGACACAGCTTGGAAATCACTTTGCTACAGTAAAATTGAAATTACTATGGGATTTTGGCCTTTGTGCATGTTATGATCATTGTTTTAGTCTGTGCCGATGAAGGAGATTCAACAAGTTCAAGTTCCTTTGCCCAGTGAGGTCAACAGCAAACTGCTGCTAGCCTAGAGAAAATGGAAGCCCTGTGTTCCTCCTGCAGGCATCCATCAAGCAGAACTAAATGGTATCCCCACACTGAAAAAGAATTTCAACAGTCCTCATTGAAAAACTGGATAGCCTACTGACAGACTCATTATAAATTTCTAATTTGCAGTTAAGTCAGCTTTGTATATTGAAGGAGTAATGATTTGAACACTTTCAAAATTATCAGTTGGAACTACTCTGAATTAATCTTGGCACATCTGTTAACACTTACAACTCAACGATATAAATCCATTAAATAAATACTTTAAATCTGACTCAACAAGGTTAATTAAATAGTTGTCAGTTCCCGCTACAAAATAATTTTGATGTAATAGTGATAATATGATTTTTGAAAAATCACAACTGAGGGGTTCCTGGGTAGCTCAGTTTGTTAAGTGTCTGACTTTTGATTTTGGCTCAGGTCATGATCTCAGGGTTGTGAGATCGAGTCCTGCATTGGGCTCTGTGGTGGGCATGGAACCCACTTGGGATTCTCTCTCCCTCTGGCCGCCCCCCCCGCCACTGCATGAATGTGGGAAAATTTTTAAATTCTAAATTTTAAAATTAAAAAAATCATAATTGAGCAAATCTATATTGAGCTAACGCTATTAAGCACATACTCCATGCTAGGCAGTTTGAAATAATGTTAATTTAATCTTCCTATTAACCTTAGGGGGTGGGTTCCACCATCATCATCATTTTTAAAGACAAAAACTGAGGCCCAAAGGTGTTAAGTAAAAACACCTTTACTGTTAACACTTTACTGTTAACTTGTCCCAGGTCCAACCCGATTCAGCGGGGGAACCAGGATTCAAACCCAAGTTTCCAGGTTCCAGAGCCAAACCTAACTGTTAAATGTGGGCCTACTATGTGCCAGGCTCTGCAGTAAGTGCTGTACAGACATTAACTCATGTTTAATCATCCCGTCACCGAGAGAGCCAAGGGCTCAGATGACTTCCATTTTACAGATGAACAGCTGAGGCACTGAAAGCCATGAACTTGTCTGCAGGTAAGAGGCGAAATAAGGACTCGAACGCAGGTCTCCCAGGCCCAATCACTGGCTCCCTCCCTCCCATGAGCTGTGAGGCAACATGACACCGGCAAGACTCACTTTCCACCAGGCTGTGTCACTGTGGACTGGATCTTGGCTTCAGTCCCCGTATTTCTCAGGGACACCTGAACTCCGGCAGGGCCCAGGGGCTGCCCTTTGCTGAGAACCTGCCAAGGAGAAGGAGGTCAGGACCCAAACCAGCAGCAAAGTTCTCCTCCTAGCAGCACATCCCGTTCATGTTCCCTACATGGAGCTTGTACCCTTCTTTGGGTCAAGACTCCTTTGCAAAGAGTAGACAGATTATGGATACCCTTCCCGGGCACTGCTGAGGGGCTAAGTGACAGAAAAACACTTCATTTCACCGAATCTAGGACACTAATAGCTAAAGATGCACCGTTATTTTATAAGTGACAGAGAAAGAAAAATAACCCACGATCCTCCTCACTAGCAAGCAACTCACACATCAAGGCAGGATCACCTTGCCTCTCCAAGAATGGGCACCTCACTCTCAGTGTAGAGGCAGAGGAGAAATGAACTGCCATGAAGAAAAGGACAGCAAGGCAATTTACACATGTCCACCCTGGTGCCAGATGGAGGGAGGAACAAGAACTCCCCAGAGAATCTGAACTTGGAGCTGCCATTCACACAGGTTAGCCCTCTACATTCACACCATCAAGGGGGCCCAAAATACTCTTGGACAATCTAGTTCACTGCAACAGCTCCTGGGAGAGTGGTGGAAGCAAATGCAAACCCTATTTGCAAGAGACCGGCTTCATCCCCCAACACTGATTACAAGTTGCCCCGAGTCCTGGGGCCTGTGCTCAGGACTGCACCCCTATACAAGGCAATCCTTGGCAGTTAGCCACCCAGCCTTCACAGGGCATGACAAGTAACCTAGATCTGGCCCCAAGAAACACCCACTGCCTTTTACACAAAACTTTACCCCTTCTCAGACCCCCTTAAAGCTTATCTATGTATGATCCCTTGTGGGCTCAGAGCCCCATGTTAAAAGAGCCCTACTTTTTTAAAGGTAGGAGAAGACTCAGTACACAATACAGAGAAAATATAAAAAATAACAATGTTCTTGGGGCTCCTGGGTGGCTCAGTCGGTAAAGCGGCTGCCTTTGGCTCAAGTCATGATCCCAGGGTCCTGGGATTGAGCCCCACGTCAGGCTCTCTGCTCAGTGGTGAGCCTGTTTCTCCCTCTCCCTCTGCCCGCCTCTCTGCCTACTTGCGTTCTGTCAAATAAATAAATAAAATCTTTAAAAACAAAGAAACAGACAAACAAAAACAAAAAACAATGTTCTGAAGCCAAACCTTCCCGTTCACAGAGAATCCGGTGAACACAAAGTTGATGTCCCCGCCCTTTGTGCAGATGTCACTGACACCATCCACATAGAGCTCCACGTTCGTCGGCTCTGATTAATGACAGTGGGAGGGGAGGGAACAGGGGACAAGACACAAGAGCCGGTTTAGTTCTGAGACAAGGTAAACCTGTGTAGGCAAAACACCTTTTCTTGGTTAACTTTCATTTTCTTTATTTGTGTGTATTAATACACTCGCATGATTTAAAATCCAAAGGTACGCAGGGAAATCTCCCTCCCAGCTCCTCCCCTGGACTCCCAGACTCCTGCCCCAGAATGAAACAGAGTGTGGAGAATAATGTGCTTTTATAATAGTCTTGTGGCTGAGCGGTAGCTCAGAGTCCCATTGAAAATGCAGTAAGCACCAAACTGTTTTATTTATGGATGCTGTGCTCGCTTCGGCAGCACATATATTTATTGGATGCTTATGCTCCTCACAGCTACTTTAACAGGTTGGTAATGACATTTACAATGGACTGATGATCAAAGTGACACACGGAAAGGTTACAAAACGACACCCCCCGCCCCAAGTCGCAGAGCTTGTGAATGACGGAGTCCCAATTCAACCTCCAAAAGCCTGGCTCCAAATGGTCCCTTGACCAAGTGCAGGACCTCAGCCACATTAAACCAGGACCACAGATTCTAATGCCCACAGGAACCAAGTCCGGGACAGGCCACATGGGAACTATGGTAAACAGGAAAGGAAACACCACCACTCAGCTTTTGCCAAATATCAACCTTTTGAAGAAAAAACAGATATCTGGATTTTATGTGCCATCTCCTGATTTTTTAATATTAGCAACTAATTCACTTTGTCTAAAAAAGAAAAAAAAAACTGAAGAGGTCATCATAATAAGGGTTAAGGTTTTTTAAAGGTCAGAAGTGTAGAGTGATAAGTAAACCAAGAGAATTTCAGGGAAATGAAGAATTACACACACACACACACACACACACACACACACACACGGGAAGATGCCAATAAAAAAATGCACATAAGATTTGAGCAGATACCTCACAAAGTGGCTATCCAACTGGCCAGTAAATATATTTTAAAAAGCGTTCAAGGGGCGCCTGGGTGGCTCAGTGGGTTAAAGCCTCTGCCTTTGGCTCGGGTCATGATCACACGGTCCTGGGATCGAGCCCCTCGTCGGGCTCTCTGCTCTGCAGGGAGCCTGCTTTCTTCTCTCTCTCTCTGCCTACTTGTGATCTCTGTCAAATAAATAAACTTTTAAAAACTTTAAAAAAAAAGGGGGTTCAATCTCATTGACCATCGAGCAAATGCAAATCATGAAATACCACCACATTACCAAGGGCCAGTGAGGCTGTGGAGCACCTAGAACCCTTCCACATGGCTCTGAGAGCAGAATTTGCTACATCTGCCTTAGATATTTAAGACTATCTCCTAGAGCCAGGCATCTAAATGCTCTCTTGCCCAGCAATCTCCCTCCTGGGACAGACCCAAGAGAAATGCAAACACACAAAACCACGTACCAAAAGACAGGAACAAGGAAATTCGCAGGACCACCACCCTTAGTGGCCAATGTCGAGAAGAGGCCTAAATGTCCATCAAGTGAAGTGGGGAGATCACTTTATACTCACACAGTGATCAAATGAGCTAACTAAAGCCACACACGTAATACAGATAGATGAATGTCACTAACAATGGCAAGAGAAAAAAAAACAGACACGAAAATGTACCCCTTTAGAATCCTCAAGGGTATCAAAATAGACAGAACTCATCCAGAACTTCCGGAGGTGGGGGCAGAGGTCACCTGCGGGGTGGGGCAGAGCGGTTAGGAAGCGCCTGCGATGGGGCCCTACTGGGTACTGGTTCTACCTCGTGACCTGGGTAGAGGTTACATGGGCACATTCACTTGGGGAACATTCAAGGGATACCCATACAACAAGTACACTTTTCTGAAAACATAATTCAATAAAAAAGCTCCTCAAGAGAAAAAACACTGGCAGGGGAGCGGGGGCTCAAAGAAAACCCTCCCACAGGCCAGGGATGATCCGCAACCTCCCCTTTAGTGCTGTCTTGGGTTTCCTCCCCCTCCTGCTTTCTAGAACACAGAGGTCAGGTGCCACCTCTGATGAAGAGGATTTCCTGCATGGAGCCAGATGAGCTGACCTGAGCTTCACTTGGGCCTTCTTGATGGCAGGGACTCAATTCCTCCTCCTCTAACTCACAAGCCTGACACAAACAAGCATGCCCTCCCACACTCCCCCCAGCTACAGAACGGGGATCACACACATCTACTCTCTTCGGAAACGTCAGCGGTGACAGAGCAGAACTCTCTCTTCTTCTGTCAACCCCATTCCCACATCTCCGGCTCTGTTAAAAGCCAGATACATCAGAAAAGTTTTGAGCTTTTGTTCGTCTGGGTGCAGAATGCTTTCAAGTATTTATTCATTGCTAACTGTGTGCCAGTCTTCCCCAGCATCGTAAATATTCTGGCCCATTAATCCTCCAAGTTAGGCTGGGAGGCACCACCACCGTGCTCCTGACTCCCTAGCAAGAAGGCTGGACACCGACCCAGGAGGAAGTAACTTGTCCAAGGTCGCTGCAGAACCAGTAATACCCAAGGTTGCCAGACCTGATCTCTTTTGTGAAGCAGATCTGGATTTTCATGTGAAATCTCACAGTGTTTAATACTGCGGCCCTAAAAGGCACCAAGGGGTCTAAGAGGCCATCCTGGGACAGGAAAGACATCCCCGCTCCTGACCTCTAGATACAGTTCTGCCGCCACTTTCTGAATGGAACTACAAAATCAGCTTCCTGAGAGGGGTTTGGGAAAAGATGCCTATTTTATGAAAGAGGGCAGAAAACCCTAGAGCAGGTCCAAGATAAATCCAATCTACTCTAAAGTAATGAGAAAAGAAGAAAAAAGACCTGTTCCGCACTAGAAATGAAGCCTTAATATTTTAACAGTGTCTGCACTTCGCCAATTTAAATTAATATTCGGCATATAATCTGATCCTCGACAGAGTACATCTGGTTATTTCGTTCACTTACCAAAACTCCACCCTAGGGGAGGCTCAATCTTCAGAATGAAATCTCCCTAAGGGGGGGAAGAAAGATAGAGGAATGAAAACTGATGACCTCTCAGCTAGATTAACAGAGTTCAGTGCTTCTGTTTAATCTAGCATTTTTCCACCTGCAATGAAATTCTAAGCACATGTTCCAAGTAGCTGTGGGCTCCCTGATGGCCTTCAGATGCCGAGAGCTGAGGCCGGATGCCCAGGAGGGCCCACCCGACCAATCGGAAGATACCAACCCAGTGCCCAAGGAAAAGCTCTAAAGGGACGATACCCAGCCACTCTTTGTCTTCTGATACCAGGCGTACTACTAATGGAGTCTCCTATTAACCCCTTCTATGCCCAAGGCTGATAGCGTCAGCACATATCCTTAGAAACGAAAGTCATTTCTTAAAACTGGATGTTATGCACACACCCTGCTTTCTTGAGGTTGACATAAAGTTAAAAAAAAAAACATATTTTAAGACCCTACTTCTAGAAGTCAGTCCTATGTATTGTGCCTAAAGATGTACCTTCAAGAATATTTACTGCTGTGTTGTCAGTAGTAATTTTTTTTAATTGGGGAAAGCCTCTATGCCTACCAACAGAGAAGTGGTTACAGTTTTTATTTGATTCTGATGTGCTGTGCAGCCATTAATAAGAAGATAATCCATACATACTGATGTCGAAAGCTTATCAAGATGATCTCATAGGGAAAAAAAATCAAATTGCAGAATAACTCCTATTGTTTAATTCCATCTGACATAAAAAAAAAAATCAAAAGTATGTGGGTTTATGGATTATTTCTGCAACATGCTATAAATCTGTTTCCAAATAAAGAGTTGAGATGGGGAGAAGACACTGTGCGGGGGAGGGGGGGGAGACCAGGGGGGAACGCAAGCAGGTAGGCATGGATACGTATCTTCACACACGTGCACATATGTGTGCATGTTTATAACACAAAGAAAGCAGTCTTTTGGGATACGCACCAAACTTGTATCAGTCATTACCCCTACAGAAGGATGAGAAATTGGGGGGTAAAGGTTAAAATATACTTCTAAGGACCTTGTTTTGTTGTTTTCCACAAAGCTCATAAAATCATAGATCACTTGTATCAATTTTTTAAAGAATATTTTAAGCCGCTTGCAAACGTCACTCTACTAACTCAGAATTTCTCCGGGTTAGCTCTGCTGACATCTGGTCTGCCCTTGCACCAGGACAGGTAGCCCAGCTTCATTTCTGGCCTCTACTCACCAGATACTGTCGCAATCCCCCAACCCCAAGCAGTAGTAACAACCCAAAATGTCTAGGCATTGCCAAGTATCGCTGAGAACCACTGTATTCAAACCAGTTTAAAAACTGTCTCCCTCAAAATCTGGCCAGAATTGTCAAAGTCCACTTGTGACTTATAAAAGAGACCAGCGTTTGCTCATGTGGTGTATCAAGGCTGTCTGGTTAGTGCAGTCCTATGGGCCACACTAACTCCTTCCCATCATAAACAATTACAAGAGTCTTACCTTATCATACAAGGGGATCATAAAGTAACCATTATTAGGGGCACAGTCTGTCTGGTATTTCAAAGTCCCATGCTTGGTATACAGCTTTATCTAGAAGGCAAGGAAAGAAGAGAAGTCATAAGAGAATTAGCTACGTATCTTACGCCAAATGCAGGGACAGAGAGAAAGACAAGGTATCTTCAAATACTGTGATCAGATATTGTTCTGGCTAGAAACCATCTAAAGACTACCCCCCAAAGTTGTATTTTTCAGTTTATGTTTAGAGGCTCTCTCTATGTTGTTCCTATCTATAACGAATTTTCCAATTCACCATTAATAAGGTACTTATTAAAATGCAATCTCCAAGCCCCACTTCTGTTTCCAAACTAGGTCAGGAGGGAGGGCCAAGGATCTGCATTATTAACCGCAAATGATTCCCAATAATTGGAAGTAACACTCGTAGAAACTCTGAATTTTCTCTTCTATTTTCATTCTTGGGCAAAAACAAATCCAAAGACATTTAGTCCATATCTTCTCCAGATCTCTAAAGCTCTTGCATCCCAACACAATCTGTTACCCTTTTAAGATGTTCAAGCAAAGTCTGGGTCTTCCATGTACTATGTGACCTTGGGCAAGTCATTTAACCTCCTGAGATCCAATTTGTTCAGGGGTAAGAAAAGAACCACTCCCCTTCCTGGTGATTATACAGATTCTATGCCTATTAAGCACCTGGCAGAAAGGACGACTCAAAAAAAAAAAAAAAAAAAAAGAGTAGTATTCTTATTATTTGACTATATTACCGTGTTGTATTATATCATGTCTCTCTGCCTTCACTTTTCTCCGACAGCCCCAGGAAACTACAACCTGCAAAAAGCCTTGCAAGGTACTTTCTGAAACCACCTGTGCCCTCACACTGAGAGGCAATCTAGGAGGTGACATGGGCACCCAGCAGAACCTAGGGACCTTGCCACTACCAGTGGGCAGAGTCACTGAACACCTGACTTCAGATCAAAAACGGCACAGAAGCCACAGACAGACAGGTCTTGAAGGTGATAATTACCTTCTTCAGGAAACAGACCGTACTGGGCTCTGCTGTTTCTGTTCGAACCTCACCATCCTACAGGAATAAAAACTGGCATCTGGAACAAGGCCCAGTGAAAGACCTAGTGGGGTGTGGAACCAATTTTTGACCAGATTTGCTGAGAATCTCAGCAACCAGATTTGTAGAACATACTGGCTTAATCCTCCACGGCAGCCCTTCAGCTACCAGAACTGGAGAGGCTCATATGTGCTTTCAGTCAGCCTTTGGGATCTTGGGTCCCCCCAGAGTCCCTTCTCTTTGGAATCTCCTAGCCTCTTCCCTTTTTCTCTTTCAAATCCCCTTCTCCTGCCCCACCATCGGGGCAGGAGCCCTAAAATAGAGCCCGGGGCTGCATTAGGTTCTGTCCCATCTATCCTGACAAGTGACCTTCCTCTTCACAAAAGCTTTCTGGGTCACAGTCCCACTGGGCTGATAATCATGGATCCGCATGGTGCTTTACAACTTAATAAAAAGACTTCTGCACAAATCTCTAGTGTAATTCCAATAACTACCCGGTAAGGCAATCAGGGCAGCTGAAGACATTCCATTTAGAGAGGAAAAAGGGAGTCCCCAAGGAAGGAATGGGGGAAGATTAAAAATACAGATTCCCAGCCCCTGAGATGTCAACAGAGATGTACTGGGTCAGGTTCTCTGGCATGAGAATCAAAGCCCTCAAAGAGCATCCTGGGGGGTGGGGGGGGGGGGGGTGGAGAAGGAGGGGATTAGAACCTTTGGGGCTCCGAGTTCTTGGACTAGAGAAGACTTTGCAGTCTCCAGGTTCTGGAATATGGGCTTCAGGAAATCTAAGCTTCAGGGGGTCTGTGTTTTGAGGATCTGGGGTCTGGGTCTTGCTGAGAGTGGACTGTAAGAGATCTGGGGCCTGGATTCTGGGGACGGTCAGAGTCCTCTACCATCCTGGATGTGGATTCTGGATGTCTGGAGTTTGAGTTCTGAAGAACCTGGTGCCCTGATTTGAGGGATCCTTCGTTTTGAGTGACCCGATAAAAGTTACGAACCACCGACATCGTCCCCAAAAATGTCCCTCACACCCCCTGCGCGCACACCTCCAAGCCCCCGACCCCCACTCCGCAGCTGACCCCACGACAGGAACCCCCCACCCCAGCGGGGTGGGACGGGGCGGGCCGGGGCGGTGGAGAGCCCGCGGAAAGCGGAGCCTTCAAGGAGGAAAGGACTCCTAAAACGTGGAGCAGGTGGCAACCGCCTGGCGGATGAGGCGAGGCCACCGCAGCCCGCACAGGCTGAGCGACTGGCCCACGGTCGCACGGCGAGCTCCGGCCCGGGCCGCGGCGTGGGGCGCTCACCTCGATGAGCGAGTAGTTGATCTCCACGTCCGACTTGACGAAGCCCCCACAGCCCACCACGATGTCCTCAGAGCCGCGCGCCGGACCCACGACGCCCAGCAGCAGGACCACAGCGGCGGCCACCGCCACCGGCCCCGGCGGCCCCAAGCCCCCGCACGCCCGCATGGCCCGTTCCCTGCCGCCCGACCCGCCGCAGGCCTCCCAGTCCCGCCCCTTGCTCCGCGCGCGGCCCGCAGCTTCCTCCTCTGCCGCCGGCTGACAGCCCAGGCCCCGCCCCCTAGGCGCCGCGCTTGCGCGCTCCGGCTTCAAGCCCACCGCCCCGACAAATGAACTACGGCACAAGCTCAGCAACAAAACGAAATCATTGGTGCCCTCTGGAGGCCTGGAGGACTCCGCGCACCGTCTAGCAGGTGCTGTCGCAAGGTCCCGGAGTACAGGTACAAACTCCAAAGTTGAATTATACTTTGAAAGTCAATATCGCTGAAACTGGAGATGACGAAAGACTGTTGATCGAAGTATGCAACAACGTTTCCGTATCTTTTTGGCACATACATTTCGCAGACGATATATAATCTCAAAAAAACAAAAACAAAAACCCGTTAGGAATTTAAGTCGGTGCATTTTCCTGTGATAAACTATCAATACTTTTTAAAAATCAACATATAGGTCATTTAAGTCATAATAATGTTTAAAAAAGGGTATTTAAAACTTATTTTAATCTCATCTCTATTAACATTGGTATAAGAACAAATTTGAGGGTTTTCCTCCCATAAGCAAGAGATCCAAGCAGTTAATTTACTTTGCATTGTCTGTGACCTGAAGCATGAGTTGTCAGAAAATAAGTTCAAATCTCAGCATCCGGTGTTTTGTCCCAAGACCGAATGTATACTAGGATGAAAACTGTATTTAACTGCGAGTCACCACATCAAAATAGACAAAAATTGCTTTTCTGACCTAATATTGGAATTCTTCACTTTTGTCCTAAGAAAGAATCAAGTGCTTTATTTGGGTAGTTTTAAAATTTTGTTTCTACATGACCAGGTAAGAGAAAAACTTTCCCCCTGGAATTCGCCATTGTGACTAAAACTTAAGCTATATACAATTATGCATCACGGAGAGTTTAAACTTTGCCACGGTCAAAACTTTCATAGTGGGTGCGATGGAATGATCCACCCACTGAAGATCTCAACCACGAGCACATCTGATTTCAGTTTCTCACTCTGCATTCTCGAAATACAGTGGAATTCTCAACTCTTTGGTTATAAAGAGAAACTAGTTAAATTATTTTATTTATTTGGATTATTTACTTATTTAGTTATTTCAGGGAGGGGGGCGCAGAGGGAAAATGAGAGGGAAACGCTCAAGCAGACTCCATGCTCAGCGAGGAGCCCAGTATGAGGCTTAGTCTCATGACCCTGAGATCACGACCTGAGCCAAAATCTAGAGTCAGACACTTAATGCTTAACTGACTGAGCCACCCAGGCATTCTTAGGGTTTGTTATTCATAACTACAATCGAAACAGATGCCCTTTCTCCTCCCTAGCATGAATCCCTGGTTTGTCTTGGCAAATCTTCAGGGGGTTGAAAGCCACCAGTTAGGAAATGCTGGCCTTGGGGCACTTGTGTGGCTCAGTTGCTCGGGCGTCTGCCTTTGGCTGGGGTCATGATCCCAGGGTCTTGGGACGGAGCCCCACATGGGGCTTCTCCCTTTCCCTCTTCCATTCCCCTCACCCCTCGCTTGTGCTCTCTGGCTCTATCTCTCTGTCAAATAAATAAAATAAAATTTTTTAAAACAAACAAAAAACAAAAAAGGAAATGCTGGCCTGTAGAAACTTCTTACCTTACAGAATAGGAAACCAGCAGGTGGGGGAGGGGTTGTGAAGGGGCTTGTCTAGGGCTCTGCACACAGCCTCATACTATTCAGAGGACTGGAAAGAAGGCTCTGGAATGCCTGAGTCCTGTTCTTGGCTCACCCAACTGATTTCCTCTGTGTTCTTTCTCACTTCTTGAATATTCCCCCTCAAATTTCCACTGTTCCCCTCAAATTCATCTTTAAACATACAATAAAATAAAGCATTAGGACTGTGGCAATGCCATCTGGAGGCGGGATCACAGAGGGAGAGAGGGCTCAAGCCTCCCCCTAATTTCACCAGCTTCCTCCCAAATCAGCTCAAATAAACAGACTAAACTTGTAAATGAAAACAGCGGACCTGCCACCTTCAGCTTCAAAACTGAGTTTGTTCTTTGCGTGACTGCTCTTCGAGAAGACCCAGGCAGGAGGACAGCTGAAAGGCATACTGACTTGGACCCCAGACTAAGGTTAGGAAACCCCCAAAAGAAAGAGAGAACCCACCCAGTGGAGGGCATTCATGAGGACAGGGGTGAACACCTGCAGAGAAGGGACAGGACAGCATGCGGAGTGCAGACGACGTTGTCTGAAAAAGCTGTCTTTTCATTTCTACCGCAAGAAGAATGCGATGCTTGTGGCAGAAAGAAAGACATCAGAATAGGAAAGGAAAAAGAAGAGAAAATTAGGATTCCCATGATCACTGCTGCCGTGCATTTCCATTTTTCATCTATGCATGTATGTTACATAGAGGATTTTCCAAAAAGAGCTACTGGCTGGGAGCACACACCTTGCTTTTAAGACCCAGGAAAGGAAGGCCAAGATTTGACTTCTTTACCCACTTTCCCCAACCTAAGCATATACTTTTCTACTTTTTTTTTTTTTTTTTGGCAAAAATATCATAGCCTATTTTGTATAACAATCTTTCTTTCTTTCTTTCTTTCCTCTTATTTAGGATGTAGCAACCATCCTTCCACATCCTATTTCTGGTATGGCACTGTGATCCCCTGCTTAGTAGCCTAGGCATGAAATAACACCACCAATGCTAATAATCGCTAGTTCTTGTGAGCATTTACTGTGTGCTGCACACTGCGCTAAACTCTTTACTCGTGATCTGAAAATCTTCCCACCACCCTACAAACAGACAGTGTTCGTCCCACTTGTTGCGGGGCTGGAGGGTTTTACGGGGATGCCACCGCACTCTCGGGCCTCCGGGATCCCCTCCCCCGGTGCCCTCTCGGGCCACCCAAAGCGCCCCCTCCAATCGCCTTCTCCCACCCCTTCACGCCCCACCCCTCCTGCGCGGCGGGACCTTGCCCTGGGCTTGGCAGTCCCGGAGCTCAAATCTCAGAAGAGCCTGCCAGTCGCCGCCCCTTTCAGGACCCGGAGCTTGGCCGAGGTGGCTGCCCGGGGACCGACGGGCCGACCGCCGGGCGCACAGACAGACGGGCGCTGGGGAACGCGCGATGGCCGCGTCTGCAGAGCCCTGTGTGGGACAGGATGTAAGTGTCCCCCTCCTGCCCCAGTCTCCTTTTCCGGGCTTGGTAGATCTCTCCGACAGCTCTCTAAGGCGGCGATACTGGGGAGGGGAGAGACCACCAAATTCGCAGCCAAAGGAACAGCGCGGGGAGACCGACCCCTTTAACAGGTCCTGCACCCCACCCCCAGACCCCAGCACCGCTAATGGGGCCTCCAGACTTCCCAGCTGCCAGCAGGTTTTGACCTCTATTTGCATAAAAGCTTCTGGACCCCCGCCTCTCTGGCTGGCTTTCTCTTTCATCCAGGTTCTTAGCAAAGGACTCTGGGGAGTGACGTTCAGGGGGTGGGAGCGAGAGTCGCCAAATCCCAGGATTTCAGGGGCCAGATAGGTAAGGCAGGATTAATAACTGATGTTAATTGAGGGCTTACTTTGTGCCCAACGTCCTACTATGTGCTTTACTGGTATTAACCCATTTAATGCAACCCTTAGAGGTAGACTCTCTTCACACCACCCCTCTCCTTTTCAGGGGAGGAAACTGAGGCGCAGGGAGGTTGAAAGTCCCAGTGTTGGCCAGCGGGGAAATGGGGAGCAGTCAAGAAAGATAACCCACACCTCCGCTTTCCACCTGGATGACAATCACCCCAGCTATTTACTTTCTGGGCTTCTGCTTCCTTCTGTGCAAAAGCGCAGTGATAATTGCCTCTGCTTCTTAGGGTTGATGATATTAGCATTAAAGGAGTTGAGAATGTCGAGGTACTCCAAAGGGTGCTTGGTCCATTTTCATGTCAATGTTAGGAGTCCAAAAGATTGGAGCGCCTGGGTACTCAGTTGGTTAAGCAGCTGCCTTGGGCTCAAATCATGATCCCGGGCTCCTGGGATCGAGACCCAGATCAGGCTCTCTGCTCAGCGGGCCTGAGCGAGCCTGCTTCTTTCTCTGCCTCTGCCTGTCACTCTGCCTGTTTGTGGTCTCTCTCTGTGTCAACACATAAAGAAAATCTTTTTAAAAGGTGGGGGGAGTCCAAAAGGTTGCCTTGCCCCCTAATCAGGTGAGTTTGGAACCCCTGCGTTGTACCATCACAAGGGTGGCCCTGGTGTTCCCTCAGGTCTGGAACGAGACAGAGCCTGAGCCCACTGCTCTCCACCTACTGAACGTGTGCTTCCTGAAAACGGCAGGGGTCTGGGTGCCCCCTATGTACCTGTGGGTCCTTGGCCCCATCTACCTCCTGTATCTCCACCGCCATGGCCAAGGCTACCTCCGGATGTCCCTGCTCTTCAAGGCCAAACTGGTAACTGCTGCCTCTGGGAGCCTGTAAGCAGACAAGTGTTGGGAGGTGGATGGGGGAAGCAGGCTGGAACCAAGCTGAGACCCCCGAAGTGGGCATTCCTCCTTTTCAAGGAGCATACACAGTGTGGGGACAAGAAATTCATCAAACAGAGCAATACTCCAGAGGCTACGAAGGAAAACCTCTGAGAAACAAGATCCGCCCCACAAAGATTTCGTGATAATAAAATCCCCATTGTCTGCAAACACACCCATCTGGCCCCTCGTGGGTTCCTCGCCTGTTTATGGACACCTGGCATTCCCCCAAACAGTGCAGTGTCTCCTCCTGGGATCCACGGGGTGATTTTAGAATCGCGCCGGGATGAACTTTTTAAGTTCTTTAAGAGGCTTGCATGGATTTTCATGCTTCTCCACTCGCAGTCCTAAAAGCCAGCTCTTAAAATTGTTACATACTTGTTTTCCCATGCTACAAAAACACTGGCATTCCATATGCAAGACTTTCTGCTCATCCGCCCCCTTCCCCAAACTTCTATAAGAATGTCCTTCAAAGTTCATTTATCCCCTTAACACCTTGTTAATTTTTCTCCCATTGCTGACCTACCAAGTGGTTGCACACTCTTCCTTAAAGGGCCAGATAGTATCTATTTGAGGCTTTGAGGGTCACATGGTCTCTGCCCCAAGGATTCTGCAGCAGGAAAGCAGCCACAGACAACAGTGAATACATAGACGTGACTGTGTTTCAAGTAACATTTTATCGATAGTCACTGAAATTTGAATTTCAGATAACTTTCACGTAAAATTTTTGAGTTTTGTTTACTGATGGAAAAATGTCAAAGCCTGGTTGGCGCCTGGTTGGCCCAGTTGCTTAAGCATCTGACTCTTGATCTCAGCTCAGGTCTTGATCTCAGGGTCATGAGTTCAAGCCCTGCATTGGGCTCCACGCTGGGCACGGAGCCTACTTAAAAAAGAAAAGGAAAGAAGGAAACATGTCGAAACCATTCTTAGCTCACAGGTGATACAAAAACAGGCGGCCTGTCAAACTCAGCCTGTTGGTAGTCGTTGGAGCCCTGCTTTGGACTAACTGAGGTGCTCGCCATAGCTTCTCCAATGCACCCAGGTCCCGACTTCTCTCTCGCCTGCGTGCACCCTGTCACTTTCTTTCCTTCAAAAGAGACACCACCGCATCTTCGAGAAGGGTCTAGAGACCTACCAGTCCCAACCGAAAGTTTCTCTGATTTCACTGGAGGGTTCAAAAGGGACTCAGTGAAGCGAGTGGAACTTTTTTTTTTTAAATATTTTTATTTGTTTATTTGAGAGACAGTGAGAGAGAGCATGAGAGGCAAGAAGGTCAGAGGGAGAAGCAGACTCCCCATGGAGCTGGAAGCCTGATGCGGGACTCGATTCCGGGACTCCAGGACCGTGACCTGAGCCAAAGGCGGTTGCTTAACCAACTGAGCCACCCAGGCGCCCCACGAGTGGAACTTTTTCACCTGCGGAATGAATGTCGTTTCTGCCACTTTGTCATACTACAGCATTCCTCCTGCAAACCCCTTGGCACACCCCCACCCCATCCCTGC
This sequence comes from Mustela nigripes, assembly GCF_022355385.1. Lineage (NCBI taxonomy): Eukaryota > Metazoa > Chordata > Mammalia > Carnivora > Mustelidae > Mustela > Mustela nigripes. The sequence continues at coordinate 26,706,068 of NC_081567.1, forward strand.
ATTTTGGGAAATATTGGGCTGGCTCAGACCCCTGTGGCTTATTATTTATAGGACACTGACAGGTCAAGGTCCATTTGCAACATCCCTTAATGCTTTTTCTTAGCATCCTTTACAGTGGCACTGTTAAATCATAACACTGGGACCTGAACAGGTGCCCCATCCAGAGCCACTGTTCAATTGGACACAGGGTCCCTGTCCAGTTGGCCATCACCACCTTTCTTTTCGCCCACCAGCCTTACCTAAGCCTGTTTCCCAGGTGCTTGGGCTCGCCCTCATAATCCTCTGCACCTCCAGCGTGTCTGTGGCTCTTTGGAGAATCCAGCGGGGAACGCCCCAGGCCCCAGAATTCCTCATTCATCCCACCGTGTGGCTCACCACGATGGTAAGGATGACCCAGGCTTGTGGGTCTTGCTTCTGGCAGTGGCTCCCCCCCCCCCGCCCTGGTGGAGGGCATGGGGCAGAGCGGGGCTCCCTTTCTCCCTCCCCACCTCCGGGGGCCCATCCCAACTCTCCTGTCCAGAGCTTTGCCATGTTCCTGATCCACACGGAGAGGAAGAAGGGGGTCCGGGCATCCGGGGTGCTGTTTGGATACTGGCTGCTCTGTTTTCTCCTGCCCGCTACCAGTGCCGCCCAGCTGACCTTGCAAGGGGTAAGTGGAGGCCCCGGGGGAACCAATGGGGCAGTTTCAAGCCTTGGGTCCCGTCTTCCCTCCTCCCCTTTGCACACGTGACTTCTTGGCACATAGAAACACACACCACAGTTGTTTAAACTCTTAAACTCCAGCGATGTACAGATGCCCCCATCTTCCCAAACATTTCCCACGGACACAAATTCCCACTGCCTGACCCATGCATGTCACAGAGTTTGCTCGCACTGCCCTGACACACACCTTTTTATGCCCCGCTTCGCATATCATACAACCACAGACTGGGACACCTACCCCTGCACACAGCCGTTCCCACACTGGACATCCATTCACACATCCACCCAGTGCCCCCTCCCTCCAACCCTGGGCACAACCACACTGTCGGTTCACAACTGCGGGAACTTCCCCGGTGAAGTCTGCAAGTGGCCACATCCACAGAGGGCGAGGAGAGATGAAGCGGCAGGGCCCTCCAGACGGTGCAGGGCAGGGTTAGTAAGCACGAGGACTTACGAGGCTTATCCCAGGTGCCCCAAGACAGGTAGATCTCTGCACCCACCTTCCAGAACCTTCCAAGTTTACAGAGGCCTTAGTGGGGTTCAGTCATATCTACGTCCACGTGGTCTCCAGGACGTGTTACTCTCTCAAAGTTGTGTTCTTGGAAAGGCTCCTAGTGCGGGAAGAGTGGGTGGAGTGTACATTCCCAGGAAAGGGGAAGCAGTCAGGAGCCTGGATTGCCCCCCTCCTGTGATCTCCTCCAAAACACACCTATGCACGCTCTGTCAGTGTGTGTACGTTTCTGCTCGTTCTCCCGTATCTTCACCCATGCTCTCATCTACAGATACAAACCCATTCTGCATACCCGCCTGTACTTCTGTTACCTGTCCTGGGAAGTTGCATTTCCGTGTGAAGGGACACCATGCATCATTTTATCTGCAAAGGGAAATGCAGCCTACTTAAAAAAAAAAAAAAAAAAAAGAAAAGAAAAAGAAAAAGAAAGAAAGAAAAAGAAAAAGACTCCTGCATTGGCACCAGGCAGAGAAAATAAAAGCTCCATAAAACCAGTTCCCATCTACTTTTTAAAAAAGACTTTTAGATTTATTTTAGAGACAGAAAGGGAGCATGAGAAGGGGAAGGAGCAGGGAGGGAGAGAGAGAATCTCAAGCAGACTCCCCACGGAGCACAGAGCCCAATGTGGGGCTCGAGCTCACGACCCTGAGATCATGACCTGAGCCAAAATCAAGAGTCAGACACTCAACCAATTGAGCTACCCAGGCACCGCAACACCAGTTCCCTTCTTCAATCGGTCAACACCGGCCATGAGGAAACAGAATGGAGAAAAGCTGTGGAGAAAGGCTTTCCTGGGTGCACAACCGGGCTAAGGAGAAACCCCTGTGTACCATTTGTACAACCAGAATGCGTGTAAGTCAGGTGTTCATCCATCGGGACACCGGGAATGTGGGGGCCCTGGCTCTCAAACCCTGTGGCTCTGACTCCCTGTCAGGGCACTGCTCTTCATCATTTGACCTTGACCTTGACCTTCTTTTCCCTCACAGGTACCCTGCCTAGCCTGTGCTCTTCACAGGCCTCAGGCTGTGGACTTCGGCATGCCAGACTCAGTGGGACTTCCGCTCTCTCTCCCACAGGGCTTCCGGAGCGACCCTTTCTACCACCTGTCAACCTACCTGTGCTTGTCGCTGGTGGCGGCCCAGTTTGTGCTGTCCTGCCTTGTCGATCACCCCCCCTTCTTCCCTGAAGACCCCCAGCAGCCCGTAAGTTGCCATGCCTCCAACCCGGGGCCTCCCTTGTCCCTGTTCCTGTTCTGGTCTTGGGTTCTCCCCATGGGACAGAAGGGAGGTAGCCTAGAGCACAAGCCTTTAATAACGTTTCATTCAGTCTGTCATTCAGCACAATGTGTATTGTACATTTACTCTATGCCAAGGGTTGGCCAGTTTTTCTGATCAGAGCAAGACAGACAATATTTTAGGCCTTGTGGGCCATATGGTTTCTGTGACAACTTCGGCTCTGCTGTTGCAGTGGGGAGAGTACAGTATGTCAAAGGAACGTGGCTGTTCCAATAAAACTTTATTTGCAGAGACAGAGAGTGTGCCAGGATCTGGGCTGGGGGCTGCAGCTGGCCAGTCCCTGCTCTGTGCCCCAGCTAGAGGCTGAGGACTGAGGGTGAATAAGCAGATGTGGTTCCCATCCTCAGGCAGCTAACAGCCAGGTTGAGGAATCAGACATTCACCACATAATTCTACAAATGTGTGTGAAATTATGACTGGAGGAAGAACCCCAGAGGAGGAATTCTTGGCACTGGGGAGCCCTGAGCTAGCTTGTGAAATCAGGAATTCTCTGTGGAAGAGATCACCTCAATAACCTAAAAAATTTTTTTTAAAAATGCTCAGCTATGTGATTAATCAAGTGAAAACTAGGGTAGAGCTTCTTTGCTCCATGAGAATGGAAGCAAAAAATAAAAAATTGATAATGAGCCAAACATATGGTGAAATAGGCAGTCTTGTGCCCTATCAGTGAAGGGTATAGATGCATGAGAATTTTCTGGAGCAGCTGGCAAGATCTCAGGACTTCTGCACCTTCTCGCCATATGCCCCAAGGCATATTTTCGAGGATGTTGGTGTCTCTGTCATGCATGCTCCTGCCTTGAGAACTTCTTGGTCTCAGTATTGATAGCTGTTAGTTCTTGTGGATGCTGTCAGACTTGTGGCATAGTCCCTTTTCGCCTTGCCTGCTAGGAACCTCCAAGCACACTGGCGCCCACCTCTGACAGATAAGCAGGGCATACCACTGAGCAATTGGTACCAAGATCACGGTCCATTCATCCCGTCTTCCTGACCTTGGTTCCCTTGCCTTACGACCACCATGGAACGTGAGATCGAGTCCTTCCTCCACCCCATCTCTTGTCTTTACAGAATCCATGTCCAGAGGCTGAAGCTTCCTTCCCCTCCAGGGTCACGTTCTGGTGGGTTTCTGGGTAAGTACAGTAGCAGGAAAGGGACCTGCATTTGCTGTCTTATTTGTCATCCCAGCTCTCCCCAGAGACATTTCCTCCCAAGCCTAAGGAGGCCAGCCAGCCTCTCTTCCTCCCAGCCTCAGTGCTTCCCTGTCAGATTTCAACATGCCCAATATCACATCGCATTCCCATTCCCCTACTGGGGTGAGGTCTGGGTTTGAGTCCTGGCTTTCGCTCTGAGCCAGCCCATATGGCAAACAATCAGAGTCTCAGTTTGCCCCTCTGTAAAAGGGGAACAACTCTATCCTCATTACATGTAAATTGCTTTCTGCTGGTACACAGCAGGTGCTCAACAAAATCATATCAATTACTCAGCTTCATGCCTTCTGCCAACATCTAAGAAGCGCCTACTATGTGTGAAACACCTACTATGTGTGGAGCACCAGGGCTGAAGAGGTAAAAGACCACATCTTTACTCCCCAGAGGCTCCCAGGCTGGTGGAGAAGACAGATGTTTCTCCAGGGCCAGTGTACCAGGCTCTGAGGGTGTGCCCACCTGCTGGGTCCCCTCTTGGCCACACTGCAGTCAGATCTTGGTAGCACCTAGATTTGAATCCTAGCCCCACCACTTCCTGGCTGTGTGACGCTGGGCAAGCTACTTAACCACTCTGTGTCTCAGTCCCTGTGCCTGTAAAACAAGGATAATAATGGCATCTACCTTGGAGGGTTTTCGGATTAAGAGAAATAAATCTTGTGAGGCACTTAGCATAGCGTCTAGTCCTTAACGAGCATCCTACAAAGTAGCTGGTAAATACACAAAGAATTAGGATGCTGTAGGGGGTGAGGAATGGGTGGGAAGTGCATACAGGCTTGCTCACCAGCTCTAGAGAGGACCTAGCCCTCTGTCTCCCAAACATGGCATTTATGGACCATTCTTCAAGCTTTTTGCCTTACTGGAGTAGTATTTTCCTCTCTTAAAGTCTTTTTTCTTGAAATCAACCCACTTTTTTGACTTTCATAATCTTTTTTAAAAGGAAGCTTTCTATCACTGCAAGTTGGAAAAAAATCTCCTGAATCGCTTGCCATGTAGATCTCCTTCCCAAAAAATGCCAGTGAAAACCAAGCCAGGTTTATGACTTCTAGGTCAGCACGAGTTTGCCCTAGGTTCAATAAAAAAAAAGGAACTCAGAGGGGCGCCTGAGTGGCTCAGTTGGTTAAGTGTCCAACTCTTGATTTCGGCTCAGGTCATAATCTCAGGGTTGTGAGATCGAGCCCTCCATTGGGCTCCATGCTGGGCCTGGAGCCTGCTTAAGATTCTCTCTCCTCCCTCTGCCCTGCACCTCTCTAAAAAAAGAAAGAAAGAAAGAAAGAAAAAGGAATTTGGAAAATCTCAGATGGGGAGCTAAGGACCAGCACCAAACAAGACCTTCGCCTTGGTGTTATGGCAGAAAGATCACGGAGACCTGAGAAGTAAACAACACTCCCTCTAGAGAAGTCTATAATAATTAATTTCTTGCGTATGTATGTTGGTTCGCATACATACATATAGAAAGAGGCAAGCCATTCCTACTGGCAGGCGGCAGTTTTAATAAGTGAGGGAACTTACCAGGCTTGGCCCTGGGCGGCCACAAGACGAGTGGATCTCCACACCTGCAGGCCAGAATCTTAGTTCACGTGGAGGGTTCACTGCGGTTCAGTCACATGTACCGTCCAGACAGTCTCGACGACATAGCGCTCTCTCAAGGCTGCATCCTTGCAACGACAGGGTGAGCACAACACACATTCCAAGGACGGGGGAGGGGTAAGGAGGCTCCGATTGCCCAGGTTCAGCTTATGGGAGAACCAGAGGTCACGTCCTCTCCGTGCCCTCCTCCAACAATGGGCCACCTACAATCATCTCATGTCCTAGGCTTAAGTACTGGGAAACGCTCTCATTTTTTCAAGTGAGAAAACTGAGGTCTGCTAATGGGAAGTGACTTGTCCAAGGTCACAGAGCTGGTGAGTGGCTTCATCTGGCAAATCTTTTGCCCTGTGTTGGCCGGTTAGGATATAGAGGAGGAGGATAAAGGTAAATACACCTTGTCCCCTTGGAGCTTGCCCTCCAGTGGAGGAGAAAGACACTCAGTAAGTGATCAGACCAACAAAGTAAATCATAATTGCAGCCAGTGTTATAAAGAAGAGCTCAGGAAACGTGTGTATCATGGGGAAAGCTAGGGTAGAGTTCGGGTGTCCAACTCGGAGCTTCTGACCCCTGGGGAGGTTTATTTCCCTTGCCACGCAGGTTGCTCCTTGGTTAAGACACTTGATCTCTCTGAGCCTCTATTTTTTTCCCCTCATCTGTAAAATGGGTCAGTAGTCATCACGTGAGATTTAATGAGATGATTTTTGTAAACTGGAAAGTGCCCACAAATGTTAGGTGTGGTTCGGCTAATTGCTTTCGTTTTCCTGAGGGTCTAGCAGAGGCACAGAGGGGTGAGGTGACTTACTCAGGGTCACACAGCTACCATGTCAGGACCCGGCCGGGGGAATGGCAATGGGAGCTTGCTCTGGTGACCTTCTTTCACAGGCTGGTCTGGAGGGGTTACAGGAGGACACTGGGACCGGAAGACCTCTGGTCACTTAGCCGAGAAAACTCCTCAGAAGAACTTGTTTCCCAGCTCGAAAGGGAATGGACAAGGAACCGCAGTGCGGCCCAGAGGTGAGTGCATGAAAAATGAGATTGTGGCCCATACCTGGCCAACAAAGTTAATCATTTGGCCCTAAATACAACCCCGGATCCCACTCTGGGCTCCACCGCCATAGTTCCCTGCCTGCCAGTGATCTCACTAAGCATTAACCAACCAGGGTCAAGGGATGTTTCCTCCCAGAGGGCTGTGCAGGCTCCCTAAGGCCACATTGGGTGCTCCTTGGGGCCCCTAAAAGGAAGCTTAAATGGGGGGGGTGGCAGGCAGGAATCAGGCAGGGGCGGGGAGTGGGGGGAGTGGAGGGCTGGGTGGTGGTCCTTAAGGCGCACACATCTACTTACTACTTAACCTGAGGGGTTGGTTTCCTGGTCCTTGGTTTTCTTATCTGTTCAGTGGGCATCCCATTAGGTTCTGGCTCATTGCCCATGGGGGAGGGGAAAAAAAGGTTTTGGAAAAGAATTTAGTGATACCTCAAAAATGGTAAAAGCTCAAAGAGTATCCATTATCCAGAGGAAATTTCAATCAAGCTCTTTCTAGTCCTGTCCACTCTGCCTCCCTCCTGCCATCTGTGGCATCTCTAGAAACTTCTGTGGTCCCCTCTGACGCTGAGGAACCCAGTCTGAGAATCTTTGACCTAAAGAAAAGAGCAGGCAAATAGGATTCATTAAACATGGGTTAAATGAAGTCTTGCCTTTGTGTAGTTGATGACCTAGGACAAATGACCTGACCTTGGTGTTTCAGGGGACAGAACAAAGTGACTTAGCTCTGTAGGAAGAGTTATGGGGTTCTCTTGTGTACTCTAGGATTTGGGGCAGTTGTTGTAGATAGCTGAATCCTCCAAATTAGGGAAAGGGAGAGAGAGAGACTGTCTATTGGCTCACATAGCTGAGAGGTAGTCTGTCCTCAGGTGTGGCTGGATCCAGGGACTTGCATAATGTCCAAATTCTTTCTCTCCATTTCTCCCTTTCTCAGCTCAGCTGTTGTCTGTACCTCTGCCTGTCTCATATCCTGCTGGTGTAGCAACTCCCACAAAATGAGTGTCTCTCTGAGCATCCATGTAGAAAATGCTAAGCAAGGCCTCTGATTGGCTGGCTTGAATCATATGCCAAATAGGGACCAATCCCATAGTGAGAGGGCGGGCCCCCCATACTTGGTGGTTCCTTCAGAGCCTCAGTAGGGTGAGTGTGATTCCACAAAAGGGGTAAATGATATGAGCAAATCAAAACAGCAACTCATTCTCCAGGCCTAGCCTGGTGTCCTGCTCCTCCATTCATGCAAGATTTTAAGTGGCAGAATTCATTCAAAAGGGCACTGGAGGTCTTGCCCACTCTCTCCCATGCCTCCCCCGGGGCATGAGAACTTGGGATAGAATCATTCTTCTTTTTTTTTTTTAATCTTTTTTTTTTTTTTTAATAAACATATAATGTAGGGATAGAAACATTCTCTCTAGCAGTTTAAGAATCCACAGCAACTGACAGAAAGACAGGAAGGCCTGGCCAACTGAGATCCAACTCAGTTATTTTTGGCACAGATTACACATGGAGAGAACTTTGGTTCTTTTTCTAAAGTATTTTGCAGTTCTGGGGAGAAGGAAGAGGAGGTGATCCTGCAAGGTCAGGGACCCGCCACTTGCCAACCAGATGGGTTTCACAAGGGTATGTTCGGTCCACGTGGTGTTTACTGTTGTTATTCGGGGCTTTTTGTTTCCTTTTTTTTTTTTAAGTTGCCGACATTTAAAACATTGGAGACTACATGTAAAAAATCTGGAATTCTGGTCTCTTTTAAAGTAGACTGGCAGGGGACACCTGGGTGGCTCAGTCAGTTAAGTGTCTGACTCTTGATTTTGGCTCAGGTCATGATCTCAGGGTTGTGAGAGCGAGCCCCGTGTTGGGCTCTGTGTTCAGCGGAGTGTCTGCTCAAGTTCCTCTCTCTTCCTTGCCCTCTGCCCCTCCCCCCTTGCACTCACTCTCTAAAATAGATAAATACATTTTTTTAAATGAGAAAGTAAATGAGAAAGTAAAGGCATTGCCAGGTCACATCCCATCATGGCAACAGGGGAGTGGATCTTGATAGCAGCTGTCCCAGTGGACAGGGGACATGTCTTTGCCACAGTCCGCACCCCACCCTTTTGTTCCCCTGACTTGGACCCTGGCTGCTCACTCACACCCCCTGTCTCTCCCTGTGGTCATGTGCAAACCCTGCACCAAATGGCCTTCAGTCCAGAGACCACGGGACCAGATGCCATTCTAGAGACCTCCCCTGATGGAACATGAGTCCCACTGGGAAGGAGGAACCCAACTACAGAGCCCGCCGGTTGAACACAGAGATTCAGAATTCTGGGGCGAGCAGCCAGAGCAGAATGGAGTGAAATATGCAGCTGGAAAGAGGCCTTCACAGTCCTCTCCTGGCCTACCCCATTTGACAGATGGAAACACCAAGGCTCAGAGGGGAGGGGGACCAAGCGGGCATTTGAATCTGGGGCTCCTGGCTCCCAGGCAGGTTCTGTCCACCAGACCAGGCTGCCTGCCTTCCTTCCTTCCACACAGCTTTCCAACTTTATGCACCAGGCACCCTTATCAGGCCCTTGGCACCCGTCACACATCTATTTTTTCCCCATTCGTTTGGCAATTATTTATTGAGCACCTACTGCATTCAAGAGCCAAACCAGGGCAAAATACAAGCAAAGTCTACACTCCTGGAATTCTAACAAGACAAATTCATAAAGATGAGTGTAGGAGGGAGTTGGCGTGGCTTTGAAGGCAGTGAACTAAACGATGGGCTGTTGGGAAGGGCTGGCCAGGTGACAAGAAGGTGACATCTTTTTGGCATTCGAGACCCAAATGCCAAAATGTTTGTGAACAGCAGGCCATGCCCAGCTCAGTGACAGACCCTTCAGAGATACCAAACCAAACAAGAAGCTGGGACATGGGTCAAGGGGCAAGGCCTTGGCTTGGTGAAGGTCTGGCCACCAGCACTCACCAAGATCAGTTTTTTTTTTTTTTTCTTCTTTCTAAAAATGTTGGTGAGCGGGGTTCACAAACAGGTGCTCTGTGCATCACAAATTGAGATCTGGGCTCAAATCCCTGCTTGGTCCTCACTGTGTGACCTCAAGCCGCTGCCACCAGCTCTTAGAACCTCCGCATCGTAGGTCCAACAGGGAGCCCATGACAGCCACCAGGCAGGGAGGTCAAGAAAAATCGATAAGCTGTGGCAGGGAAAGGGCTGATCCCAGGGCCTGGCCCTGGGCCCCAGCTCTGTAAACACGCAGTGAAATTACTGCTAACCCCAGAGTTTGACAGAGCTGGAAAGAGCACAGGGAGTGAGACCAACTCTATCCTTTCACGCATGAGGACACAGACCCAAAGAGGGCAGGCCATACAGACCCAAGGCCACACCGCCCCTGGGCTCTCAGCAGCTGAGGACCTGCCCGGCTGCCTCTCCCATCCGCCCCCTCCCCCGCCCTTCCCCCAGCTTCCACCTGCGTTTCGTCCAGACTGAGAGTGCCAGGGCCACGGACATCAGCTATGATTCTGAACTGGTTCTAGACCAGCTCCAAACCACCTCCGGGCTAGCCAGTTGTGGGGGGGCAAGTGGGGAGCTGCATCTGTGGCTTGCCAAGTGCCTGGGCTCTGAAGGGACAGAGTTGGGATCAAATCCCAGCGCTTCAACTTCCCCACTGTGGGCCCTTAGGCAAGTTCCTTCTAAACCTTCATCTGCTCCTCTGTGAAATGGGCATAACACCTCGCCTGCCAGCTTCTTTGGAGGACTAAGGCGTGCCTGGCACACAGGAGAGGCTCAGGGCATGTGCATTCCCAGCAACCCCCATCATGCCTCAGGGCTGCCCCCCTGCCTGGCCTCTCCCCTGCCCAGCTGTCTCCTAAAGGGGCCCTCTGGGGTACAGAGAATAACAGGTGAGGGAACATGGCTGAATCCATGCCCACTCATCCCCTCTGCCAGAAAAACAGCCCTATAATGCCTGGTCTTGCTGGACACGCAGATGCCACCTCTGGGGATATTTAAAATACCACAGATGTGGAGTCTGATGGGGGGCCAGCTTCCTGCTTCCCAGATGGCTGTATCCGGGCTCTGGTCCTTGGTGGAAGGAGGAAGATGCTGTCTGGGGCCCATTTTATCAGGGCACTAATCCCATCCATGAGGGCTCCACCCCTGTGACCTCATCGCCTCCCCAGAGCGCCCCCTCCCCAGAACACTGGGGGTTAGGTTTCCACAGATGAGTCTGGGGACACGCAAATATTCAATCTACTGCAATGACCCGGAACCCATTCCTCCTATCCCTGAAGGCGCACCAAGGTGAGAGCAGCTAGAAAGAAAGGGAGCCGTGGGGTAGAGACCCCAGAGATGGAGCCCTTGCTGGAGCAAGAAGGGGGCCAGAGGGGCCCGTTGCTGAGGGCCATCTGGCAGATGTCCAGTTCCACCTTCCTCCTGGCGACCTTTGCCATTGTCATCTCTGATGTCTTCAGGTTCGCTGTTCCCAAGCTCCTCAGGTGGGTCCAGGCCTTTGGGGCCTTGTTGATGGTGGTCCTTTCCTTGATGCCGTCTTTCCACAGCTGGGGGGTGGGGGTGGGGCAGCAGCTCTTCTTCGGCCTCTGCCTAGTCCTCCAGAGCTCAGGGCCCTGGAGGTGGGTGACTGGAAAGGACACTGAGGAAGGGGAAAAAAATAAATGAGAAAGTCGCATTTTCTCAGAGAGAAAATGAATGAATGCTAACCTGACTGTATCGGTTAGCTTTTGCTGTATAACAAAACAGTCCCAAAGCGAGGGGTTAACAACCACTCCTTGGGTTCACAGTAACGTGGGTCAGCAATTTGGGCCGGGCTCCGCTGGGCTGGTCTTCGTTCCTCTGTTGGGTTCACTCATGGGCCTGTGTGGTCGGCTGGGAGGCCGGCTGGGGACTGGCTGGTCTCAGAGGGTCTCAGCGGGGACAGCTTGTCTCTGCCCCACGTCATCTTTCATACCCCACATTGTCTGCTCCGGCTGTTCACATGGCCCCTTAGTAGGGCTCGAAGACACAGAGTGAAAGTTGCATTTTCTCTTGACGCCCCAGACTTGGAGCTGACACGGTCTCACCTCCACTGGGTTTTCTGGGTCAAGGCTGGTTGTGTGACCAGCCCAGATTCGGGGAATGGTATATTTGTTTGCTACGGCCACCGTAATAAAGGATTACGGGCTCAGAGCCTGAGAAAACACTCATTTATCTTCTCAGAGTTCTAGAGGCTGGAAGTCCAAGATCAAGACTGATTTTATCCGAGGACTCTCTCTCCTTTTGCTGGGTCCTTAGATGGGCTTTTCCTTCATGCGTGCATGCCCGTTTTATCTCCTTGTATGCGCTAATTTGCTCTTAGAACGACAGGAGTTAGATTGGACTACAGTCCAACCCTAACGGCCTTGTTTTAACTAAATCACCACCTGAAAGGCCCGAGCTCCAAATACAGGTACATTCTAAAATGCCAGGGATTAGTACTTAGCATAGGTATTTTGTAGAGACACAGCTGAGCCCATGACAGATGGAGGTAAAAACTCACCTCTTGGGGCGCCTGGGTGGCTCAGTGGGTTAAAGCCTCTGCCTTGGGCTCAGGTCATGATCTCAGGGTCCTGGGATCCAGCCCTGCATCAGGCTCTCTGCTCAGCGGCGGGGGGGAGCCTGCTTCCTGCTTCCCTTCCTCTCTCTCTCTGCCTGCCTCTCTGCCTACTTGTGATCTCTGTCAAATAAAAAAATAAATAAATAAAAGCTTAAAAAAAAAAACAAAAAAAACCTCACCTCTTGGTCAAAGAAACAGCAGTCACCTTGGAAGTGAGTGCCCGTGGATGGTGGGGGGGAATCACTGCAGCCATTTTGGCAAAAATATCTACCATGCTATCTGACCCTCCAACCTTTACCAGGCTCAGGTCAAGGTGACAGCCACACATGCCTTCTCTCACCACTTGTACCCTCCCTCTCTCAAAAGCCTTTTTCTGGAGTTTATGGGAAATCCCACAACCCCGGCCTGGAAGGGCTATCTCCTCGCGGTGCTGATGTTTCTCTCTGCCTCCCTGCAATCGCTGTTGGAGCAATACTACATGTACAGGGTCAAAGTGCTGCAGATGAGGATCCGAACGGCCATCACAGGCCTGGTATACAGAAAGGTGAGCCCTGGAGGAGAGGGGTGGGTCTTTCCTATCCCCCTGACTTGTCCCAATTTATATATAAATGTTCTAGCCCCAAAGGGTCACATCGTATCATCTGTTCCTGAAAATGTACTCAGTGATTACTTTACTTATTCGTAGTTGCTCTCACTGACCTCCTTGGTTTTTTCCCTAAGACCTTGAGTGATCTGACCATGGGACCTCTCCAACTCTATCATATCACGTACCTCTCTTGTTCAACCTACTCCAGCCACAAACATACCAGGCAACCTCCCCCCTCAGGGCCTTTGCACTTGCTGTTCCTACTACCTAGACACCCTTTCCATTTCTTTTCATGAACCTACCTTTCCCCTCACCCCCATGAGGAGAAAGGGCTAATCTCAGGGCTGTGTGGAAACCGGATAGAGGTGGGCTGTTAGCTATGTTACCAGGTAACACTGCTTATGGCCAAAACGACTCCTGATCCATTGGTAAATTCATGAGGGCTGAAAATTCTGTCAATGGAGTACAAATACCTGGTGGGGAGCCAGAGCTTTGGGCTTCTCTCAGTGCAATGACTCTCATCTCCTCAGGAGTCCAGAAGCGAAGCCCACAAGACAATCTGGCAGAAGAGATATTGGCTCCTATGGGGTCTGGGGCACCCAAGCCTGGGCATCCCAGACCCCATGCGTCTCCTCTCCCACCTGTGCTGCTCCCTGGGGGAGAAGCGGTGCATAGGGAGCAGCTCCTGGATGGCTGTGCGTTAAGCACGTTAACTGTGTCTGACTTTCCACATCTAGTGTTTTGATATCCAGGGTGTTGGCAACCTTGGGGGGATGCCCCCACCACCCAGGGCTAGCCAGAGATAGTAAATGACTCAGTGGGTGCATTCTTTTCATCTGCCAATGAACCAGTCCAAAGCTCACACGCCCAGTTGCCCCCTTGACGGGGCTCTCAACACTCCGGGCCCCCACACACCTGCCCTCATCACCCCAGGGCCAGGTACCTGACCATGAGGGACAGCTCCTGCACCCCGGAACCCACCGAGATTATTGCAACCAGCCAGTCCTGCTTCCCGTGCCTGGCCTTTCTTTCCTCTGAAAATCACGATAAAGATCCTGGCCCACAGTCTACCTTGTTAATAGGTAACTGTAATAATAATTATTATTATTATTGCATAATATTACTAATGTTACTGAACGATATTTTAAAACAGTTCTTCCTAACACTTCTCATAAGTATCATTGAAGAATGAGGAATGGGACGCCTGGGTGGCTCAGTCAGTTAAGCATTGTCCAACTCTTGATTTTGACTGAAGTCCTGAGCTCAGGGTCCTGGGATCGAGCCCCGAATTGGGCTCTCCGCTCAGCCGGGAGCCTGCTTCCTCCTCTCTCTATGCCTGCCTCTCTGCCTACTTGTGATCTCTGTCAAATAAATAAATAAAATAAATAAATGTATATATTTTAAAGATTTTATTTACTTATCAGAGAGAGAGAGAGCGTACAAGCAGGGGGAGCAGCAGGCAGAGGGAGAGCTGAGCAGGGAGCCTGATGCGGGACTTAATCCTCGTACCCTGGAATCATGACCTGAGCTGAAGGCAGATGCTTAACCGTCTGAACCACCCAGGTGCCCCATAAATAAATCTTTTAAAAAGAGAATGAACTTGGGCGCCTGGGTGGCTCAGTGGGTTAAGCCACTGCCTCGGCTCAGGTCATGATCTCAGAGTCCTGGGATCGAGTCCCACATCAGGCTCCCTGCTCAGCAGAGAGCCTGCTTCCCTCTCTCTCTCTCTCTGCCTGCCTCTCCATCTACTTGTGATTTCTCTCTGTCAAATAAATAAATAAAACCTTTAAAAAAAGAGAGAGAGAGAGAATGAACTCTAAGTCTTTATTTAATTTTCCTCCCCAGCTCAAATTCTGCTCCTGGGAGAGCAAGCCACCTGTCTCTGCGGTTCACAGCCATATTCTTAGCTCTCGGTTCACTGGGAGTCTCAGAGTAGGTACTCAATAAAGATTTAAAGATTTTTTTTTTTTAAGTTGGCTCCATGCCCAGCATTGAAGCCCAATGCAGGGCTTGAACTCATGACCTTGAGATCAAGACCTGAGCTATGGTCAAGAGCTAGACGCTTAACCAACTGAGCCATCAACGTGCCCCTAAAAAGATTTTTTTTTTTTTTTAATTTTCTACTCAGTCATTCCGGGCTCACTCCTTCACCCCCTTACTTCTTCCCTCACACACTCAGCAGAGAAGATTGGAAATAGAACCTAGCATTCAATGGGCTGGATGGGGTCCACTGTGACCCCAGAGCCAGGGCACATCTGGGGCTGCCAGAGAACTATGTTGGGGTGTGAGGGGCACCTGAAATGCCTGTGGGGCTTGGTCTGCCACCCTGTCTAGCTCGTGTCAGTCCCTGTATCCCAGATTCCAAGCTTGGCCCAGACTTTAGAAAGTCCTCCAACTTTGGGCAAGTTGGTCAAGTTCTCTGTGCCTCCGTTTCCTTGGCTATAGAGTGGGGTGAGTCATTCTGCATTTCACTGATTCTCTGATCACTTTTTTAAACCTTCTGTAATCAAGATGTGTCTTGTGTGTTTCAAGTTAATTGCACTGATTTTTTTTCATCCTTAGTGATATAAAAATAGAGCGTTTTATCCTTGGCCTTGCAGATGGAATGAAATGCCACAGCCCCTCCTCCAGCTGGCTGTGGGATCTGCTCCATCCCAGAAAACGATGACATGGCTTCTTTAGCACAGGGCCTGGGACGCAGGGAGCACTCAGCAAAGGACCACCATTATCATCATAAACCCCAGGGTTTGGCGTGTTATGCTACTAACTTCTCACTCCAGTGCTCTGGGGGTCCCAGAGCATTTCTGTTTTTGTCGTCCTCTGAATTCTCCTGACGGCCCCTGGGAGGGCGGCTTGGGAGATTTCCTGGCCCACTTTACAGATGCGTGGACGGAGACCTGCCTCTACCAGCAAAGGGAAGACCAGCTTTGATCCAGGCCAGCCAGGCTGCTGTGCCCTTGTTCCGTCCGTGCGGGGGGACAGAGGGACGTACTCGTCCTGTCCCTCCCTCGGACTGAGATCTCGATCCTTCCACCCTGCCCAGGTCCTGGTCCTGTCCAGTACTTCCAGAAAGGCCAGTGCTGTGGGTGATGTGGTCAATCTGGTGTCCGTGGATGTACAGCGACTGATAGACTGTTTCATCTACCTTAACGGGCTGTGGATGACCATCATCTGGATGGCCATCTGCTTCATCTATCTCTGGCAGGTATGCCCTAATTCACAGACCCCTGGGCGGGGCTATCCATGGTTGTGGGCAGGGACTACTTCCCAATACCATCCAGGGCTATATGATCACTGTACGTCCTGGTGACTGTGTGTTATCTCCTCCTACTGTCCCCCACCCTGTGGGGCCTGGGGCCAGGACACCTTCTGACTTGCTCCCTTGTATCCAGGGCCCAGCATGCAGTGGGCATAGCTTCCAACAGTTCCTGCCCTGCAGTGCATAAATGTTAGATGTGAGCAGCGCCTGGTTGGCTTAGTCAGTTGAGCGTCCATCGCGTGGTTTCGGCTCAGGTCGTGATCTCACAGGTCTTGAGACCAAGCCCTGTGTCAGGCTTTACGCAGAGCAGGGAGCCTGAGTGAAAATTCTCTCCCGCTGCCCCTCCTCCTTCTCAGCATGTGCTTGTGCCTTCTCTCTCTCTCCAAATAAATAGATCTTTAAAAATACATAAATGTTAGATGTTATTATCAGGAAGAGAGAGGGCAAGGAGGAAAAAAGCAGAGTAAATGGGCAGGCGGACCCCTGATCCAAGCAAATCTGCCAAAGACACACCCATTACTTCCCAGGCCTTTTGGGAGCTGATCCCCGAACATCAGATGGTCCCCCCCGAAACCTGGCTAAGAGGGGGCAGATGGACATCGAGGTTGCCACAGGTAGCATTTGTAGCATGTTTCCCAAGTGATAACTGTTTTTGCCAGAGAAAGTTTCACCTTCCCCTCACCATTCTTGGATTATTTTTCCAACCCTGGCTGGGGGCTGGTGTTGGCCTTCTGGGCACTTCTCCACTTCGCCACTGGGTGGCACAATTGTGGCACAAATGATCCTGGCAAGCTCGGTGTTTCAAGATAGGGAAATAGGCTTCCTTCCTTCAGGCTGAGAGGGGAAACTGAGGGCCCTGGTCTGAAGAGGCGTGGGGTTTGTCTAGAAACTGGGTGCACGTGACCTCGGGTGGAATTTCAAATAGTCACAACCCCTTAGAAATCATTTCCGCCAACCCTACCTCCACATTTTCCAGATAGAGAAACCACAGGCAAGAAGGAACATAACTGTTCTAACGTCACCTCACCCAGGAGTCAGGGTCTGAGCTGCAGCTTAGGGAGGGTAAGTAATTTGCCCAAGGCCACACCAGTAAGTGGCCAGGGCCGGGATTTTGAACTCAGACCCTGACTCCGGAGATCCGACTTCACCGTTCCGGTCAGGGACACACCCTTGCCCTGTCCTGCCTAGAAGCATGACCTACTTGAATAGGACTCCAGCACCCCTAGGTGAGGTGGACCGTTCCCCAACGTGACAGAGAAGGATGCCATCCTCAGCAGGTGTCCACAGGCTGCTCTCATCAGCTTCCCTGCCGTCCCTTGCCTTAGGACCCAAGTCTGACCAAATCTCTTGGGGACGTCAGCTGGGCTCCTGGAGATGTCCTGTGGCATCCCTCCCTCTCTGTCTCCAGCTTCTAGGACTCTCTGCTCTCACTGCCATCGCTGTCTTCATGAGCCTCCTCCCTCTGAATTTCTTCATCACCAAGAAGAGGAAACAGCATCAGGTGTGACATTTGGGAGAAGGGACACGCTGGGTGGGAAGTGGGAAGGGGAAGCCCATGGGAATGACACTGGCGCAGGTTCGGGGAGGTGAGGAGGGGAGGGGGGACAAGGTGGCGTGAGCCTTTCACGTCACTCAGACCCTTGCCTTCCGCCCAGTAGCCCCATCTCAGTGGACAGCTGCTGCACCCTTCCAGCATTCAGGCCACAAGCCAGCCACGGGTCAGCTTTGATGCATCTTTTTCTCACATTCAGATGCATTCAGAATGTTGCCTCTGTCTCACATTCCCCGAGTCTCTGCTTCTGCCCTCATCCCTACCAAGGCATCTCCTTCAGAGTCAAAGCCAAGATCCTGCGGTGTGCTGTGATTTGGGCTCGCCTCGTGGCCCCCTGGCCCGGCTCACTCCACTCCCCCACTGCCCTCCCCCTGATCCTCAAGCTCTACTCAGGGCCTTTGCTCCTCTGGTTTCCTCTGCCTAGGACTAGCCCTCCCCCAAGAGCGCCCTGTCTTCCCCATCCCTGAACCCTCACTGGCCCCTGGTTACCATAGCAACATGTCCCTCCCCTTCATGCCCAGCGGCTAGGCTCCCCAACTTGGCCTGTGATGTCCGGTTCCATAGCACTTGTCACTTCGTGCCTGGCTCTTGGATTTGCTGTCTCTCTTTCCTGAGACTGGAACTTTCACAGCACTTGGGAATATGCACTGATGCGACCTCAGCTTCTAGGAGGACGCCTGGCACTTGGATGGAGGGAGGGGGGGAGGGAGGCTAGAGAAAGATCGGTCTCAGACAGTTTCTGGAGCCTCCTGTCTGGCCTCCTCTAAGGCATTCTCCACACCTGCTCTGGGGAGGATGCCCCTCCTTGGTGCAACACAGGGAAACTCAGCCAATGTTCCTCTGGCTGACCTCCACGCCCCAGTACCGTCCAGCCCAGCTCCCCCTCCCCCACACCCTCCTGGACCACACCGTCTGTCCTCTGGGTCATGCTGTCCCCTCTATCTATTCTTTGTGTGCTCAGTCCCTCCTCATCATGGCTCTCGTGGCCCTCCAGGCTGGTGCATGGGTCCGTCTCTTCCACCCCTACCCCAGTCTTGCGTCCCTCTGTGATGGCCCATGATCTGTCCCCACCACAATGAGGGCCGAAGCATGGGGGACAGGAGCGAGGAGGCACCAACAGTGGTCCAGGGGCGAGATGACCACAACGTGGGCCAGGATGGTGGGGACGGCGATGTTGAAAGGCAAACCGTTTGGGGCCTGGCGCGGGGGGAGAATCAAGAGCATTTGCTAAAGGCGGGGTGTGATGGTTTTGCAGAAGGGGAATTCTTGACGTTTCTCTGACCTCTGCCCTCCTCCTCCCTCCGGTGCCAGCAAGAGCACATGATGCGGAAGGATTCTCGGGCACGGCTCACGAGCAGCGTCATGGGGAATATGAAGATGGTCAAGTCCCACGGCTGGGAGGGAGCCTTTCTGGAAAGAATCCTGCGCATCCGGAGCCAGGAGCTGGGCGCCTTGAGGACCTCCAACCTCCTCTTTTCCATGTCTCTGGTGTCCTTCCAAGTGTCCACGTTTCTGGTGAGGTCACCCTGGCCTCTCCGCACAGCACAGACTAAGGGAGGGAGTGCTCGGGGTGGGGGTGGGGGGGATGAGGTAGGCGGTGCCCCTGCCCCCCAGATCCTGGATCCTTTCCAGGCCACCCCATCGCTCACATGTAGCTCTCCTGGATCCTTCCCTCTGTCAGGGATCCTTGCTTTGTGCTGAATCAACTAACCACTTAAATAATTCCCCTGAAGGTGGTCGTGGCTAATAAGGTCCGTCACTCTCCTGCAGCAGGTGCCAGGCATCTGCAACTGCTGCTGCTTTGGGCACAGGGACAGGGGGCTGGAGGGGGAGAGCCCCACGGCCACACTGACGCCGGCCACCACATGGCTGCCGCGGCCGCACACGGGCACAGCGCCTGTCCTGTCCTCCAGTTCATTTCACTCATTGCTGCCCAATCAGCCTTCCCAAGGCCCAGCTCTGACTCCAGTCATGCTGTTGCTAAAAACCTGCAATGGCTCACTGCCACATACATAAATAAATAATCCAAGCTCCTCATAAGATATTCAAGGCTGGTGGTAGATGGACCTTAACTGGTTTTTCCAGAAGAATGAGAACCCCCCACCCCAGGGAAGGGGGCAGGCATCCGGTGTTGCCGACACAGTCAACACTCAGAACCACAAGTACCATCACTCAGAACCGTGAGAGCTCCCCAGCAGGATGGCTGAGTCACCGTCACACGCACCAACTATCATGTCATCACCAAGTGACACCTAGAACTGAAACACTGCCAACACCTAGAACTCACATCACCCAGTGACATCCGGAACCACAGATGCCACCAGGGCTCAGGGCCCTCCCCTCAAGTGCTGCTGCTGCCCACAACTCCAGGGTTGTCTTCAAGGCATTCTAGAACCACAAGTCCCACCCATGTCTAGAACCTCCCACATGCTACCCAAATCTAACCTCATGGCGTCCCCAGATGCCAGGAACCAAACAAGAGTTGCTGGTCCAGAATGGGGGCTGCACACGTAGCTCCTTTCAACAAGACACTTGTACTTTTTAAGAAACACTGCACAGCTGCACGAACAAGGAGTGAGGCCGGAGGGTGCACAGAATTTGGGGTGAGGGGCAGATGGAGGGGAATGTTCCAACATGGTGGGCTGGGCCACACAGGCCCCCGGAGATGGCCCGCTGGCTCTGGTTCCTAGCTCATTGTCACTGCCCCTGTGTCCCCCGCCCAGGTCGCGCTGGTTCTGTTTGCTGTCCACACGCTGGTGGCCGAGGAGAACGCCATGGACGCTGAGAAAGCATTTGTGACCCTCACGGTCCTCACCATCCTCAACAAGGCTCAGGCTTTCCTGCCCTTCTCCATCAACTCCGTGATCCAGGTGAGGCAGTGGGGCAGGGAGGCTCGGCAGCCTTGGGGTTTAGCGGGAAGGCCCAACCCCATGCATCCCCACACTGCCCCCAGGGGAGGAGGCCAGGCGGGGGGAGGGGCACAGCGCAGGGAAGCAGGAAGGCACAGAGGATACAGCAACGCACCAGCCTGCCATTCCCTTTCCACACCAAGCATTATTTATGTGGACTGTCGTCTCTTGCTGTCCCCACTCACACTGGGCCGTGAAGGAGAGGAAGACAAGTGGCCTTGCTGACGCATCCCTATTTAAACAGCCGCCCCAGGGGGACAGTGTTTGGAATTCTTTCTGATAATGGTCTGATGACTCCCTTGGACAAGCCTCCATCCTCCTGCTGGGTCTCATCTGGGCAGCAGCCCCATTGTCCCTATTATGCTAATTAGGAGAGAGGAGCTGGGAGGTCACTGTCACCATCACGGTCCCCACCTCCAAGGACACTGTTTCCTGTGACCCACAAAGCTTTGTGCTAATGCCTTACAAATGTACTGGGCTCCGGAGACCGGAAGCTTTTCCACATCCTAAGGCATCAGACATCCGAAGCTCGAGGTTTTTTTTTTTTTTGCTCTTTGGGCACCAGTGACCTGGGGCTTTGGTTTCCCCAGGCCCGGGTGTCCTTGGACCGTCTGGCCGCCTTCCTCTGCTTGGAAGAAGTGGACCCTGGGGCTGTGAACTCAAGTCCCTCCAGATGTAGTGAGTGCAGACTTCGCCAGGAGGGGTGCGGGAGGGGTGACAGGACCGGCAGCTCCCCTGCAGCCCCCCTGACCAAATGCCAGGGTCCCGGCTGGGGGGCTGCTGGCGCCAGGATGGCACGTGCGGATGAGGCTGTCAGCCGTGTACTGTGGGAACAAGGATGGCGATGCTGCTTTCCCCAAGTCATTCAGCAGCGACACATGAGCACCTACTATGCGTCACTCTGGGCGTACGGCCTTGAACCCTCCAACCAAACCATGTCCTTGCCCTCATGCAGAATGGCCAGCGAGATAAGCACGGCAGAGTGTTCCTCAAGCTAGGAGATAAAATCAGAGGGGTTCCAGGCCCCGTGGTGCGATGAGACTCACCATGCATGGCTTACCTGGGGGTTTCCCCATTCTGCCCCGCAGCTGTTGGGGAGACCTGCGTCAGCATTCATGATGGCACCTTCGCTTGGTCCCGGGAGAGCACGCCCTGCCTGCGCAGGTACAGCCCGGCCTCCCTGGAAACGTCCTTCCTGTTGGCAGGAGGCAGACGCCAGAGGCTCCAGCAGCTTCCGACAGCTGGGCGCCAGAGGCTGGGTTAGTCTTTGCTGGGGCTGGCAGGGAGATCCATGGAACCAGCCCTGGGCAGAGACTTTTGGGGAAGCCAGACTCCTGGAGATGGAGGAACAGGAGAGACTCTGAGCCTCCCTGGTCAGGAAGGAGACACCTCCCCGCTCCTCAAGCTGGCCACGGTGGCACCGAGAGAGGCCTAGCGGAGAGGCGCCCCACAGCCCAGCCTCACCTGCCATGTCTGCTTCTCTCTCTCTTTCCTGTGTCAGTTCCTGGGTCATGGTCTCCTCCAGCCTCCCAGTGCTGGCTGGGTCTCTGTGACAGAAGATCCCAGTCCAATTCCAACACCCCATTAAGAAGGGAAAGAAAATACGCTGGGAAGTCTTCATGTAGATTGTCATCTAGTCACTTTGTAGTCGTTATTAAATGCTTGATGTGTGCCAGCCGCTGTGGGAGACCCAGGGAACAGAGTAGAGAGAACAGACACGGGCGCTGCTCTCTTGGGGCTGACCTTCTGATGGGGGCACCCAAATAAGAAATTAGGGCAAAGAAGTGATGTTGAGGGAGAGGGGTGAGTAGTAAGGTCATGATAAAGGGAAGGAATTAGCCTTGCAGGTATCTGGGAGAAGAGCTTTGTAGGCCATGGAAACAGTCAGTGCAAAGGTCCTGAGGCAGGAGTGTGTCTAGACCAAGGTTTCTCTACCTCAGCATTAGGGCTGGAGATTTCTTTGTTGTAGGGGCTGTCCCAGGCCTTGTAGGATGTTTAGCAGAACCTCCAGTCTCTACCCACCAGTTTCTAGCAGCGACCCCCACCAGGTGTGACAAATGACATGTGGGGGGGGGGCACAGTCCCTCCCACTTGAGAACCATTGGCCTCCGGTCTTTGAGAGAGGGGAGGTCAGTGAAGCCCAGGCAAAGCAGCTTAAGGGAAAGAGCAATAGGAGGTTAGGCGTCCTTCGCGAACGGCCGGGACTGTACCTTTTCTCCTGAGTGAAATGGGGAGCAGCGGAGGGAACCCATGATCCCCCTTGGGTTTTAACAGTCCCTCTGGCAATAGGGTGGGGGATGGGCTGTGGCCCACCGTAGGGGCATAGGGCACGTGATGAGCAGCCTGAAGCAGTAACGTCGACCCGAGCAAGGCGGGTAACCTCTTCTGCCACAACAGGGAGTGTGTGTGGATGCATGTATGTGGGTGTGGTGCATACGTGTCTGTGGGTGTTCACAGGTGTGAACAGGTGTGTTTGTGTAAATGCGCGTGCACTTGTGGGTGTGCTTACGTGTCCGTGTGTGTGCTCGCGTTCGTGTATGGGGCATGTGGGGTGTGCACGGGTCTGTGCGCTCGTCTGACTTTGTGGGGTTGGCTCCGTGCATGGACTCGTGGGCTGAGCGTGCCTTATGCGTGCGTCCTCGTGTGCGTGCGCATGCGTGTGCGTGCGTACGCACGCACGTGCGTGGGGAAGATGGCTGCTTGAGTCCCCAGACGGGGACGGGGAGAGGGAAAGACCTTTGGAGGAGTCACCCACCGGGGAAGGCTGGCTCCGTCTGGGCTTCCTCAGTCCTGCACAGACTCAAGCCGGGCCCTGCGCAGGGACATGTCTCCCCTCCTGTGTTGCCAGGATCAACCTCACTGTGCCGCAGGGTCGTCTGGTGGCTGTTGTCGGTGCCGTGGGGGCAGGGAAGTCCTCCCTGCTGTCTGCCCTCCTCGGGGAGCTGTCAAAGGTGGAGGGATCGGTGAGCATCAAGGTGAGGCTCCCCCGCTGCCCGTCTGCTAGAATGTCCCCCAATCTAAAAGCCCTCCCATTCCTCCCTGTTCCCCCCAATCCTGCCCCCTCTTCTAACTTTCTTCCTCCCTGTCCCTCCCCGCTTCTCTGCCTTCTCCAAAATCGCTCTTCCCTCCATCCCTATCAGCTTTTTAACGGCCAAATGAGTTGCATTGTAGGGTTCCGTGGCCTACGTGCCCCAGGAGGCCTGGGTCCAGCACACGTCCGTGGAAGAGAATGTGTGCTTCAGGCAGAAGCTGGACCCGCTGTGGCTGGAGAGGGTCCTGGAGGCCTGCGCCCTGTGGCCAGACGTGAGCCGCTTCCCTGCTGGGGTCCACACCAAAATTGGGGAGCAGGTGAGGGTCTCAGGGCCTTCTTGCCAGGGGGAGGCATTGGAGCTCGGGACCAACTGCCTCCCTGACCTGTGGGGGGCTGTGTGGAGGGAGGGAGGAAGAGGAGATAAAGGAGCAGGGAATCGGGGCAGACAGAGGGCCTCGCCCAGGGCCAAATGGGAGCTCAATCCATAGTGGCTAATAAGCGAGTGATTACAAATAGAGACAGAAGCAGAGGCATGGTAGGGACTGGTGGACAGAGGCTTTCAGCAGCAGGGGGTCAGGTGATCTGGGCTCCCTGCTCTGTTTTTCTGGATGACATTGGTCAGATAGCTTCCCTTCTCTGAGCCTCACCAAAGGGTCTGGGGCAGAGATGTCCAATAGATAGGATTTATGCATCTGGAGCTACAGATTGGACAGGGGTCAGCAAACTATGACCCCCAGGTCAAATCCAGTCCACTGTACATTTTTTCGAGTGCAGTCTTCTGCGGACATGGCCACACTCAATCATTTACCATGGTCAGTGGCTGCTTTGCATGACAGGGGCAGAGATGGGCAGTTGTCACGGAGACTGGGGTTAAAATTGTTACTGTGTTGAGGCGCCTGGGTGGCTCCGTGGGTTGAGCCTCTGCCTTCAGCTCAGGTCATGATCTCAGGGTCCTGGGATCGAGCCCCGCCTTGGGAATCCCTGCTCAGTAGGGAGCCTGCTTCCCCCACCTCTCTCTCTGCCTGCCTCTCTGCCTACTTGGGATCTCTCTTTCTCTGTCAAATAAATAAATAAAATCTTTTTAAAAAAAAATAGTTACTGTGTGGCCCCTTACAGAAAAAGTTTGCCTTACCTTGGATTAGGGAGTGGAGAGTGAAAAGGTAAGGGTTGCTATTAAGGGAAAGTGTGGGTTTCCTGGAGAAGAGGAGAGGGCCTCTGTGTGGCTGAGGGCTGTCCAGGGAGGAGGACAGGGCATCCTGGAGGCCAAGGGAGGGCGTTGCAGAAGGAAGGAGTGCCTGCTGCCCCTTACCTCTGTCCTGCTATCATATCCTAAAGCAAACCTGTGCTCCCCCAGGAACCGCCCACCCACCCTCATCCCCAGTGACCGCAGCTCCATCCCTCCAGAGCTCAGATCCCAAACCATGGTGTCATCCTTGATTTTCTCTTTTACATGCACCCATGTGTCTGGTCATCAGCAAATCCTGTTGGGTCCACCTTCGAAGCAGACCCAGAGTGTTCTGGTATTGTCCAACCACCCCTACATGGCTGCCCTACTTGTTTCTGTCTTCATGCCAGATAGGCTAATCCCAGTGCAGCAGCTAAAGAGATTCTGTTCAAACGTAGGGCAGACCACATCCTTTCTCTGCCTGGAATCTTCCAAGATTGTCCCATCCCCCTCAGAGTCAAAGCAAAAGTCCTGAGCGTCTGCAGCAGGCTTCTCAAGGTCTGACCCCACTTTTCTCTCTGACTCCGTCTCCCATCATTGCTTCCCCTTTTCTGTTTCACCCCAGCCACATGGATCTCTCCACGATGTTCATTAAACACTGAGAGCATATTTCCTACCTCAGGGCTTTTGCACCTGCTGTTCTCTCTGCTTGTAAAGCTCTTTCCCAGGGCTCCATGGGTCATCCCTTACTTTGGCCAGGTCTCAACTCAAATGTCCCCCAAGTGCAGAGGCCTTACCTGACCACCTTACCCAGCACAGCAAACCTGCTCATGCTGGTTCAACATACATGCTAATTCTACTTTGATACTCTTCATAGAACAGGTGATATATTTTACTTGTTTATTGATGACGTGTCTCCCATCCTCTCTCGTTAGAGGATAAGGTACATGAGAGCAGGGACTGGGTCTTGTTGCTTGGTGTATCCCCGGAGCACAGAACCCTGGGTGTATGGTAGCCATAAGTGGAAAACCAGAGTGGAATGAATGAATGAATGACCGAACAAACGAATGAAAGACAATAAGGACTGACAGGTTAGCACTGGGTTGGACAACAGGGAGATGACTGGTGTCCCTGAGGAAAGCAGAACTATACGATGGGGAAAGGAACACAATCCAGACTCAAGGGAGAAGTGGGTGGGAAGAGAGGATTAACTCCTCCTCCAAGCCCGGCTGGGTGGAGACCAAGGGGGACACTGGCCTGAGAGCAAGCGTTTGCAGCTGGCAGGTGACCCCATAGGAAGGGCATGGGGAGCTGGCCCTCACTCTGATGAGCAGGTGTGCACCAGGCCCCTGTCCCTCTCCTGTGGCCACAGGGCATGAGTCTCTCCGGGGGCCAGAAGCAACGGCTGAGCCTGGCCCGGGCCGTGTACAGGAAGGCTGCAGTGTACCTGCTCGATGATCCCCTGGCGGCCCTGGACGCCCACGTCGGCCAGCACGTCTTCAACCAGGTCATCGGGCCTAGCGGACTGCTCCATGGAACAGTACGTTCGGGTCAACATTTCAGCATTCACAGCCCAAAGGCAGGGGACGTCCTAACCCCCGTCTGTCTCCTCACCACTCTCCTCGAGTCTCATTTTCCTCTACAGTGGTTGGCTCTGGCTCTGACAATGCCACATGACAAGCAAGTCCCCATCTTGGTGGCCCACAGCGGCAGCTAATTCCTGCTTTTGGGCCCATGGTTAGACTGTTCCCAGCTCAGGCTCCCTCAGGTCACCAGCCAGGTTCAGGGGAAGCCTGAGTCGTCTTGTTTCCAGACACAGCTTAAAAGACACCCTCTGTTGCTCTGCTGGGACATACAGAAAGAGAGCAGGAGCACAAGAAGGGGAGCCCTGCCCACACTGAGCCCCAGGACGCTGCCTCCCCCTTCCACCCAGCTCGGGAAGACTGGGTCAAACACAGGAGTGTAACTTCTACCCCTTCCCCGGCCAGACACGGATTCTCGTGACCCACGTGCTCCACGTCCTGCCCCAGGCTGACTGGATCGTGGTGTTGGAAGATGGAGCCATCGCCGAGATGGGTCCCTACCAGGAGCTTCTGCACAGGAAGGGGGCCCTGGTGCGCCTTCTGGATGCAGCCAGTCATCCAGGAGACAGCGGAGATGGAGGTATTGGCTGGGCTTTGCTGGCTGGCTGTGGCTGGCATCTGCCACCCTTGGTTAGGGAGAAGGCTCCAAGGATCCCACTGGTGTGACTAGAATGCTCTGGCCACAGCCTTCATGGGGGCCCAGGCCTGGAAGCAGACAGCACTCTGAAGAGGCCACATATCCCCTCGGTTAGAGCCAGTGACACCTGCTGTGAACCAGGGACTGTGCTAAGGGCCTCTACATAACTTATCTCATCAGATCCGCACAACAGCCCTACGAGGCACGTGCAGTCTTCACTGCCCTATTTCTAATGTGCAAACTGGGCAAAGACACATGTTCTGAGGTCACAGGGTTAGAATTTGGGGGTGTTCAAATCTGCCGTCTGGGTTCCTAACTGCTACAGGGCTTGAGCAAGGCGGTCACCTGGTGGCTGGAGGCCAGAAGGCCTGTGACATGCTAGCTAGAGCCACTGCAGCTGTTTTTTGTTGTTGTTGTTTTTTAAAGATTTTATTTATTTGTCAGAGCGAGCGAGCGAGCACAAGCAGAGGGAGAAGCAGGCTCTCCGCTGAGCAAGGAGCCCAATGTGGGACTCAATCCCAGAACCCTGGGATCATGACCTGAGCCAAAGGCAGACACTTAACCAACTGAGCCACCCAGGCGTCCTGTAGCTAGGGCTTCTAATAACAGAAAACACAACGCGTGCTGGAAAAATGACCACACGTTAGAAGGGAAGCCACCGATGCGAGCCCACCCACAGTGAGTGGCTCCCATGTGCGAGCTCATCGAATCATCTCAGTGCCTCTGTGAGGTCAGGGCTGTCTCGCCTCCATTTCACAGAGGAGAAAACCGAGGTGCAGAGTAAAGGAATGAGCCCAGGCTTACATGGCTTCTAAGTGGGTAGTGCTGAACCCAAGCGGCTTGGCTCCAGAGCACGTGCTTTTTCATGAGTAGGCTGGACACTGCCCCCACCCTGAACCCTGCCACAACGACAAAGCAAGGACACAGTCAGGGGCCCCAGCCCCAGGCTCTGCCTTGTCTGAAAACATCTGGTGAGCCCTGGCTCACCCTGATAGAAATCCCAAGTATTGACTTACAGTGCTACCATCTTGAAGCTTGGAGATGGAACCTGTCTGGCCTGGGGGATGGTCGGAGGGAGGGTCCTTTCTCAGGGAGGTGACTCCTGGGGTTGGCGGGCAGTTACCAGAAAAGAATATTCCAGGCACAAGTCTGTAGCAGGTGTGTGATCATGTCTGCTGAGTGAATGAATGAATGAGTGCTTGAAGGACTAATGTTCCCAGAAGAACCCAGGGAGGATGGAGAGCAGTTGTAGGAGCCGGATGAGAGGAAACAGGTGCTCAGACAAGTGAATGCCATACAGCCAGTGGGAGTCAAAGCCAGCGCCCAGAACCCGAGTCCTGACCCCTATCGTGTGATAGGACTCCTTTGACCTTGCAGAAACAGAGCTCATGACTGAGGCCAAGGACCCCAGAGGCTCTGCTGGATGTGAGAAGCGCACAGGTGGACCCGGCAGGTGAGTCTGCTGTGGCGCTAAGCACAGGGAGTGCTACCAGTGGCCTTGAGGGTTGGGTGCACACACCTCCCAGACAGGAAAACTGATTGGCCCTCCTTTCCTCTCAGTGGCAGGTCCATGAAGTTAGCCCCTGGGAAGGATGGTGCCACCTCAGAGGCCCAGACAGGGGCTGCCCTAGATGAGCCCGAGTGGGCAGGACAGCCCGCAGCAGAGGACAGCATGCGGAATGGCAGGGTAACCGCCAGCTGCTCCTTCCCCTCTGCGTCCACTGTTATGGCGCTCACCTCCCCCCCAACCCCGCCACCCCTTGGGGCTCAAGACCTCCCATCCGATAGATACAGCACTGGGCAGGAGCAGGGAGACTCCCCTTTATTGAACGCCTGCTGTGTGCCAAGTAAGACTCCAGATACTTCATATTTCTTAATGTTTTCAACCGGTCCTGGAATTAGATGATAGCCCCATTTTAGAGATGGAGAAACTGAGGTCTTAAAGAGTTTGTGTTCGTCTAGCGAGCAAGGCACCAACCTGGGACTCAATCTAGGCCAGTCAGAATTTGCAGATTAAACTATTTTTTTTTCTTCTACGGCGCTGTGTCCACCCATCCATCCGCCTGCCTACTCATTCATTCCTCGGTCCCTCTACATTTCCACCCATTCACCACCCACCCCGCCCAGCCTACTCGCCCATCCATCCACCTCCCCATCTCCTCAGTCATCTCTCTCACCCAGCCCCCCACCCATTCATTTATCCAGCCGTCTACCTATCCATCCACTCACCTATGCACCCGCTCATCTACAGACTGACTTGTTTGTTCACCCATGCACCCAATCACCCTTTTCCCCACCCAACCATCCACCCACTCATCCACCCAGAAAACATGTACAGAACTCCCGCTCCATGCCAGGTGATGTCTCTGCTCTGGTGAAGACTGCCTACTGGTCGGCGGGAGATAGTCAGCAAACAATCAGGCAACTGAGCAAGGTGGTATCAGTGAATGATAAATGCTGTTAGAAAATAAAGAAGGGCAATGGGTTGGGGACCAGCCACAGATAGAGCAGGGGCAGAGCATTCCAGGCAGAGGGAACAGCAGATGCAAAGCTCTGGGGTGGGAAGGAGCTTAGGGTGCCAGAGAAAAGAAGGGGAGCCCATGAGACCAGCAAATCGTAGGAAGTAGATTAGAGAGATAGACTAGAAGTTTGGAATTTCTTCTGAAAGCAAAAAAAAAAAAAAAAAAAAAAGCCATGAACAGGTCAGCAACAGCAAGATCACTCTGGCTTACAGCCTCGTGAAGAACTTCAGATTTGTGGCAGCTAAACCTTAGGCAAGGGTCTAAACCTCTTTATGTCTCAGTTTCCTTATCTGTCAGGTGGGAATTAAGATGGCGACAGAGACATATGCCTATCCTATAGTATGTGCTCAGTAAATCACTCCCAAGCCAGAAAGTGCCACCACACCCATCCCCTTTACGGCTCCCACTGGCCCTCTGAGGGTTCTGCAGACAAAGGGGGTCTGGAGCCGAGGTGGGGGCCTCAAGGAGAGATGGAGCTCCAGGTGGGGGGCACCAAGAGAAGATGGATAAGGTCTGCATCCTGGTTCCATCTGTCTGTCAATGAGTTTTGAGAGCCTCACGTGGTCTTTCCTTCCTTCCTTCCCCCGGGGCCTCTTTCTGCCCCCGTCTCCCCTCCATGTGCTATAGGTGAAGGCCACCATGTACCTGACCTACCTACGGGCTGTAGGGGCTCCCCTCTGCCTCTACGTACTCTTCCTCTTCCTCTGCCAGCAAGTGGCCTCCTTCTGCTCCAGCTACTGGCTGAGCCTGTGGGCGGACGACCCCACTGTGGATGGGCGGCAGACGCAGGCAGCTTTGCGGGGCTCAATCTTCGGGCTCCTAGGCTGCCTCCAAGGTACCCCTTGCTGGCCTTCCTCACTCTCCATCCTCCCAGCCCCCTCCGAGGTGCTCAGAGATCCCTGGTCTGCCTGTCCGTGGCTTACCATCTCCTTCCTGAACATTCGTGCAAACACCCTGGCCTTGAGGGCAGACCTGCATCCATCCGCTAAGGCTTGGGGGCATGGGGGACACGGCACTTCCCTCCTCTCCTGGAGACCCCAGAGCCTGTACCAGACTCATCAACAAATAAATGCAGGATCTTGGCCCCCAGTTGTTAGGGGCACCTGAGGACTCGGGCAGGGACGGACCAACCACGGTGTTTGGGTTGGCTGGGGGTAAAGTCTGCCTCACCTCAGTGATGGGGTGGGAAATGAGTGATATCCCGAGCACACAGATCAGCATTAGGAGGAACGGGTTAGGTTAGTTTCCTACAGTTGACAGAAATTACCACAAACTTGGTAGCTTAGAACAATAGAAATGTACCTCTCGGAGTCCTGAAGCCAGAAGCCCACAGCTGAGCTCTCGGCGGGACTGGTTCTTCTCAGAGGCTCTGGTGGAGCATCGGTCCCACACCTCTCTCCCGCTTCTGCTGGGGGCCAGCAGTCCTTGACTTGCAGCGTCTGTGCCTGTCTTCACATCCCCTCACTGTGCCTCTGGTTGTCTTCTCTTCTCGTAACGATATTAGTCGCTGGATTTAGAACCCGCCCTAAGTCCAGAGTGGTATCATCTCTTCCAACAAGGCATTGTCAAGGTGGTCAAAACAAGATGGCCACCATGGGGTGGTTGGGGGGCGGTCTCAGCTCTCATGCTCTGACACCCTCTCTCTCTCTCCCCCCGCCAGCCCTTGGGCTGTTTGCCTCTGTGGCCATGGTGCTCCTAGCGGGGATCCGGGCATCCAGCCTGCTTTTCCAGAGACTTCTGTGGGATGTGGTGCCATCTCCCATTGGCTTCTTTGAGCGGACCCCCCTCGGGAACCTGCTGAACCACTTCTCCAAGGAGACAGACACAGTCGATGTGGACATCCCAGACAAAGTCCGGTCCTTGCTGATTTATGGTTTTGGACTCCTGGAGGCCATTCTGGCGATTACGGTGGCCACCCCGCTTGCAGCTGTGGCCATCCTGCCGCTGGTGGCCCTCTACGCTGGGCTTCAGGTAGGAAGAGACTGAGGAGGTTCCCAGGGCCAGCCCAAGTCACATCAGCCAGTCCCCTGTCTAAGCCAGATTCTGGGTGGGAGCTTCTGTCCAGTGGGCATCTGGGGACCGTCCCTAGAAGAACTCCCAGAGGCAGAGAAACCACAATGTGTTTTCAACACTTTTTACTCATCTCCATCTCCCAGACGTCCACCTCCAGGCTCTCAGTAGCTCACATCACATCGTGCTGCTGCTGGAATCAGCTTGATCTTTCCCAGTGATCTAGAAACCAAGAAGACACAGCAAGGTCTCGAAGGCTGTCGTATTAGGGTTGACTCTTGCTGTTGCCTGAGCAGTTGCCTCCTTAGGTTGGAACAAGAGGACAGAATCTAATGGCTTACGTTCCTGAAGTGCAGTGGGCCAGTGGTCACCAAGACGCTGTCCCATTCTTCGTCCTCACTCCATGGGTCTCCAAGTGGGGTCTCAGACCCACAGCATCAGTGCCAGCTGGGAACTAGTTAGAAACTCACATTCTCGGGCCCCATCCCGGACCTACGGACGCAGATACTGTGAGCAAAGCTCACCCTCCACCCCAGGAAATCAGAAATAGAGTAGGAAAAAAGCTATGGTCCTAGGACAAGGCTGTGGCTTCTCTGTTCTCTTAACTCAGGAAGGGACAGCCTTGGGGGCAGTGGAATGTCGGTCTGAATCTGGGCCCTTCCACTTACTTGCCATAGAGACCCGAAGCAGCTGCTTTATTCCTCTGGGCCCTAGGTGTTCTCGTCTATAAACCGTGAAGCCCACAAATGTCTACCTCCTATTAGTAAAGGCTGTTTGTAAAGAGCCTAACACCCAGCTTGGGTGTTCAGCCCATGCACAGCCTGCCGGCCTGCACGCAAACAGCAGCTCACACCAAATAACAGTCTTGTTATTTGTGTGTTGTTAGGTTCCCAGCACCTGGCGCAGGAGCTCCAGCTAAGAGAATGAGTTCCACTTGGCCACCTGCCTTCTATGTTCTTTATGGTTTTGTTCCCAAAACGACTGGCCCTAAGTGAAGCCGGGGCCTCAGAGCTGGGAATGAGACAGTCACACCAGAGGAGGGATTTCTCAGTCCTGGCTGTGCATGAGAATCACCCAGAAGGTTTTATTTAAAACACACCGAGGCCAAGGGGACCTCACCAGAGATTCTGATTTACTCGCTCTGGGCTGGGCCACGGGAGGGTGAGCTTCCCGGGAAAAGAACTCAAGTCATTCTGATTCTGCAAGGAATTGGGAGCCCAGAGAGGGGAAGCAACTAGCCCAAGGTTACAGAGCGAGCTGGTAGTGGAGCCTGGTTGGAAAGTGTGTCATCGAGGCTCCCCTGTGCTGCTGTGTCAGTGACATTTCTCCTCTACACCTGTCCTACCGCAGAGCCTATACGCGGCCAGCCTCTGCCAGCTCAGACGCCTGGAGTCAGCCAGGCACTCGCGCGTGTGTTCCCATGTGGCCGAGACCTTCCAGGGCAGCGCAGTGGTCAGAGCCTTCCAGGCTCAGCGCCCCTTTGTGGCTCAGAATGATGCATACGTGGACGAAAGCCAGAGAGTCACTTTCCCACGGCTGGTGGCTGAGAGGTAAGAAGAGCCTGGGGGGCAGAGAAGACATAGTATTCCATCTGGGAACCCAGATGAGTGAGACCAAGGGTCATAGGGTGTGGCCAGAGAGGCCAAGTGGCCTGCCCAAGCTCACACAGCAAGGCAGGGATAAAACTGAGGCTACATCCCATGGGGGCCCTTGGTTCGTGCCATGAGCAGATGGAATATGGCCTGCAGACACACTAGGAGCAGGTAGGCAGCGGGGAGGCATGTCAGCCAAAGGGAAGATGCCTCTGTGGCCAGGCCCCTGGACTGGCCTCCACGGCTCCATGCAGCAGCTACACAAGCATCCTCAGCCTCCTTTCGGGAACGCAGGCCTTGAGCACAGACAGGCATGGGCTCTTATCCCATCTCTGCAACTTCCTAGCGGGGGGATCTTGGGCAAGTTACATACCTCTCCTCATTTGTCAGAGTGGGATGGCTTTCATGGGGTGGCTGTCGGGATTTTGTAAATACACTCAGCTAGTACTTGTAACAAGCTTCCTGCATGCCCGACAGGGTTCTGGGCACTGTACATGGATCTATTCACTCAGTCCTATTACCTCACCAGGCAGAGACTGTTACAGAGATGGTGAACCTCAGGCACAGAGAGATTTAGGAATTTGCCCAGGGGTGCACAGTCAGTATGTGGTGGACTTAGGCTTTGAATCCAGGTGCCATAGTGTGGAGAGGGCCAGACACACAGTAGGCACTCAATAAATGTAAATTCCTTTCCCCTTTGTGCCCTGGGTCCCTGGCCAGCTGCGACTCAGGCCGTGTGGCTGTGGGCAGTGTCTCATTCCCATATGCCTTCTGGGTGATCTGTTGTGAGTCTTCCCAGGGTCCTGGCCTAGCGGGAAAAGCCCTTCTGAACATTTAGAAAGCGCTTACTATGTGGAAGGCCCAGTCATTTCCATGTCACATATGACACATCTCACTGAATCTTCTCAACCGTAAGGAGCCAGATGTTACTTCATTCCACAGATGGCTAAACTGGCATTTAAAGAAACACGAGGACTGTCTCAAGGTCAACCGTCCAAGAAACCGGTTACTTACTCATTTTTGGGCTGCTCCCTTGCAAATCCATGACCTGTTGGGAAAGATGCATGCTTTCTGGTATTGGTCAGGGTGATGTGGCTTCGAAGACTTGTTACGTGTGTGTATTTGGGCACATACCTAACTCTTCTGAGCCTTAGTGTCCTCACCTGTCAGATGGGGACAACCCCATTTTGCGGGGTTGTTTGGAGAACGAGATACTATATGTAGTAAAGCCCAGAGCTCCCTGAAGACAGGGGTTTCAAAACTGTTCCCAGCACCTCTAAAGCATGCATGGCATACAGTCGGGGCTTAATGTGTGCTTGTTGGATGAATGGTAGAGTAGGAATCCAGTAGGAGGGGTTGCATATTTATTCATCCACTCAGTATATTAGTCACTGAGCCCCTACTAAGTGCTGGGCCCTGTGCTAAAGTGCTGGGGACACAGTCATGAGCGAGACAAAGCCGTTGTCTGCGCCAAGCTCACGATCTGCTGATGGAGACTGATGGTCGAGGACTGAGTAAATAGTTTTCTTACAAAGGGTGGTAACTGCTACAAAGTTATCAGTTACACGTGAGAGAGGAAGGGGAGGAGCAAGCCAGGAGAACTCCTGGAGGGGGCAACGTTCAAGCCAACATGGGCACAAAGATAAAAGGGGGGTTGGGTTCAGGCAAGGGGAGCAAAAGGAAGGGATATGGCCAGGCACACCCCAGGGACAGAAGGTTGGCACCATGGCAACACTTGACTTAAGCACTTACGGCGTGCCAGGCTCTGGGCAGGGCATAGAAGAGACAGGAGATCATCCACCTCCCCCACCCACCAAGCTTGGGTGGGGCCCGGGGTGTGCAGGAGACCATGGCTGGGGACCCCTGTGGGACTCAAGCTGGCACGATGATGAGGCCCTGTGCCCAGAGAAGCCAGTCCTGCAGAGAGGGCCCCCCGCCGAGCCGGCTCTTCCCTGCCTCCCCTCGCAGGTGGCTGGTTGTCAACCTGGAGCTGCTGGGGAAGGTGCTGGTGTTGGTGGCCGCCACGTGTGCTGTGCTCAGCAAGGCGCACCTCAGCGCTGGCCTTGTGGGCTTCTCCGTGTCCGCTGCCCTCCAGGTACTCCCAACACCCGAGACCGACAGACCCCTGCCAGTGGGACCTTCAAGGAACAGAGTGCCAACCTGTGAGGAAAATGCAGCTGGGGGACCATCCTGGACCTTGGGCCAGAGTCTCCCCTCACAGAGCCTCAGTGTGCTCATCTGAAAAATGGGGCAGTCATCTCTTCATACCTTATAAAGGCTAGTTGAGATAAGGTATATAGAGAGAAGATATATATATAGAACCTCACTAAATTTTGTTAACTATTAATAACAATATTTAATGTCAGATCCTATCTGTGGGGAAAAATATACATATCTAAGTAGCATTCTTTATGAATGAAGCATTTGTTCTAACAGCTTGGCAAATATTAACTCGTTTAACTCTGCCCACAAGCCCAGCAGGGATATTACTATCCTCATTTTACGAGGCAAAATGATGGCAAATCGGGCTAAAAACCTCGCAGAACGCAAGTCAGTGAGCCCAGGTCCTGCTGTGTTTCCTTGGGAGGGCCACACACCCTCTCTGGTCCTTTCTCCCTACCTGCGTCCAGAGGGGTCAGACAAGCTCCTTTCTACTCTGCATACCGCAGTTCTACTGAAGGAAGAGGGGGTTCCTGGCGGCTGCAGTCAAACCCCATCCTCTTGTCTGTCCAGGATCGGGGAGACTGCCTTCCGGGTGGGGGCTGAGGCAAGCCTGCGGGATGGCCTCACTGAAGCCGGCCTGAGGTGTCTTCTCCCACCAGATGACCCAGACGCTACAGTGGGCCGTTCGCAGCTGGACGGACCTGGAGAGCAGCATCGTGTCGGTGGAGCGGATGAAGGACTATGACCGGACTCCGAAGGAGGTGACGGTGGAGGACAGGGGACGCGGCTGCAGGCCGGAGTCTAGATCTGTTCAAGGCATGACAGCCCTGAGCACCGAAGCCTAGAGGTGCAGCCAGCGCAGCAGGAATGCTTAAAAGCAGAGGGACTGGGGCTGGGACATATCCTGGTTCCCGTGCTTCTTCACTTGAGCAAAGCAGGTCATTCTGGGTGACAGGGGACCATAAGGAACAGCTGTGGGACAGCGCAGTAACAGCAGCGTGCTAGCAACGTCACAGAGGCTTCCCAGCGAATTTAGAGTAACACAGGATCCACTCAGGGAGGGACGAGGGCGGGCGTGCCAGGAGGGGCGTGGGAGACCCCATGGGGAAGGACTTCGGGCCAGGCACGCTACGGCCACTCCATATGGGCCCACTGTTCCTAGGGGCCTTCAGGGGGTGCCGGGCCCTGTCAAGGTCCCAGGAAGAGCCAGCAGCTGCTAATGACCCCTACTGCGCAATCTCGCCCTCCTCCCAAAGACGAAGGGGAGTGTCTACTCCTTCTAGAGGAAGAGAGGATATCATCTGACAATTAATAGTGGCTAATAATAATAGCCAGTGCTAGCATTATTTTTATAATTCCAGATACTAATTTGTTCCATATCCCCTGCAACCTATAAAACAGAGTAAACATACCCATTTTGCAAAAGGGGAAACTGAACCTCAAAGAGGTGGGCCACTTCATGAGACACCTCGGAGAGAGGCTCCTCTGATCCTGTGTCCCCTCCTGTCCCAGGCACCCTGGAGGCTGCCCACCTGTGCCGCCCAGTCCTCCTGGCCTCACAGCGGGGAGATCGAGTTCCGGAACTTTGGGCTGAGATACCATCCTGAGCTCCCGCTGGCTGTCCGGGGTGTGTCCCTCAAGATCCACGCTGGAGAGAAGGTGAGCAGCTCTCCCACCTCCTCCTCCTCATGGAGGCCAGGCCCAGGGCGAGCACTGCCTCCTCCGCACCCCGTTTCAGCTCCCCTTATCTATAGGTCTTTCACCCCCAACTGAATTTATATTCTCGCACAAACCTGCCACCATCTTGGTGGAATGCACCACCCGCCCACCTTGGTGTCCCAGCCAAGAGGCATCTCCCCGACTCCCTCCTTTCTTTATGTCTATGACATTAGTTGAACACCTACTATGTGCTGGGGTAGGGGGCTGAATGCTCCACGTGCCTTATCCAGTTTGCCTGACCTCAGTTCCTGGCTTTGCCATGGCTGACCTTGAGCAAGTCACTTCGTGTCTTGATCTCAGTTTTTCTATCTGTAAAATGGAAATCATAGTATCAATCTAGAGCTGTTGTGACGTTTAACTGAGTTAATACCTGGACACTGTCTGGACAGGGCCTAGGACATCGCCAATAATGCAGAAAGGTTTAACAATGGTTTTATTGCCATTTGCAGTTTTACTGTGACGGCTCTATGCAGAAGGGCTAGGATTACCCCATTTTTCAGGCGCTTAGTCCCATGGACTCCTCACCCAGTTGTACTTCCTTCCTGCCTCCCCCCCGGACAGCTCTAGGCCCCTGAGTCCCCAGCCTCCCATTTCAGTCCCTCTAGTCTGTTTTCCTATGATCTTTATTTGGTTATGTCATTCCCCTGCTCGAGACCTGCTTTCTGCTCCCACCTTCCCTTAGAGAAAAGCCCTAACTCCTGAGCTTGGCATTCAAGGCCGGGCCCAAGTGTCTGTGCATTGCCCTGCTGGGACTTAGCCAACACGGTGGGTCAGCTGCCTCAGCAGGCCAGGTGGGCACCTGGTGCTGCCCTCGGGGAGTCGACAGTCTAGCACTTAGTGTGGTTGACACGGAATCTTCCCCCCTCCCCAAACTCCTACTCATTTCGTCCCTCAAAATGCCACTCAAGAATCCCTCCACCATGAAGCCTTCCGTGGTTACTCTGTTAACCCCCGATCCCAGGCAGCTTCAGGCCCAGAGTCTGATTATAGAGGCGGCTTGTTCATTCCACTGTATTCAAATGAGGTGTACGCAGCTGTCCTCCCTCCCAGACCACCCAAGGAGCTCTTTGGAGCAAGGACTTCCTATTTCCTCTATTCCTGGTGGCTAGAGCAGTGTCTGTCCCATGATGGGTGACATGTGTCATTCACTTCTTAAACCGTGCCACACCTCCAGCGAGCGTCAGACGTTGAGAATGCAGCAGTGACCACTGAGGAGGGATGGGGGAGGGGGATGCAGGGCCGGGCAGCCGGACGGACGGATGGGCTCGGGCTGGCCTGGGAGGGACAGCGGAGGACGGCCGGGGTCGATGTCGCTTGAGATGGCGACGGAAGGATGGGTGAGGGTGGGAAGAGGGAGAAACGGAAGGGCGGGGGCAGAGCGGGAAAGATGGGAGAGGTGAGGGGAGGGAATGATGCCCAGAAAGAAGGCTGGAGAGAATGGCATGGGCCTCCGGAAAGGCAATCAGATGCCAGGGCAGAGGGACAGATGGAAGGACGGGTGCTCCGAGGATGATGGGCAGACGGATGGATCTTGGATGCAGGGGAAGCACCTTGCAGAGATGCTCGGGGACCCTCCAGCCCACGGTCTGCCTTCCTCCGGCCAGGCCGGGCCAGAACGAGCCTTGCCTCCCATCCCCCCACAGGTGGGCATTGTGGGCAGGACGGGCGCCGGGAAGTCCTCCCTGGCCGGGGGCCTCGTGCGGCTCCTGGAGGCGGCCGAGGGGGGGATCTGGATCGACGGGGTCCCCATTGCCCACGTGGGGCTGCACACGCTGCGGTCCAGGATCACCATCATCCCCCAGGTGAGGTCTGGGGGACCGGGGTGGGCGGAGGTGAGAGGCACGGCCGGGCCCCGCTCTGAGCCACTGCCCCTTCTGGCCAGGACTCCACCCTGTTCCCCGGCTCTCTGCGGACAAACCTGGACGTGCTGAGTGAGCACACAGATGAAGCCATCTGGGAGGCCTTGGAGACGGTGCAGCTCAGAGCCGTGGTGGCCAGCCTCCCGGGCCAGCTGCAGTATGAGTGTGCCGAGCAAGGTCACAACCTGAGGTAGGCTTGCCCCACACCCCTTGGGACCTGGGAGGAGCTGGGGGAGCAGCAGGTGTGGCCAAGGCTCCCCCCACCGCCTCAGCCCGGGATAACACGCCCTGGCAATCCACCTCCCCCATGGGACTACCCGCCCCGGTCAGTCCTCACGGCACGAATCCCTTCACTCAGCAGCAATCCCGGATGCCAACAGTCTCTGAGTAGCCAGTTTTTTTTCCCCTAATTCAGTTCCTACATGTATCTGGGGGAAAAAACCCAATCTTGACCCACTTACGGTTTTTCTTTATCTCATTCAGCATTTCTTTTGCCACAAAGGTAATGTGTTTAATATTGGGGCTAACCCCATGTGCACTGGGGTATTGAGTAAACATATGGAAGATGCTTTTTCTTTCTTATTTTTTTTTTTTTGAGAGAGAGAGTGCGTGCGAGTGGGGATGGGAGAGGCAGAGGGAGAGGGAGAGGGAGAGAATCTCAAGCAGGCCCCACGCCCAGTGCAGAGCCCGACATGGGGCTCAATTTTGTGACCCTGAGATCATGACCTGAGCCCAAATCAAGAGGCCCTGGCCTATGCCTTTTTTCTTTTTTAAAGATTTTATTTATTTATTTGACAGAGATCACAAGTAGGCAGAGGGGCGGGGGTGGGGTGGGGGGAGCAGGCTCCCTGCTGAGCAGAGCGCCTGATGCAGGGCTCAGTCCCAGGACCTTGAGATCATGACCTGAGCCGAAGGCAAAGGCTTAACCCACTGAGCCACCCAGGCCCCCCTGGCCTATGCCTTTTTAAAGAAATTTTAATTGTGGTAAAATACACACACGATTTAGCGTCTTTACCGTGTTTTAATGTACCTTGGTCGTCTTGAGTACCAATCCCCTCCACTGTGCAACCCATTTCCAGAACTCTGTCATCTCACAAAGCTGAAGCCTTATACCCATTAAAGAAGCAATTCTCTGTTTTCCCCAGCCCACAGCACCCGGCAGCTGCCATTCTGCTTCGTTTCTAGGAACCTGGCTACTCTGGGTACCTCAGTTAAGTGGCTGCCTTATTTCGCTCAGAACAGTGTTCTCCACATTGTAGCAGGTGTCAGAACTTCCCTCCTTTTTAAGGCTGAATGATGTTCCACTGTAGAGACAGACCCCATTTTTCTTACCCATTCATTCACTGATGGATACTTGGGTTGGTTCCACCTTTGGGCTATAGTGAATAATGCTGTCATCAGGCATACAGGTGTGTGCTTTTTTCAAAACCAAGGTGCTCTGGGAGCGCCTGGGTGGCTCAGTCGGTTAAGCGTCAGACTCTTGATTTTGCCTCAGGTCATGATCTCAGGGTCGTGAAATCAAGCCGTGCCTAGGGTTCTGTGCTCAGCAGAGTATCTGCTGGAGATTCTTTCTCTCTCTCTGCACCCCCCTTACTCTCTTGCTCTCAAATAAATAAAATTTGGCGGGGGGGAATTTTGTTCTGGATTTTGAAATTTTGTTTTTGAAATTCTGAAATTTTGAAATTTTGAAATTTTGTTCTGGATGTTCTGGATTTTGAAACCCATCTGCCCTCACTGGTGTTAGGGTAAGGGACTAAGGGTTGCAATAGTTTCCAGACACCGAGGAAGTGGTGTAGCTTGGTGCCCACTTGTTTAGACATGTCCCAGTTAGCAGCTCTGGGACCCTGGGCAAGTTAATCTTCTGGGCCTCACCTTCCTTATCTGTAAAATGGGAATATCTCTTTTCTGTAAGCAGTTAGAGTTCTTTGAGTCAAGTTGTTCAAACAGTGCCTAGATATAGGGAACATAATTCTTCCCTATAGTCAGTCCTCAGAGAGGCACTCTCCCATTTTGCGGGGGTGCCTGGGTGGCTCAGTCGTTGAGTATCTGCCTTCAGCTCAGGTCATGATCCCTGGGCCCTGGGGGTGGGCCCTTTGTTGGGCTCCTTGCTTGGTGGGAAGCCTGCTTCTCCCTCTCCCACTCCCCCGCTGTGTTTCCTCTCTCGCTGGCTCTCTGTCAATTAAATAAAGAAATATTTTTTAAAAAATTAAAAGAAATAAGAAACCCATTTTGCAGAATTGGCACAGGAGGCCTGAGGCTTGCCTGGGGTCCCCCAGAGACACTGCTGGAAGGCTCCACAATGAGAAGCAGCAGAGCACTGCGGGACACCCTTGGGTCTTGAGGGTCAGGGGTCTCACAGTCCGTGTGACCTCGAGCTGCAACTTCCCTGTTGGTAACTAGAGAAGGAGAAGCCCGCAGGTGCTGAGGGTCTTCTCTGTGGCAAGCACGCTGAGCACTTCTATGGGCCTTAAGTTGTCCTTAAACCCTCAGTAGTCATACAACTCATTAATACAGTAACCACCTTGGAGGTCATTGTGAGAAGTGACCCTGCACAGTCCTTGCTTATGGGTCCGGCACAGGGTGAAGACCCCAGGGTACAAATAGAAATAGTCATTTCACTGCTAGGGAACCTGAGGCACCGGGGTTTGAATGTCTCGACTCGGGTCACTGTGCTCAAAAATGCCAGGACAGGGATCCCTCCCATCTCTGTGGACTGGAGACCGACCACATGCATAGACGTGCATGGGCACACACCATCCCCTCAACTCCTGCGGCTGTCGGGGGAACCCCATCTGTGGGCAGGCCCCGCTGATCCTGACGTGCAGGCACACCAGTGTCCGGCCTGACCCTCCCACTCTTTCCCAGCGTGGGCCAGAAGCAGCTCCTGTGTCTGGCACGGGCCCTTCTCCGGAAAACCCAGATCCTCATTCTGGATGAGGCCACGGCTGCTGTGGACCCGGGCACGGAGCTGCAGATGCAGGCGGCCCTCGGCAGCTGGTTTGCCCGGTGCACGGTGCTGCTTATCGCCCACCGCCTGCGCTCTGTGATGGACTGCGCCAGGTACGCTGCCCCCCCCCGGTCCCCGCCACCCCCGCAGCTGCAGAGGAAGGCAGCGGGGTTCAGAGCTGGAGGGGCGCTGGGATGGGTTAGCGAGTGTGCAGGAGGCGGGGGGGTTCAGAGCTGGAGGGGCGCTGGGATGGGTTAGCGAGTGTGCAGGAGGCGGAACTGATGCCAGGAGGAGAGGGGAGGGAGGAGGCCCAGGACTCGGGCCCCGCAGAAGCCTCCACCCTGCTTGTTGGCATCAGGAAACCGCAGGGAGGGCCAGACTCGACCCCGGGCAGACACGCTGGGCTTTCGGCGTCAGAGTGACCAGGGCTGACTGGGCTGGTAAGAGTGGCTCGTTTCTCTCTACCCCTGCAGGGTGCTGGTCATGGACAAGGGGCAGCTGGTAGAGAGCGGCAGCCCGACCCAGCTGCTGGCCCAGCAGGGCCTGTTTTATAGGCTGGCGCAGGAATCGGGCCTGGTCTGAGCCCTCAACCCTCGCCTCATCGTACCTGCCCAGAGAGACTGCTGTGCCCTGGGGGTACACATGACCCAGGGGCCATCGGTGGCACCACAGGGTTGGGTCTAGACCCTTCTGCTCTCTCGGAGGAAAATGGCCGAGAAAGCAACCAGTCGTCACAGACCCAGGAGGACACAGCAATGCCCAGGTCGGTCTGATCAGGGCTCATCTGGCCCCGTCCACCCCGGAGCTGAAGTGGTCAGTGGCTCTCCACACTGGCTGCCCAGGGGCCGCACCTGAGAGACTCAAAAACCCACCCCTGCCGGGGCTCCCCGCCAGACACTGAAAATCACCATCCCCGGGACTGGGGCTGGGCCAATGGAGTGTGTACTTTCTTACAAATTACCCCCTTTATTTTGAGATGGTTGTAGATGGACAAGCCATTATAAGAAGTAATCCAGAAAGTTCCCGGGTAGCTTTACTCTGTTTCCCCGAATAACATCATCTTGGAAAACAACAGTATGACATCATAACCAAAATATGGACATTGGTACCATTGATTGATTCTGGTCAGATTTTCCCACTTTTGCTTGTATTTGTGCACGCGTGTGCGTGTCTGCGCATGTCACACGTGTTTCTGCGCAGGCTCCGGCCTTGCCACCACCGGTTGGGCTGGTGAACGTGTCCAGTACCACCAGGACCGCTCTGGTCGCCATATCGTGACCACACCCACCTTCCTACCGGCTGCAACCACACAGTGATGCGCTCTCCATTCTGTTATGTATTTTTAAAGCTCCCCGCAGGATTCCAGAAAATTCCACACCTCCGGCTGCGGTTCCTCCCCCCTTGTAGATGAGCCCCAAGGAGCGTCTTGTCTGAGCCAACACACTGGCCACCGCCCCCAGCACCAAGAACAGGCCTGCCCCCAGCACCAGCACATTGTGTGCCAAAAACAAGAC
The DNA here is from genome assembly GCF_022355385.1 of Mustela nigripes. Lineage (NCBI taxonomy): Eukaryota > Metazoa > Chordata > Mammalia > Carnivora > Mustelidae > Mustela > Mustela nigripes. The sequence continues at coordinate 26,749,012 of NC_081567.1, forward strand.
TGGCAGAGCCAGGGACTGTGGGGCCCCCCACGGAGAGAATTTGCTCAGGGTAGACCTTTCATGTGTGTGAAAGACCAAGTTCCAGCTTTTGGGGTGGGGGAGGGTGGCGGGGTCAGGGGAGGCCCGCAGCAGGGGGACCAACCAGAGTGTCTGCGGGAGACCGTTGGAAGCCCAAGGTCCATGGCAGAGATGGGCCAGGCTTGCTTCCGTCCAGGGCCAGGACCAGCACCACGCACCATGGGGCTCGGGCCTATTTCCCTCAGCAGTTGGGAACCTAATACAGCGTGGCTAAAACTGGCGGCAGGTGCGGGGCAAGAGGAACGGAGTCTAAGACAGCCAAGCCTGAGGTCACGCAGACACACAGTGGTGAAGGGCAGCATGAGAAATGGGTCTCCGCCTCAGATGAACTTTCTGGCAGCCCAGGGATTTTCCGTGACCTCACAACGTCGCTGCGGGGATCAAGTTCGTATGTGGAAATGCTCCAAGCTGAGCTGGGCCCAAAGCATGGGCTCAGTCAACTTCTACCATTTGTGTCAGTGCTGTTCTGTTGGAGGCCCTCCTCGGGTCCTCTGAGGGGCAGAGGCCGTACACACCAGGATGTTTTTTTAACCGATCGCTATTGACGTGGGGCTGGTAATCCTGGGTCACGCGCTGTGGAACATTCAGCAGCATCCCTGACCTCTCGTCACTCAATGCCAAAGCACTGTCCCCTCCAGGTGTGACAAAGAGAAGTCCAGATGCTGCCAAGTGTCCCCTGGGGGATCAGCCACAGCTGAGAGGCACCGGGCTCACCCAGCCCAGCGGTCATCCAGATACACGGACTGTGGCTCTTGTGGGCACGTCCGGAAGGGCCTGGGGATGCCTCCCTACCACCCTGTCCCAGCCAAGTCACAGGGACTTTCTGCTGGTCCAGCCAGGGTAGGGATTTCAGCCCAGAGGAAATGAAATCTAGATCCAATGGCAGCTTCTCCGTCCCTCTGCCAAGGTGTGGCCATCGGCTCATTCGGTCGCCTGCCAAGTGGGGTCAGAGGGCTGCATCCCTTGCCTGCCCCCAGTCCGGCCTCCAGAGGGCCGGCCCCACCATGGCTAGGACCTACCAACTCTGTTTTGGCAATATGGAAAATGAGGCCCAGAGAGTTTGCAGGACCTGCCAAGGCCACCCAGCTGGTGAGCGCCAGGGTCGGGGGAGGTCTGTTCTGGGTCTATTTATAGCCCAAGGCATCATGTGGGGGTGCCTGCCCAGTGTGGAACGGCAGGAGGGAACACGATGCAGTACTTTGCTTGGAGTGGGGCCCCTGACATCCAGGCAGGGTGACCGCAGGCCAAAGTGGCAGCCGCTGTGTGTTTGGCCAACGCACTCAGGGTCATTTGAGGGCCACCAGGGCCTCTCTCAGGGACAGAGTGGCGTGTGTGCCATGGGAGCAGCACCGAGGAGGGTGCCGAGGAGCGCACAGCACAGCTCCCCAGACACCATGCTCGGGGGGCAACACCTGCAGGGAGAGCCACCTTCAGACCTGGGCTCAGTGCCCGGCTCGGTCGGCCCTTTACCCTCCTGTGTCCCCTCACATCACAGCAAACGCTCACCAAGCCCTGCCCCGATGCCCGCCACAGGCTTTCAGGGAATCTCTAAAACGGGGGAAGGAAGGCACCGTGGTGATCAGCCGAAGAGGACACTTTCATGAGGCCCCTTTTACAGACAAGAAAATGCACACAGAGCGTAAGCAGGGATCCAGAGCCCACATCCTAACCCGCTGCAGCCCTGGAACATCAGCTCACTGACAGCTGAATTCCACTCGGGCATCCCCCCCCCCCCCCCCCGGAAGGGAAGGAATGGGCTCTTTTCCCTCTTGAAACAAGGGATTTGTTCCCACGCGTTCACTGTGACTCCCAGCCCCTGGCACGGCGCATAGCATGTGGGAGTGCTCGACAAAGGACACCTGCAGGGACGAATGGATGGACAGACCGACCGGTGGATGGATAGGTGGACTAATGAATGAAAGGCATCACCATGTAGGACGGGGTCCTGAGGGCCAGGCAGGGCACTGGGTGCTTTACTGGGATCGGCTTCCTTCTTTGCACCTACCTGGCCAGGCGGACCCGATGATCCTGGCTGTACCCATGAAGAAACTGCAGCTCCTGAAAGGCACGTTCTAGAGGCCCTGATGATGTCACATAGGGCCCAGGGCCCAGCACAGAGAGCTCAGTCTTGGATTGGAGAATCTGTCGCCGGCCTTGAGCGATGTGCTCGGGGAGGGCATTCATTAAGGAGTAAACCGATCAGAGCCTTGCTCTCTGTGAGCTGCCACTGTGAAAGAAACGGGAGCGACCAGCCATGCTGATGTCTGGGGAAGAGGGAAGACCAGAGGGCGGGACCGAGCCCCGCATGCTGGAGGGGCCTTCGAGGTGGCTGGAGGGGAGCTCAGGGCAGAGGTCGCGGGAAGCCGGGTTGTGGAGGGTAGCTGGCTGCTGCCAGAGATGGGGACCACTGGAGGGTTGGGATGGAGGGGTTTTTAAAGGCGCACGATGTTGCTGGGTGGAGAACAAACTATACGGCAGGGAAGGAGAGAAGAGGGTGGCCAGGGCAGCAGGGAAATCGCTGAGGTGGATGTCACAGGGGCACGAGGGAGGGACCCACATGGCAGCCACCAGAGGGCTGAGAAGTGGTCAGATTCTGAGTGCTTTGCTAGAAGGTGCTGCAGGACCCACACAGGAAGCATCACTCCAGGTCCCCGCTCCCCCCTGACCTGGGGTCCCCCTCCCACGGGAGCAAGGCTAAGCACCAAGCCTAGGGCCTGGCACCCAGGAGAGGCCCTTTTGCTCCTTGCACAGCACGGACGCACTCACCTGGACGAGCGGGGGAGCAGGCACCCCTGCCCCAGCCTCAGGGCTTCTGACGCCACCCTCTCTGAGACTAAGGCTGCACGTGTCCTCCTCTTCAGGAAAGAGCGAGAGCTTGAACCCAGGCCCATGAGCCTCCTGAGGACTAGTCACCCCACAGAGCACACCCACAGGAACTCACCAGGTTGCACACTTGGGATTCCTGGTTAGGACCTGACCCGAGACCCCACCTCTAAAACTGACCTGACCCCCCATGTGGCACGTCCAAATACTTCCCTTCTCAGGGGAATAAGCTGACCAGCACCTCTCTGCTGAGCACGTTCACGCTCCAGGCGACACAAAGCACTGTTGGAGGGCAGCCCAGCAGGGCCAGGATGCCCGCTCTGTGCCATTACTTGGGGCCTGGTTTCAGGGTGCAGCCCAGGCTTGCTCCCCAAACACAGCTGGTTCTTCAAACTGAAGACACTGAACACGCCAGCCTCACTTCCCTGCAAGCCACAACTCAGAAACCACGGAACGACCACGGGGAGAGGTACTGCTCTTCCTTACACACTCCTGCATCTCCCAGCTTCCTTTGCGCTGGGGCTGGGGCCAGGTGACTGACTCTGGCCCATGGGCTGAGTGGAACGGACTTGTGTCGCTTCCAGTTTGGGGCACGAAGAAGAGGGATGCGTCATCCTGTGCCTGCTTTCCCCTGCCCTGCAGTGCCGATCTCCGGAAGCTGGCCCTTGGGAGGTGATGCTCTAAGACCGTAATAGCCTAGGTCTCTCTGTCGCTGCAGGGAAGACAGGGACCGGCGAGAGGCATCTGATGCTCATCAAAGAATGCATGAGTGAGAAATTACCCTGATATTCCATTTCCCAAGAATTCAGCACTAATTTGTTCTCACAGCCTAGCTAACACAAAGGGATTTTCTCAGTTAATTTTTGCCACGTGGGACTTTTGCCTGGCTTGTGTCTTACATGACTAAGGTCGTGTGTGCCACCAACATGCCACTGCTCATCGCCATAACAATCCCGCAGGGCAGGTACGATCAGGCCTATGTAACACACGCAGCGAGGGCACCGATGTCCAGTGACTTATGCAAGGTCACACAGTTAGCCAACTGCAAAGGCAGGGTTCAAGCCCAGGCTCTGTCCACCGGGCCAGGCTGACTCCCCACTAAGCCCCGCCTGCTTCTTCACCCCTCAGGTCCGTTCCCGAACAAGGGCTCCCACTGGAGACAATTGGTTTGCCAAAGAGAAAGAACACAAGCAGGCAAGAGGGTTACCCCGTCCCGACTTCTGAAGGACATGGCAGAACACTCTGCTAACGCCCCAAAGAAAACAGAACAATTGTTCAGTAAGAAACAAAATATTTTTTTTTACTGTAAATTATTGCAAATGTTCATGTTTCCAGTGTAAGTCATTAGAAAAAGATCCCCAAGAAAAACTTGGTTTATCTAATGTAGAAGAATGGTATAACTTACAAAAAAATAAATATATATGCCACCTTAAAGAAGGAAGGTGCTTCTCTGGGTGTGAAGTCAGCAATGTAATTCATAGTGAGTATGAATCTCGGAGCAGCAGTGACCTTCCTCTGCGTTTTGGGTCTCGCTCTGGTCTGAGAAACCACGAAGGACTCTGACTCTGCTTTTCCGTTTTCCTCCCGGAACACGTGGACCACCCGTCACCTGCCGGCTGCTGTGGCTCCTCCCTGGGAACGCTGTTCCTCAACCAGCACCTCTTCCCAAGAAATTAAAGTCTTGAAACTGTTTTCCCCCTTGGAGCAGCATTTAAAGCCAAAAAACCAAAAAAAGCCAGAAAAAAAAAAAAAAGAAAGAAAGAAAAGGAAAAGCAATCACTGAGAATCGTGAATGGGTCCTTTTCTTGTCCCGGAAGAGACTCAGTCACGAAACGTCAAGCTCTCCACGCTGCCATTCTTCAAGCTACCCTGAGGCCAGCGGCGAGGGAAAAAAAAATTCTAACCACACGGAGGAGACTCAACGGGGCTCTTTTCAGCCCCGACCGGTCCTACCTGGCAGTACCTAGCGCTCTTGGCCTTGACCGTGTCATCACCATCGGCAGATCTTCTCTCTCGGGGACTAGAGCAGTAAAGCCTTCCTAGCCATGGGGAGAAGGGGGGTGAGGAGAGCGAGGAGGAGACCGGCGTGGATGAAGAGCCGAACGACCAGGCTGGGGAGCCAGTGCTGACATGAGCCCTAGGTCCGGACGGCCCAGAAGTGCTGCCAGGTCCCGTCGGTGAGAAGTCTGTAGACATGGAGGCAGCCCCCCGGCCTGGGAGGCGAGTACCGGGGGAGCAGGGCTGAGACGTGGGGTCCCACGTCGGAGCGCCTGGAAGACCACATGGTTGGTAAGAAGAGTGTGCTTGGCCCTCAACGGATGGCCCCTCACCTCCTACCTGCAGCCCTAAAGAGACCGAGCATGCCGGGGGGTGCCGGGGACAGCCGTCGGGGTTCCGGGGAGCTTCTCAAAGACAGAACCCGTTGACTTTGGCTGGAGAGTCCTGAGGCAGTTGGCTGGATTTGGTCACTAGCGTATTTTATGAAACCACCTTCTCTGGCAGCTTGGCTGCCGAAACCTCCCCGCCGAGCACCAAGAGCAAGAGCGTGCGTTCCTGGGGGCCTGAGAACATCTGTGTGCATCTCGCAGGGCAACGGAGGCAGGGGTGGGAGAGTTCTGGGTGGGCTGCATTTCTGTGTCTCTCCTACTTCTTCACGCTGGCTGCTTTGTGTGTGTGGTTGGTTGATTTGTTTGTGTTCTTCTTTTTGGTTTCGGTACACAGGAGGTCTGGGTTCCCAAGGATGGTGCCGCAGTACATCATCCCCGGACGCCGGCGTTGTTGGCCTTGCAGCTCTGACCAGATGCACCAGCTCCAGGGCTCACACCAGGCCAGCATCTTTGGCCATGCTGTAGAAAAGACCTCTCTGCTGTAGGAGGTCGGAGGGGTGGCCACACTCCCGGATCTCTCCCTTGTCCAGGACGATGACCCTGCAAGAGCAGCAGACACAGACATGAGGGGAAAGGAAGGGGTCAGCACCTTGTGCCCCCAAGAGCCACCCCAACAAATCCCTGCTCTGGGTCAGGCCCCTCACACCTTCTGTTAGGACTGCTGCAGTAGCCTTCCAACTGGCTGCCATCCTCGACCCCTCCTGGTCAAAGCCCTGGGATGCTTACCCCAGGACAGGCTCTCTCACTTTCTCTGCTTCGTTCCCAGCACCATTAGCTTTGGTGTGTTCAAGTGTCTATTGCCTGTCTCTGCACCCAGCCCCCGAATGACCTAGAAGATCCTTCAGGCAGGCTCCTTGTCTGATACTTCCTTGCTGAGTCCCCAGTGCCTAGAATAGGACTGAGAACGAGGCGGGCACTCTACGTGTGTGTTGACTGAATACATGATGGAGTGATGTCAGAAACACCCAAGGGAAAGAGAGGGCTGTCCCTACACACAGGACAGTGCTGAACGAACGGGGACACCCGAGGACCAGAGCATCACCTCGTGTAGTCCATGATGGTGTTCAGCCGGTGTGCGATAGTCAGCACCGTGCAGTCTTCAAACTGCGTCCGGATGGTCGACTGAATGAGGTTGTCTGTTTCAAGGTCCACGGCCGCCGTGGCCTCGTCCAACACCAGGATCTTGGTCTTCCTCAGCAGAGCCCGGGCCAGGCACACAAGCTGGCGCTGCCCGACGCTTGACCGGGAGAAAAAGACCAGGAGACAGAGGGTCAAAACCACCCCTGACCCTGAGCCCAGGCAGGAGCTGGGAGTAGAGAGAGGGGACACTAGGTGCTGCCGAGGCCAGAGGAGCCCGGCTACTCCCCCATCCCCACGCCTGTGCCCTCAGCAGACGTCAGTGACTGCTTGGGACGTTCTCGCCGTGGAGCTAGAGTGGGGCTCTCGGCGTCATGTTCAGAACAGGGCTCAGAGGGGAGCAGCTCGGCATGGGCGGTGTGAAGGGTAACCAAACGGCCCCGTATCTGTGCTTTCTGTAGGGCCCTCCCCACTGACTCCGGACTCAACCACCTGTCTTGCTTTGGCCGACGGGATGCCGGCAAACGAGGCCAGCGGAGGCTCGCAGAGGGACTGCCCTCTGGGGTCCGCTCACTCCTGTGCCTCCGCTATCGCCGTGACCACACACCTGGGCGGGTCGGCTGGAGGATGAGGGACGTGTGGAGCCGACCTGATCTGCCCCGGCGGACCCCCAGCCCCGTGAGTGAGCCGAGAACCACAGGGCCGCCTGGCAGTGACCCCCGCCAAGGGTCTGAAGCGTTGAACACATCTGAGGTTCGGTGGGTGGTTGTCACAGGGACAGATGAGGCATGGGGGACGCGGGAGCACGACTTGGGCTCCCTGTGCCACCAGGCAGTGATACTTCAGTTGCTGGGTCATGGGGGGCATCCTGGGGATCCTGGGAGAGGGCCCAGGGCAGCGGATGGAGCCTCGGAGAGCTCAGAAATTTACTGCGCAAGAGAGAAGCTTTTCAATAGGTGAACAACTAACAGTCACACTCCATCGACTAAACCCGGCGTGAAAGGAACCACACTGGCCATCCTGGTGTTATACCTCATGCTACCATGAGCCTGGACTGAAGCCCACTTTACAGATGCTGAAACTGAAGCGGCAGGAGGGGAAGAGAAAATGGCTCATCCATGCCTCAAACCTAGGCCTGACACAGATGCAAAAGGACAGGATCTTCCAACACCTCGATGGAGGCAGAGCTGAGGAGACCCAGTCGGGGCCTCGCACCCCGGCTTCTTACCTCAGGTTCTCCCCGCCTTCCGCACACTCGTAGTTCAGCTTGTCGGGAAGGGCGGACACAAAGTCCTTCAGGTGAGCCAGCTCCAGGGACGTCCACACTTCCTCATCCGAGTACTGGGTGAACGGGTCCAGGTTCATGCGGAGGGAACCCGAGAACAAAACAGGGTCCTGTCCGGGGAGAAGACAGCAGACGGCAGGTGAGGCTCACGTCACGATGCCTGCACCCGGCGCCAACAGGCGCGACGTGAACAGCTCTGGCCAGAATCGCTCCAGATGGGGTTCCAGGGTTCCTCGGACTCGCTATTTCCAGAGATGTTAGTAATGCGGGGGGAAGGTTTGGAAAATCCTGGGTTAAGTGAAATAAAATAAATATCTTTTGGCAAAACTTCCCGGAGTCTCCAATACATGGAACCTTCTGACAGGGAGAAGCAGCAGTAGATAATTCCTAATCATAAAGTACTGTGGATTCCTCCCCACTCCCCGCCTCCAAAGGAGGATCTCAGAAGAAATTTTAGGAAGAACACCACGACAAGGCAACACGTGAGAGATTCACACCTACAGAAATCAGTGTGGAAAATTCCTATTTCTCTCCTGGCTCTTAAGAGCCTTATTCTTGTCCTGAGTGGAGCCAGCAGGAGTGAAGGAATGATGCCTGGTTAATTCCCGCCGTGATTTATATGCTAAGGGGAGATTCAGTGGTGAAGAAACAGTATTGGTCCAATGAGAACAGTGAAAATAATAAAATAGGAATATATTTATGTTTGTCCCCAGTACATAGGTACATCACTCTCCCCGCCCCAACTCACTCCCTCGCTGCGCCCAGACCCCACCTGCGGGATGATGGTGATCTTGAAGCGCAGATCGTGCAGCCCGATCTTGGCAATGTTGATGCCGTCGATAATGATCTCCCCCTCAGCGGACTCGTTGATCCGAAACAAGCCCAGGGTCAGGGACGACTTCCCGGCTCCTGTCCGCCCCACGATGCCAACCTGTGGGACAGGAAGGGCCCAGGGTGAGGTGGGGATGCTGGTGTCTGGGGGTTACCCCTCGCCTGCTCCCCGCACAGGGCCCACATTTCAGATGTCTGCCCTAAAGCAGTTCAGTCCTCTGGTCAGTCCCGATGTCCACCACACAGCTCTCCTGGTCAGCAGCTTCCCGGGGCCCCCTTCAGGGCCAAGACGGGCTTCCTCCTCTACGCCACCTCATTTTGTAAATTAAAATATTTGGCTCTCTTGATACGTTAGTACAGACCTCCCAAAGAGACAGGGCTCTGGCAGAAGGGATTTTTAAGAAAGCCCTTTTATTTTCAACTCTAGGTAATGTTAATAATCAGGTATTTTCCCCCATACTGTTTTTCAATCCTTTGATGATGAGTTCCCCATCCTGAGCTGTCCAGCATCTCAAAGACTCAGGCTGACCCCCCTGCACACCTCCTCCCTCCATCCCGGCTGCAGGAGCCAGAAGAGGTGATGGACAGGACCCAGTTTCCACTCATCCTCTCCTCAGGAAATGGGGCTCCCTGCTCCGTGGCCAACGACTAACATTCCTGCCATCCAGTTGCACCTCCTCGCTCCTCGTCGGGGCTCTTGAAAAGCAGGCTCCCTCCCGCCTCTAACAGGAATGTCACACAGCGGAGTCTCGTGATGGAATGTAAGCCACAGAGCCTCCGCGAGACCACCACCCGCTCTGTTCGTCCCCTTGGTGTAAGTTAGATTTCTCATGGGAACGAAACATTCTGAGCCTCAGGGTAGACACGGTTTAACAAACACGTATGTTCAGAGGCGCCTGCATGGCTCAGAGAGTCGTGATCTCAGGGTCCTGGGATCAAGTCCTGCTTCGGGCTCAGCAGGGAGCCTGCTTTCCCCTCTCTCTGCTTGCGTCTGTCTACTTGTGAGCTCTGTCAAATAAAATAAATAAAATCTTTTAAAAAAGGACACATGTGTTCAGAGATTAAAGAAACTCTGTCCTCTGGCAGACAGCCAGGAAGACCCTTCATCTGATTCCTAAGGAGGGTCTAAAGGTCTCAGAGCCAGGACGTCTTCTACAAACAACTTGGGACTAGGGATATATTCCAGAATTCTGACAACTTCACATGTTCACTAAGCCGTCCCTAGTAGTGACGATGGCATCTTTCGATTCTAGAGGTGGCAAACTCAAATGCCCATGGGGGCCAAGTAGGCACGTAAGTGAGATGGGGAGGGGCTGGGTGAGCTGGGAGGTTCTCGTCTTGTCTAGAAAGAACCAGGCAGGGAGTATAAGCCCCATGTTGCTAGATGCTTGATCTTTCAAGAAAAGCAGGAAATGAGGGGTGCCTGGGTGGCTCAGTCAGTTAGGCACCCAATTCTTGCTTTCGACTCAGGTCATAGTCTCAGGGTCACGTGACTGAGCCCTGCAACCCCCTTAATACTCTCCCTCTGCCCTTCCTCCCACCAGCAGCGGACATGCTCACTCACTCACTCACTCACTCACTCAAAAAAAAAAACCAAAAAACAAAACTAAAAAAACCCCGCAGGAAATGGATCTTTATCTAAGACATACCAGATTCTTCAGTATTTGCAATGTATTCAGATTTTTCAAAACTTACCTGCGGGCCTCATCTAGCTCTCTGCTGACAGTATGTAATGCAGCTGGGACACTCTAGCAGCTTCTGCTTCCACAAAGCCCCTGCTAGAAAAGGCCACTCGAGCCCCACGGAGTTGGACTTTGAGAAACCGGGGAAACGATGTGCCTGGCTGCAAGCGACGCCCTGCTGTGAAGGGTCGGGGGACGAGGCGCACCCACCTTTTCCCCTCCATCGATGGTGACATTGATGTTCTTGAGAACCAAGTCCAGGTTTTCTCGGTAGCGCAGGCCATAGTCTCGGAATTCCACTCGGCCCACCTGAGGCCAGGTGCTGGGTGGAGTCATCTCCGGGACTCGCCAGGGAGCCTGGGGGGGTGGTAAGGAGTGGGGTGTTGGGGAAGGAACCTTAGGTCTGCCTCAGGAGCCTCAGGACTACAAGAGAGCCGGCGATACATCCCCCTCTGACCTCCTCTCCCTCCCCGGGCTCACTCTGCTCCCCACGCACCTGTGTGCCCCGCTTCTGGGCCTCTGCACCCTCCTCGATCTCCCCTCTGGGCTTGCTCCCTCAGTGCTGATCTCGGGCCATGCAGAGCTCGCCCTGACTCTGTGCCCTCGATCCCCAACCCTGCTCAGATCTCCCTCAGACCACGTGGCACCTCCTACCACTTGAGGTGTGCTTTGATTTGCTTATTCTGTTGTCCATGCCCTCTGGAACGTCCACCACATACGAGGGTTGGTTCACAGTTCACTGTCACACTCCAGCCCCCTCAACCTGCCACAGCACACAGCAGGGGCTCCATGAATATTTGTGAACTGAATCAATGAAGGATTGGTCCTCTCTGACAGGCACAAGGGTAGAGGTTTTACTCTGGGTGCCTCCTATATTTGGAAGACAAAGCAATGTCTAATGCTTTTAAAGATTACTATCACATGACCTCATTTAATCCACGACAGTCCCATGAGTGGGGTCCTTGCACATGAGGAAATGGACACAGAGAGGGTAGGTAACTTGCCCAGGGTCACACAGCCCTTATTTCTGAAGAGTTTCTTAGCTAAATTCAACACTTCCTAAGCGCTACAACTGGATATGCTCGGGGCCAGGATCAGGGGTAGCTTCGGGGAAAATGAAGAACAGAGAGGATGAAAGAGAGCTTTCATCCTTTCTCCCCCATAAACTTGCTGTATTAAATTTTTTTTATAAGTATATTTCCCTTTTATAGATTTAGGTATATAAAAGAAGAGGATAAGCTGTAAGAACATGGAGGGCGCTGGAAGGAAGTGGATGGAACTTTCTAAAGGGAAAACACAGTCTATAAAACAAATAAATAAATATTTTTAGTAGTGGTAAGACCCTGGATGAGCTCTACTTTCTTTTATATTTTTCAAATATGTTATCCTAAAAACATAAAAATAATCAAAAGAAATAAAAACATGGTACTTTTTAAAAAATAAATTTCATTTCATACTTTACATGATTCACTGCATGGCATGTGAATTATATCTTATTTATTTATTTTTTTTATATCTTAAAAATGTAAAAAAATAAAATCAGTATAGTGGGAAAACCCCTGGTGTAATACATACTTATTTCCTCAGGGGGCGCTCACACCATCCTGAATGATGCTCTCTGATGAAGGGGGACTGGGCGCACCTGTCTGAGAGTGTTAAGGACAGGACAGCGCTCACCTCTGTGAGATCTGTCTTGAGATCCCTCAAGACAGTTTACCCAGGGCCATGGTCTCATTCCCAAGGGGCACGTTCTTGGGAGGCAGTGTGCCAACGGCACAGAAGCAAATTCTGGGTCAGCCATTTACCAGTCATTTAATCTCAGGCAAGTAACTTAACCTTGTGCCTCAGTTTCCTCATCTGTAAAATGGGGTCACAACAGAACGGGAGTTACAAGGCTACAGAAAGGTTGTATGAATTATTCCATGTCAGATGTGTGCTTTAGGGCCTGAGGCCCCTCTGAGGGCACAATACAGGCTGCTGTCATTACAGGTGGTGGCAGGGGCAGAGGTGTCTCTCTAGGCATGACTGTCACTATCATTAAGATCACTACCATCGCAGGCAGAAAAAGGCAGTTACTGAGGACAATGCGGCACAGAAGTCCGGACACTGGGGTTCTACTCCCAGCCGTTCTGACCACATGTGATCTCGGGTCAGCCACTTTTCATTCCTAGGCCACGCTTTGCTCCATCTATAAAATGCAGACCTTGGTTGAGTAAGTGTAGGGTTCCCCAAACTTAGGTCAATTCCTTCCCACCATCATCATTCTTACAATATGCATGCACTGGGCCTCTGGTGAGTGAATTTCCACGCTCTGAATCACCTCTCCGGTACTCAATTCTTAAACTTCAAAGAGGAAACAAATGTCTCATTTTCCCCAACAGCAGTCCCCCTCTCCCCACAGATACATGACAAGTAAGAGAAGACAAGAGATTCTTGTTGAACAAAGGCTGCCTGTCGAAGGCACGCCGGCTATGGCTCTACGGATGGTCTGGGTTAAGTCACACCAAAGAGGTCAGGGGAGGCCAGGCCGGCTGCTGCCTTTACCTCCTTCTCCGTCTCTGAATACTCCTTCAGCCTCTCCACCGCCACGATGTTGGTCTCCATCTCAGAAGACATGCGGACCAGCCAGTTCAAGTACGTGGTGATCTGTGGGTGAGCTTCTACAGTGAGTGCAAGTGGCATTATCTTTGGGAAGTAATTACGAATTACAAAATGCCCTAGGTAACCTAGGTCCAGAAAACATGAACCTCACATACTGCTATCACCCGGACGGGCTACACTGTGCCTTGTAAGGAAACACGTTTCAAGTCATCAGAAACGTCATCAGAAAATATTTCGAACCAGATGGTAAAAGGAAAATACCACGTATCCAAATTTGGGTGCCCAAATGAAAGCCGTGATGGGAGGGCAAGTCACAGCCAGAACAGCATTCTTCCTGTAGCTGGGGACACCCTGGCAGGCCATCACGGGCTTTCTTTGACTCAGGGGAATCCTGGCCACGTGCCTCCCTTCCACCCCAGCACTACTGGGTCACTGGGCTTCTCAAACGCCGCTCGGCCTCCAGCGGCTCCCCCAGCTCCTGCCCGGGTTCAAAGCAAAGGCCCAAGAATCCGACAACGGACTCCCCCAAGAAGAAAATCCGAAAATCTGGCTGAGAGCACCCCGCTTACCTGCAATGAATACGACACAGACAGGCCCACCAAGCCGGCGCTGAGACTGTGCCTGTGCCTGGAGATCACGGCGAACAGGGCAGCGAACAGGACGATACAGTTGCCTACACACTCCAGGCGCACGGCCAGCCACCTGCCCGCAGACACACAGGCGGACAGAGACACAGAGACACACAGAGACCTGGAGTCAGCTTTCCAGAGTTTCCGGTTTCTGGTTCATGTGGGCGGGGTGGGGGTCACGTTGCTAACTGCCGTAATTCCCCGAGAGTTCCCGAGAAAAGCTCGGGAAGGGGAAAGACGGCCGAAGGGACACGGCCTCGCTACTTCCTCATTAGTCCGACAACCCCAGGGATCAAAAGAGATTTCTCTAGAAGCCGACTTCCCAGGAAAGTGAAGCTTTAAAATATACCCACATACACCCATCTTTAAAATGATGTCCGGGAAAATTCCTAAATTCCTAAGAAGTCATCAACTGTAAGAGGCACCACTGATTTAAAATAAGCATGCCTTGGGGGTGCCCAGCTGGTGACCTCACGGAGCAAGATCCGTGGAGTGTGCGACTCTTGATCTCAGGGTCGTGGGTCCGAGCCCCACGCTGCATGGAGAGGTTACTTGAAAATAACCTTCTCTTGGTAGAGAAGCGGGGAAGGGGGAGAAAAGCTACGATTTTCAATGTTGCTCTCATGTTCCCAGAGCCACATCATCCCCCTTCTAGACATGTTAAAATGGATTACTTCACCTTTGGAAGTATAAACAGATATATTACTGGTTTAAAGCTAACGTCTGTAAGATATCACAGGGCGCTAGGAATATTAATATTTCAAGGCATGAAGCACCTTAGGGAGAGACAGGGGTGTTGATCTTTTTGTCACATACGGCCCTTCCGATTCCCATGACTGATATTCCCGGGTGTGTAGCTTCTCCCAAAGACAGAGCCAGATGTGACCCAGGCTCTAAGAATTCTGCAGGGTAGGAAGGGTCTCCAACAACTCATGGTCTCCTAGTCTTACGTTACAGGTGATACTGTGTATGACGGGGCTGACAGCTGGTTAGGATGGCCAACTCCCAGGGTGCTGCCACCCCCTCCCAGAATCTTTTATATCACGTCTCAAAACACGTATGAGGACAGCAGTGAGGAGAATACCCTTTTAGGGATCAGAAGCTTTTCTGAATTTAGTCAACAAGGAGTAAACTTCCATCCCGTCTTTTCCATTTGATGTTCTCCATCCACTCATGATCTTCGGGGCACAGCAATTTCAGGGGGGCCAACCTAAGACTGGGGAGTGGCTTCCCACGCTCATCACACAAGGGTACGGTGGGGGTGATGCCCTTCGGCCGAGAATCAGGACACAAAAATACTGGCGGAGTGTGCCCATCCCGGGTGATCTTACATCATCAGGACAACAGCGAACGGGTAGTTCGGCAGTGTTTCCTGACTCCAGGACAACGTGGTCGCGGCCCTCACTCAACACTTGGAGCTGAAGCGCTTGCGTCCGCTCTCAGGGGTCGCTGCGTCCTGTCCTCCCGCCCGGTGGGGAGGGCCCGAGCCTGGCTTCACACCCTCCTCCTCCAGGAACGAGGGCGGAGTTCTCAGGCCTCCACCTGCCCCCGAGGGGCCACGCGCGCGCCCACCTGTTGGCCACGATGCTGGGGTAATAGGCCTTCTGGTTCTCGTCCACCTTCAGATCGCTCTGGCGGATGAAGCGCTCCTGCTCCTCGAAGGCGCGGATGACGCTGACGCCCAGCAGGGTCTCGTTGAAGTGGGAGTACACCGGGGAGCGGCTCACCGACTCCAGGCGCTTCAGCTGCCGCGACGAGGCCACGTAGAACCTCTGGGGGAAGAGAACGGACCGGGCAGTGGGCAAAGCTCCTCTCATGCTGCCGGGTCCCCGGAGCTGCGCTGGAGAAAGCCTGGACCTGCACGATACCTCCGGGAGGTGGCAGGTGGGTGCTCGCCACATGCACAGAGGTGACAGTGACAGCAGCTAATGTTCAGGCAGAGCTCACCCTCCTAGCACAGTTCTTAATTTTTTTTTTTCTCAAAGATTTATTCATTTATTTGTGAGAGAGAGAGAGCCCACATGCTGGGGCAGAGGGAGAAGGAGAAGCAGGCTTCCCGCTGAGCAGGGAGTCTGTCGCGGACTCGATCCCAGGACCTTGAGATCATGACCTGAGCTGAAGGCAGACCCTTCACCGACAGAGCCAGCCAGAGGCCGCAATCCTAGCACAGTTCCAAGTAGTTCCAGAGATCGGCTCATGGGACTCGGACTGGAAATCCGGCAGGCACTCATTCCTGCTGATGCTCAGTAAACCAGAAAGATCGCTAGGCTCTCCCTTCAGGTCATGCGGCTACCAGTGGCCGAGCTGGGGTCTGGCCTCAGAGAACCTGGCTGTGAGGCGCGACAGTGTGCCTGACGCCACTCATCTCGGGGGGTGGATGGCCCCAGTGGAGGGCTTTGGGTACAGGTTTGGAGAACATCCAGGCCTCCACCTGACCCCATGGGCAGACGCCTATAGCCTCTGCTCCTGCCCTAACCAGACCAGACAGAACAGAAGCAACTCGCCCCCTGGACGCTTCGAGGAGCCATGCACAGAGCGCAGCCTGGTCCTTTGAGAACACTGAGTTCTCGTGGCCTTGGTCTGCCTGTCGGTACACACAGACCGGCGTCCCTGTTCCAGAGGTGCTCAAGATCTCACGTAAATGCAGCCGCCCCACAAGCGCTAGAGCCAGACAGTTGAGCAAGACCCAGAAACACAGGGTGGCCAGGGACATGGCCTCCCGGCCTCCCAGGGCCGCTCTGGGGTGGGGACCTTCCACAGAGAGCAGGAAACCTGTGTGGGGGGCTCTGAGGTCAGCAGCTTCCTTCCGGATGGCAGCGCACACGGTAACTGGCACCCACACCTGGGTGGCCTTCGGGGCCCTGACAACTCTTGGCTAACCCAGGCCCACGCCAGCCCGGGCGGTCCCAGGATGGTGGCTCTGCCAGCCCCTGAGGACAGGTCAGGTGACAGCTCACTGCCATGAACCAACTCCGGATGCCTTGGCCCTGCGGGATCTGCCCCGTGACCATCAGCTGTGACGCCTCCTCCCTCTGGCTTTCTTTCTAAATATCCCGGATGGAAGTCATTCCCGAGAGTCTTCCCTGTTCAACTTATCCCACTTATCCTGGGCTCAGAATTTTTACCACAGAAAGCTAATCTGAGATGTATTTGTGTTTAAACTCAGTTTTTTTTAAAAAAGAGCAACTGTTAGCTTCCCTTTTAAGCTCCATTCCAGGAGACGTAATTCACGCCCCAGACTCACTCACTCTTTCAGAGACCAAGGGCCTGGTGCTCCTGGGTAGGAGGAACGCTCAACACGCCCCTGCCTGAGACATGCGGCGCCTTGGGGGCTAAGCTGTCGGACCTGTGGCCGGGAGGCTTTCACGGATGCCGAAACAGCTCACAAACCAGAAATGTCTCCTTTAGGCAACAAGGAAGCCCCAACACAATTCCACATTGTCCTACCTCTTGCATCACCTTTATATAAAAATGACTTGCTTCTGAATTAAAACAGTAATGGATACCCATTTAAATGCTGGGAAGGGGATGATACAGATTAAATAAAAATTAAATACCCGGGGTGCCTGGGTGGTGCAGCCAGTTAAGTATGCAACTCTTGGTTTCGACTCAGGTCATGATCTCTGGCTTCATGGGATCGAACGCTACATCGGGCTCTGTGCTCAAGGCAGAGTCTGGTTGGGACTCTCTGCCCCTCTCCCGGAGTGCCTCCCTCCCAGTCTCTCTCTCTCTAAAATAAATAAATAGTTTTAAAAAAACCCTGTATTACATCCATGACTCTGAAATTTATTCCAGTCTCAGTGTAAAACCTTTAGATCTTTTCTGATGAGAGAGAACGTATGTACATCTAAAACCCACTTTTTCTTCAAGATACAGCATACATTTACATTACACTGGAAAATGCACCCAAATCTCCACAGCTTGGTGAATTTTATACTTAGTTACACCTGCACACCCACTACCTGACCAAAATCTACAACATCTCTAGCATCCGAGAAAGTTCTTGAGACTTCCGGGTCAAAAACCCCAAGGTGTTTCTCGTTTGGGGCTATCAGAAACCAAGATGCTAAAAATATTCTAGCACCCTCTTTTTTTTCTGGATGCATTCTCATTTCTTTTGCATATACACTAAGAAGAGAGTACAGGTGGGTTGTAGGGTAAGGACATATTTAGTTAAAAGCCATTTAAGAAAACCACACTTGGTGGCTCAGGTGGTTAAGTACCCAACTCTTGGTTTTGGCTCAGGTCATGATCTCGGGGTTACGTGACTGAGCCCCACGTCAGGCTCCAGGCTCAATATGGAGTTTGCCTCAGTCTCTCTCTCTCCCTCTGTATCTGCCCTTCCCCGCGACTCGCACACACACTCTCTCAAAGAGATATGTGAATCTTTAAAAAAAATAAAAATAAGAAAATTAAAAAATTCTTTCATAATCCCAGCCCTTAGAGACACGATATTTTCTTCTTGCTGTTTCCCTTTCCAGCCGTCACACGTGCTCTATGCCTGCTTAGCTGTCATGACAGGCCATATACAACAGGACCCTTTGCTGAACTGTCCTTGTTGTTTAAAAATAATACCAACGTTATACCAACAGCATCTCCCTCATCGTCCGGCTCACGGATAGCAGATCCCATCACAGAATGGCTGCACAGCGGCTCAAGGTCCTGCTGCTGGCAGCTGTGTGAGCTGCTGTAAATGCAGCAAGTGGCCCGTTTGGTTCTTCTGAACTGGGTGCCTCAGGGAAATGCACAGCAAGGGTATGAACAAAGGTCATATTTTTTGCAAATGCAGCAGATCGAAGTTTCTAAAAAAGCTGGCACCCGTTTAAGGATAACACAACGAGGGTGCGAGAACCAGACTCGCTTGCTGTGGTTCCACCTGCGTTTCTACTCCCCAACCACTGGGCCGCAACGTGGTGGAGTGTGGGGGTGTGGCGGGCTGGACCGAGGCCTCTGGACCTGGCACGAGCAGACACAGTGCAGCCTGAATATGGAGCGCTTCGCAGTTCTCACTCCTCTTCCGGGCTGCAGTCATTAGGCTCCCATCTAAACAACTAATCCCCTGGCAACTGTGCTGCTGCTAAGCTTTTCAGGGCAAAAAGGGGCAGTGCAGCATTGAGGTCACCAACACAACAGAGAGACGTGAGTTCGCACTCCCAGCTCTGCCACCAGGCCCTCGACACGCTCACCTACAGCTGCAAGCACCGTTTATGCTGCAGTAACCTAAGGGGCCACAAGGACTCAGCGGTCACATGCTCCCTTGCTCTGTTCCCTTTCCTTGGTCTTGTTTTCTGAACTACAGATTGATGGCTGGAGCTTTAGCAGCTGCCGTGGGCCAGGAGATCAACTTAAGAATGAAGGCTTATGTGAGGACGGGAGAAGAAAAAAAAAAAAGCAGTGATATTAACAGTCCAGGATAGTAAGAGACTTACTGTACCAGCCCTGAATGGCCCACTTCTACATTTCTACTGGGAGAGAGAAAGACAGATGTCTATCCTGCTTAAGGTGCTATTGCTCACATCTCCACTTTCTGCAGGGGGCTTACAACCTAAAGAATTTCATAACACTCTTAATTTTAAGAGTAGTATAATTGCTATACGCTATTTTTGTTATAAATTTTTATAATTTATATATATATACACACACACACACGCTCTGATAGGTATTTAAAGTGGACAAAAACAAATCCAACCTTCCTCCAGGAAATCCCCAACAACTCCAAGGTGGGGAAATGGTCAGGTGAAGTGAGCCCTTAGCTCACACGGAAGTAGTGTACACAGCCGGGGCCCTCCTGCTCCCCGAGACCCCACCTCTCACCTGGACGAAGAAGTAGATGAGGCCCAGCGGCGGGATGATGATGGCGGCCATGGGTGTGGCCAGCAGGATGATGATGCAGGCGCCGATGACGTTGAACAGGGAGCCCATGAACATCTTGATGACCTGCGGGATCATCGAGTCCACCGTGTCCAGCTCCTTGGAGAAGCGGTTCACCAGGTTCCCGCTGGGGGTGCGCTCGAAGAAGCTCATGGGGGACCGGAAGACGTTGTGTAGCAGGTCCAGATGCAGGCGGCGGGAAGCGAAGATGCCCCCGATGGAGACCACCATGGAGTAGCCGAACACCGAGATACCTACAAATACTCTCACGGTAAACACCGCGATGGGACAAGGGCCGGGGGCAGGAAGGAGTGGCCGTGCGGACACAAGCTTCTAAGACTCTCAGCTTCTAAGAATGACGACCATGACGAGGAGGACAGTAGTGCCTACTGTTTACTGAGGACTCACTATAGATTCAACACTATGCAGGAGTTTTACGTGCATCTACTTCTCACACTGACTCCATGTAAAGCCTCTTAGCACCCATTTTATGGAGGACACTCAAGGTCAGACAGGTGAACTCCTTTGCCCTCGACAGAGTCAGCCAACTGGCAGCAGAGCTGCGGTTCTGATCCAGGCAGCTGCTCCAAGGTCATGCTGATATTCCCTGTCCCACACTCCTCCAGGCCAGTGCCATGCAACAGAACTTTCTGTGATGTATTTCTAAAATGGGGGAAACGGTAGCTGCTACCTCTCGGCCCTGGTCTGCAAAAACCCACAGAAGTGTCCAGAACATAAGCAGACACTGAGGAAGGGCTCATAGCGGCTGTCACTATTAATGCTGCTGTGTTTGGGGACCTTAATGGGCCCAACGGAAGGGTAAACAGGGTTTCTCAACTTCCTCATTGCTGACATTTAAGGACAGATCATTCTCTGTTATGGGGGCTGTGCTGAGCACTGCGGGCTGCCCAGCGACATCCCTGGCCTCTGCACGCCAGGAACATCCCCAATCAAAGCGGTGATGGCTCTAAGGACCTCCAGACATGGCTAGATGTCCCCGTGGGACAGCACAGTCTGCACCAAGAACCACCAGACTGACCCAATTCCCACCCTCAGATGGCACAGAGAAGCCCACAAATTAGAGTCTACAGAAGCCCCTTGCAGAGCAACAAGGGGCGAGGGGGCATTGCCCGCCAATGCTCCAGGGTGGGTCAGGGGGGCTGCTGTTCTCAACTTTGCTCATCTGTGAAATGGGCATGTCGAGAGCATCTCTCCATCTCCTAGGGGCCTGTGAAACAAAGCACTCAAGAAATAATCATTCTGTAAGTATCTGAGTGTCTGCTAAGGGACAGGTACTGTTCATGTGAGTTTGGCTTAGTTTGAGGGGTCCAGAAAACACTCACAAACGGGGAGACTAAACTCCATAATAAGACATGGAAGAAACCGTTCCAAGTGTTCAAATTGGCCAGGGGAGGGGCCCCCACCTTGCGAAATGCCCAGGGCTCCATAGACGCTCAGCCGGACTTTAGTGTGCTCCTGGGTCCCGTTGACGATGGGGTCGTCGGTCCAGAGGCTGAGCCAATAGTTAGAGGCCAGAGCAGCAACGTGGTTACACAGGAAAAGAAAGATGCTCAGAAAGGAGATGAAAAGTCCGATCGCCTTCATGTAGTCCCAGTACACGGACAGCTTGACCTGCAGAGCCGGGGAGAGAAGGCTTGTGCAGGTGCTCCCGCCACCGCACCCCGAGGGCAGGCACTCCGGCAGCAGCTGGGCCATCCTGTTCCCCCGACCCCCACCTACGCTCGTACTCATGGCACATCCCCCTTAGTTACTTGACAAAGTCAGCACGAGATAAAGTCAAGGTCTCTGCCCTTATGGAGCTCCCAGTCAAGTGGCAAGACAGGCTTTCGGCGACCAGATCGACGCGTAATTACAGAGCAGGGCTGGCGCCGTGCAGGATTCCACATACATCCAGGCAGATGCAAGAGAAGCATCCCGACCTCTCGCGTTCCTGCGCCACCTCTCAGGGGTGGCTTGTTTCTGTGTGTACTTATTCTTCTTTTAAATGTTCTATTCCCTATTTTTTTTTTAAACATACCACATGCATTTTTAAAAATAAACTTGGGATCATTACCATAAATGGAAAATTACTGACAGGTGCCCAAAATAGAGGACTGTAAAACACATACAACAAAACAAGAGCTTGAAAGCAATTCTCCCGGTGACAGAGAGAAGCTGGCGATTTCTTAGCACTATGGACTTGAACATCGCGTCCCTCCAAGTTTGTGTGCTGGGACTCTAACCTCTGGTGTGATGTACGCAGAGGAGGGGCCGGTGGGAAGCGGTCAGATCGTGAGGATGGAGCCCTCACAGTGGGATTAGTGCCTTTAACAAAGGGGCTCCGGAGAGCTCCCTCACCCCTTCCCAACACTGAGGACACGGGCAGCAGACTGCGGTCCCTGAGCCTCCCTCGGAGCGAGCCCTCGCCGGGCGCCACAAGTGCTGGCCAGCCTCTAGGACGTGTGGGCAATAAAAGTGGGTTGCTCCTGAGTCACCCGGCAGCCCCAATGTTAGAGCAGCCCCAATGGACTGAGACACGCGAGAAAGATAAACGGGACTTTCTCACATTGGAATCATTAGGGCTGCCAGAGAAACAGAAGCACACGAATCCCACCACACACATGTACGTGCGCGCGCGCGCACACACACACACACACACAGTCACATGAGGTGAAGTGACAGAGGTGTTATCTCACAGAGAACCTCATCTGATCTACAACTTCCCGCACCGTGGGAAGGCGTGGTATAAAGCATCCGGGTTACCCAGAACCAGCAGAGGCCCCCAGCTGCTCAGAGGAGGTGGCGGTCAGTACGGCAGAGGCTCCAAACGCCGCCAGCCCTGGAGTCAGACCGCCAGGGTTCCCATTCTAACTCTGCTGCCCCTTGACTGTGACCTTGGGCAAGTCATCTAGGCTCTGCCGCCTGTTTCCGGCACCGGAAAAGAGCCCTTTCACAGGCTCGTGGAGAGACAAGATGCAACATCCACGAAGCGTTCTGCAAGGAGCTGGTGTGCAGTGACTTGAGCCACAGCCCTCTCCGGGGCAGCCGGCCCTCACCTGCCCTGTTTGTGCCTTGTCTGCCTCCACCAGCTTCCACGCGTCCTCTTTCTTGGCCCCGGCTTTCTGCAGCTCAGCCGTGCTGGTGTGGTGGTGGCTAACGTCCCTGCTGTAGGAGGAGGAGTTGCTGAGCTGTCTGGGGAAACCAAGGCACATGGGGTCATCAGCTTTATACAGATCAAGACACATTATCACAGATCACATGGCCCCAAGCTCTCTTTGGAGACCTCCTCAAGCCAGTCCATCCACCTGCCGATTTGTGACCCTGGCGAATGACACGGGTGGATGGGGGTGTGCTGTGTGCATACATGTGGGCACACGTGTAGGAACACCCTCTCTCGGCCACGGCTCAGACCCACAAGGGCAAAGGGACGGGGTGTGACTTCCATCCTGCTTGCTAACGCTCCCTTGCGCCTTCTTGGTTTGCATGTGTCAATGAAGCAAGCTCGCAGGCTGGAGGCCCGGGATGCTGGGAACAGGGGGCTCCAGTTAGGAAGCGAAGATGGTAATACAGGCCCCAAGGAATGGAATCCTGCCAACAGCCATGTAAGCTTCGAAGCGGATCCCTCCCCAGCCCTGTCTTTAGATGAGGCCCCAGCCTGGCAGACACCTGCTGTGACTTGTGCAAGGCCCAGAGTGGAGAAGCCAGCTGAGCTGTGCCCAGACTTCCCAAGCCACAGACTTTGAAGTCATCTGTTACATAGCAACCGATATGCCCAGTGCTACCTGTGCTTGTGCTCAGTCCACCCACGGTTCTCCCCAGCCAGCCTCTCACCGCCACCGCCCCTAGGTCCCAGGACCACTTGGAGGTGCTGCCTTGTCTCGGTTTTCCTAGCAAATTCTCAGAAGGCAGCAACCATGACTGATCCCACTGGCCACCTGCCTGAACCCCGGCAGTGCTCCTGCACGCCCTGGGCGAGACCCTATTCTACGTGATTCACACACATACACCCAGCTCACCACCCTGACAGGTGCACCAACAGAGGGGGAGATATTTCCACCTATCCCATAGGATAAAAACCAGAGTCGGGGCGCCCCACCCTTGGTTTCAGCTGAGGTCATGATCTCCGGGTACTGAGGATCGAGCCCCACACTGGGCTCCGTGCTAAGTGCAAGGTTTGCTTGAGATTTTCTCCCCCTGCCCCTCCAAACTCTCTCCCTCTGCCCCACTAGCACTCTCTCTAATAAATAAAATCTTGAAAAAAAAAAAAAATCAGATTCTAGGAGGGTACCGTGGGCAGTGTTCTAAAGGGCAGAGCTGCTCACGCCAGTTTCGTCTGGGTTCGTCCCCAGCCTCATTTCTGTGAAACCTCCTGACGCCAGGGAAGTGACTGCAGGCAGCCCCAGCACAAGCAATAGTGTGAGTGCTCTTTACTGGGTACTGAGGGAGGAAAAGCACTGTGCTAAGTGTGTCACATGCGCTATGCATGGAGGGCCTACCCCCAGCCCTCTGCGGTAGGCACACCACAGACCCTATCTGACAGGTAAGGAAACTGAGGCACAGAGCGGGTAAGCCACAAAGTCCACAGAAAGCTGCCCACTAAATCCTTAAGAATCTAGCTGAGAGCAACCTCCTTTACAGCAGCAAAAGCACAGAACTTGGGAGCGCTGGCTCAGAGGCAGGGCTTGGGTTCAAGTCCAAGCTCAGCTTCCGTCTGGCTGTGTGACTTGGGGAGAGCACTCCACTTGCTCACCTATCAAGTGGGTAGACAGGAGTCACCACCTGCAGGTTCAAGAGACTACACAGGGCTTGGCACCGTGCCTGGCTCCGAAGGGTACGTACAGCGTCATGGTCACTACTACTGTGACTATTTTGGTTCACATGCTGGCCCTAAAGGCCTGAACACTGTAGGCCCCTCTCAATGACTTGAGCAGAGACCCACCTCTTGCAGGGACCTTGAGCATCCCAAGTGCAGACAGACGGTTACCTCCTGAGGCCTGTGTGAGCCGTGGCCCCCGAGGAGAGCAGTGTGGCACCCTACCCTCCTTCAGGCCTCTGAAACATGAGGCCCCATAGCTATTTGGGGAAGGAGGCAGAAAACCTCCATCTTCCAGGACCCCGGGGAACTCAGGCATTCTTTAGTAGGTCACACAAGCTGCTGGTACCCTTGTTCCTTTTCTATCCCCGCAGGCAGGGGACAGAAGCAGGGACCTGCAGAGTCTACACCAACAGGTGTCCCTCTCCGCTCATACCTCTGCAGCTGTTTTCCTGCGACATCCGTCACCAGCATGCCATTCTCCATCTGCTTCCCCTCCTTCCCTGGACTGCTGACACTTGTCAACCCTGGCAGGAGAGAGGAAAGGGGGAAGTTGTGGTTTCCCGAGCTGGACGCCAAGACCACAGGCATTTAGGAAAACCTGTCACTTGGATGGGACATGGCAGATAACCTGGCCACCAGGAAGCTCAGGAAGCAAGACATGCTTGGCTGAGGCCACAGACAGGCTCCTGACACAGGGGCAAGAGGCCTGTAGAGCCAGCTGGCTTCCGTGGGGGCAGAGACAGTGACTTGCAAGCATCCCGAGGGTCCCAGGAGCGTCGGAGGCTGGGCCTGAGTATGTGGCTATCCCAGCGGCAGGCGACAGGTATAACATAGCTCGGTTGACAGCATCAGAGTCGCACAGAACTTAGTCCAAGGGGCCAGGATGCAAAGAGCCAGGTGGGGAAGAGCACACAGCCGTCTGGTCCCCAAGCAACCCAAACAAGGGTGATAGTCAAGCACCCCCCAGTTTTGACAAGGGCGTCAGCCAACAGGCGGGTCCCAGAGGGTACCCCGCCCTGCGCCCCAGTGCCAAGAGTTAACCCAGACCACGGGGAGGCCCAGAAGTCTGGGGTAGAGGTTACCTGGAGCACTGCCATTTCCTTCAACAACAGGTAGAGCCACCCTGAGGCACACCAGCCAGCCGGCGGCCCCAGTCCCAGGAATCACACCCCCGGCATCAACGCTCATCCCCAGAACCTCACTGACAGTGGCTAACACTGAATGCGTGGCGGCCCTGTGCTCTGCTGAAACACATCATCTCCCTTCATTATTCCAACCACTCAGGGATGCGTCATCATTACGCCAGCCCGGCTCTGATCTCACACTGGTGCCAGGAGAGAGAAAGCCTCCAGCAGAGATGTGGCGTAGGGCTCCCCAGAGCTGGCCCGGAAGAGGAGGGGAGGGTGTGCAGGGGAGAAGTCGCAGAAGGGGACTACTATGCAGCTCTGGCAGTGACAGGGTGACTCTGGGAACACGCTGACAGAACACGAACTGATATCAAATGCATAAAGACAGGCTCTTTCGGATGACAGTCACGGAAGAAATAGAAGAACAGACAGCGGGGCGGAGCACCATGGGGGGTGCGGTTGGGGGCGGGGCAACTCTGAACCGGTGATTTGCCATCTTGGTTGTGAACGACGCAGGCACCTGCGCACCCAGGGATGCCCCTGGCCCGGCTCTGGTTCCTGCCAGAGTCTGCGTGCAGCGAGGCCGGGCCCCCATGCAGAGTGAGAATGCAGTCAGGAACGGAGTGCTCTCTCCCTGTCTAGCTGTGTGTGGAAGGGAAGCAATAAACATCTCTGAGACTCGAAGGGCAAGTGACCACAGCTGCTCCTTTTGTAAGTGGGAGGATGAGTGAGGCCACATGTGGGCTTGGCACTACTCGCCTTATTAAACACGTTCTATGGGTAATTCTGGCCTGTAGCCAAGATAGAAATTCATCGCTTTACACGTTTCTTTTTTAACGGCAGCATCTTTTCTGCTTAAATTTAGAAAAATAGAGAACTAAATTTAACCAAAAAAGAAGAATAACAACAAGCAGGGCTTTCGATGCAGAGTATGCAGTCCGGGCTCACTGCACTGGAGGCGCAGGCCTGGCCTTGACCAACTCTCTCTGTGCCCGGGCAGGGGTGCTTGAAAACATTCCCAGAGACCTAGCCCCATGGCAGGGGCTCCAGAGAGCTCCTTGCTCCCACCTGGCTATGCAGGCCAGCCTCTGTAAGCTGCAGGCTTCCCTTCTGTTCCTCACTCAGGATGAGCCATAAGGTCTGTGGGAGACCTCACGGGGGCCTCCCATAACCCCCTTTCCCCACCCAATTAGCCCACAGATTGATACACCTGTGGGGACAGCTGGAAAATTCTCCTCTGCAAGGGGAGGGACCAAGAATCCTAGAAGGCAATGGGAACATGGGTCGGTCCACCTCTCCGTCCGCCTTCTTTGCAAGGAATCAGCTCTTCCCTCTTCCTACTGTCTTGGCAGACCCAAGGTCAGCCCATCTGAGTCCCTTCCCCAGGACTATGAACCATCAGGGGCCCTGAGGACCGAAGACAGTTCTGGCTGATCTGTCCTAAAGGTGTCTGATTCCCGGAGTTCCCATTTCCTGAGTCCTTGTTCCGTCTGGCCTCTGATTTCTGAGGGATCTGCTTCCCCTTCCAGGAAATACCCTTGTTGAAGAGGCAGGAGCCAGCTTCTGTGGCTTACAAAAGAGCCCTCTGACCCTCAGCTGCACGCTGCTGCGGCAGGCAGGAGGGATGGGTCCGCCCCGGCGGCTGGTTCATGCCTTTGCCTCACCAGAGGGATCTGGGGCAGCCTTCCACAGTGAAACTCTGCTAGAAGACATCCCCCACCCCCGTCCCCCTGCGTGCCCACGGCCACCTGTAGTAATTCCATCAGGCATGCATCGCCCTGTCCTACTTTGGTCTGCCGGGGTCCTGACCATGCCCAGGAGGTGACAGGGGGATCGTGATGGTCACACGGCGGGCCATTCACTGTCCACCCACTATGTGCCAAGCATTCTGCGAAGAGGATCTCCGCCAAGGCATGCTCATCACGGCCCTCTGACCTACAGAACAGTAACGCTTTGCCCAGGCCTCCCAGCTGAGGAACAAGAGATCTGGGGGTTCAGACCATCTCCCCAAGTGCCCACTGCAAAGTGTGGCACATAGTAGGTGCCCAGAAGTGCTGGATGAATGGAAGGGGACAGAAATACAGATGGTCAAGGGCCTCTTTCTGAATACACAGCACCAGGCCCGGTCTGCCCACATCCTCCTCCTGCAAGCACAGCTACTTGTAACCCCCAGGTCACTGACCTTCCCCTACCTCAACCACCACTTTGCCACCTGAGAATTCACGAGATCCAGGAAGTATTAAGAACCAAGCCAACACTCCCTCCTGGAACCGCCATTTAAATGCCCAGAGGGGATGGATGGAGGTCCTCTCCTAAGGCTGAGGAGCAGAGATGGCCAAGGCACCTGCCACCCTCAGTATCCCCATCCCACACGTACTGGGATGGTCCCAACAAGCACACTGCATGGGGCCAGCTCTTTCGCTAAAGATGATAAATGTGTTTAGACATAAGAAGATCTAGAAAAAGGCAGGCCAACCCTCAGACTCTACACCTGGTTTCACAGCAGCAGAAGGAAAAGAGTCAAGAGCTACAGCCGGGCAGGGCAGGTGTGGCGGCTGGGAGACAAGACAGCACAGGCCTTGGCTCTGGCTCACAACCTTCAGATCTTTGATGACAGATGCTGTTTATGAGCAGGGCCTGGGCTGTACACTGCCTTCTGAGCCAGACGCACATGGAGCCAAGAAAAGGGGAAGAGAAGGTGGTTTGGCACAGATGTTATCTTGGGCCCTCCCAGGCTGGGACGAGGATGCCTTCTCAGAGTTCTCACAGCCCCCCAGGCTTGCTTCCATCACTGCATTGAGCACCACTGCACCCTTGGTTATTTGGCATATGTCTCCCCCAATAGAGGGGAGACACCCTCAAGACTGTGAGCTCTTGAGAACAGAGTAGGTCTTACCCACTACTTTATTCTCAGCTCCAGACACATCAGATGGCCATGTGTGGTTGCACAGGATGTTCACTGTACAATCCAAGGGGAACCCTTTCACTCAGTGGCTCAAGTATCAGGTTCCCCATGGCACACAGCAGGCACTCTGCATAAACCTGATATGCACATGGACAGACTAACAAATGAATGGCCGAGTGAACAAGCAGAGCTGATCTTCCAGTGCTACAATGGGCACCCCACGGGCCACCATGATGCCATCATAAGCCCAGGCCCACAAAGCTGGTTTCTAAACCAGCCCTGGAGAAATGGTAATATCAGTGCATATTTTCTTCCAACCTGAGTATTTACACAGTTGTGTTAATGCCCAAAGCTTACATAGGACATGTCTTAAATAATCAAGGCATAATGTACTCATTTGTTTATTATCACACATTATACTGAGCATCTACTATGTGCCAGGCACTCTTCTCTGGTCGTGGGGATATAGAGGTAACCAAAAAGCCCTCATGGGGCTTAAACTTCAAGGGAGAGAAAGAGAGAGAGAACACACAAAAGAACAGATCCACAATTAGCTGTCAGGCAATGTTCAGAGCTACCAAGAAAACTAAAGCAGAGGAAGGAGGAATTGAAGGGGGCAGAGGCTGAGGGATGGTAGACAACAGTTAAGTTTTTGTTTTTGTTTTTAAAGCAAAGGCCCAAAACTTGTCATCTAATAAATGTTTCTTGAGTGCTTCCAGGTACCAGGTGTGAGGCTGTCATGCTGAGAAGCCTGGCACTGTCCCTGCTCTTGAACCTAGTAAGTACCACTCCCGGGTCTCCATGTCTAGCCAGTCACTTTGAGAAAGCCAGCACCTCAGAGCTCGCTGTTTATTCTCAAGAAGGTTCTGGAACTCTGCTTGGGCATGGGCCAGCAGGCCAGCCTCCCTCGAGGGAAGAATCCAAGTCACCGCTTTACAGTCAACGCTTCGTTTTTGACCAAAAACGGAATTGACCGGCTGCATCACCCAGCCCGATCCACCCGCGTCGGCCCAGAAAGTTCTCCATGCTCAAGTGGAAGAAATACGGCCACTGAGGACAGCCTAAAGGAATGTGCTGTGTGGACGAAGGACTCTCTGCAGCTGTTCAGTGTTTATGACAGATCCCGGTAATGGGGGGAGGTGCTGACGACCCACTGGTCAGAAAAGCAAGCAGGACTGACGGCTGAGAGTGCAGTGGATGCTGGTCCTCTCAGGAGGGAGGCCGAGGCAGGACGGACACTGACAGCCCCTCCTGCGGCTGGGCCAGGGGACGGACAGCCTTCTTCCTGGTTCTCTGCATTGTTCTGCAGTTTCTAACTGTCTAAAGCGAGCACGGGCTGATTTTATGATCAGTAAAAAAAGAAAAAAAAATCTTTCAGCAAAGATCTGAAAGACAGAGAAAATCAGTCACGAGCTTGAGGGAGGAATCGAGCAAGGGTCTGAGAGGTGGGCACACTGTCAGAGTAACAGTCCTTCTCCCCAGACCACAGGGAAGCACTGGGACACCGCGAGGCCAGGGCATGGCAGCGTTCTCAGCCTCAGCACTACAGATGCTCTGTTTTCTGGTGGGGGCGGGCCATGGGTGCTGTGCATGGTAGGCTACTTAGCAGCATCTCTGGTCTCTACCCTCTACGTACCAGCAGTCCATCCCCTCCCCCCGCAGTGGTCACAACCAAAAATGTCTCCAGACATTTCCATGTGTCCCAGGAGGCAAAAATGTACCCCGATTAAAACCACTGCTCCAGACTTTAGGTTCCTAATAAACCAGAGTAAACAGAAATAAATGTTCTTCACCTTCCGAGTACAAAGGATAATGAGGCAATATGTAACACTCTTTGTCACCTGGGGGCAAAAAAACAGGGAGACAAAAAGACAAAAAAAAAAGTTTCTGACCCATCAGTGTAATAAGTGCACCTGGGGAGGGGTCAGTATCTCCCCATCCTAGGCTGATTTCCTGGTACGTCTGCTCTCCCCTACCTGGGTGGGGAAACAGTCCCCCCAAACCAAACACTCTCCCCCTTCAGCCTGGGTGTTCTAAAAAAGACCTGATTAATCCAACAAGGGAAAAAAAAAAAGTTTCCCTTTAAGAGAAGCCAAAAATGTGGTTCCAACAAATCCAAGGTCATCGGCTCTTGGGAGTCAGTCTGCTGCAGTGGAACAAGAGTGGACCCTGATGCCGTATCGGAGGGGCCTCACTGCCCAGTCTGGGTTCAGACCCACAGGCCTCATGAGGGCTCATGTGCAAGGCTGTGTGTGGCTGGATTGGGAAAACGACCCCATGGCAGTGCGAGGGTGGTAGATAGCATTTTCGTTGCCAAATTAAGTGCTAATGTGGCCAAAGGGAAAAAAACGGGGGGAGGAAAAGGCACTGGCAGCAATCTGTGGTTCTGCACCAATTGCTTCGGGTCTGTTGGCAACGACAGAGGAAGGGAAGGGAGAGAAATCATCTGTGGTCAGCAGGGTTTAAGGACACTCCCTGGGCACCAGGCTAGAAGGGAGACGGACCATGCATTCTGGGAGGAAGATTCAGCTGAACGCAGACATATCGCTTGAGAAAGCACCCACGGTCATTTTTACCCAACCGAAGCAAGTCTGTAAGATACAGTGCTCCTGAGGTTGCCCTCCCCAGCACGACCTCGGCTTGACCATCAGAAGGCGCCAACTCTGCCACAGGAAGGAGGTTAAGACTTAAGGCAGAACTCCCCAGGCACGAAAGCACAGACATGCAGGAACTCATTCCGATCAGGAATGAAAAGCCGAAGAAACTTCTTGCTTCACGCTGGCAAAAAGAGATGCTTTGCTTTTAAGACCACTAGCGTTCATGGCAGCACAATTTGTACCAGCCACAACTGGAAACGACTCGAACAGTCACCAACCGATGAGTGAAAGAACAAAACGAGACGCGGTGGGCCCCCCAGGATCAGAACGACATGAGACACAGACACGCTACCTCACAGGTGAGCCACGAGAACCTCAACCCGGAGGGAAGGAAGCCAGGCATAGAGCACCGCACGGTCTAGAAGTCCATTTATGTGAAATGTCCAGAACAGACAGATCTTGGGAGAGATGTGGGCGGGGGGGCAGGAGAGAATGTGCAGGAATGGCTAACAGCTACGAGGTTCCCCGGAGGAGCGTCGAGAATGTTCTGAAGGTGATTCAGGTGATGTTGTACGACACTGAACACACCAAAAATCACACAACACTTTAAGTATGTGGATTGTGTGTTCTGTGACCTCTATCTCCATGAGGCACTTAGTACAAACCACTAGGACCCCCGCAGCAAACCAGAGCAGAGGAATGAATGAGGCCCCCACCCCACCCCGGGCAGACACGGAGACCACTGAAAGAAGCAGCAGAAGACCGAAGCTTAGACGCCAGACTTGAGGTCCCGACCCCACCAGCAGCCACCGTGCATCCTTGGACAAGCTGCTTCCTGCCTCTGATGTTCAGCAGCTTCTCCCTGCCTGGAGACCAAAATCCAAACACCTCACCCTGAAGGCCCACCTCTCCCCCCACCCAGTCTCCTGCCCACCGTGGTCTGGCCACACTGGGCTCTTTTTCTTTCCTTCAACACACTGACCTCACACCAGGCCTGAGGCTTGTACACCTGCTGTTCCCGATGTCAGAACACTGTTCCCCAGATGTTCTCTTTGCTGGCTCCTTTCCAAGCCACTGTCCCCGCCTTAGAAATAACTTCTCTGACCAGCCCCCTGGGCTGCCTTGTGCCAACCCCTCAGACCCCAGCTCATCATCCGCAGGTTTTTCTTTACGGCACTTCACGCTCTATGAAAGTGCTTCCGTGGTTCATTCCTGTCCTTCTCTCCCACCAGATTCTAAGCTCCGTGAGGACAGGGATTTGTCTAGATGTTGTTCACTTCTGTCTCCCCGAAACTATCAAGGGCTGGACTGCACCCCTGTCCCAAATTCCTACGTGGAAGCCTGAAGTGTCCAGGACCTCGGAACGTGACTGTATTTGGAAACAGGTTATTTGCAGGTGTAATTAGTTGAAAGGAGATCATGGGGGAAGGGGCTAACCCCACATAACTGGCGTCATGAGGGAAAGGGGACATTCAGAGACAGACTCCCACACAGGGAACACTGTGTGCAGACGAAGCAGATACTGGGGGTGAGGCCTCCTCAAGCCAGCGAAGGTCAGAGACTGCGCACAGGCCCGCAGAAGCTGGGGGAGGGGCGTGGAACGGACCCTCCCTCCGAGCCTCAGAAAGAACCAATCCTGCCAACACCCAGGTCTTGGGCTTCCAGCCTCCAGGACTGTGGGAGATTACATTTCTGTTGTGTGAGACATACCGTCTGTGCTACGTTGTCACAGCAGCCCTAGGCAAAGAACACAAGCATTTGACACACAGTAGATGCCAAATTTGAAATTTGGCTCAGTGACTATACTGATGAACCATAAATGGCTCTTTCTCAGCAACCAGGCCCATTCAGAGAGACGGGAACCTGGGTGTCCCTGGCAGAGAAGGGACCAGCTTCCCTAAGCCTTAGCTTCCTCACCAGGGAGCTGGGAATAACAATTCTACTCCTTCCTGAATTGCTCAAAGGCATCAAGGAGGTAACTCTCGCAGAGAACAGGAGCCCCGGTTAGCCCTCAGCAAGCATCCCATCACAGATATTTCCAGAACACCAGCAGCCCTGCCCCTGGGGACAGTCGCAGGCCTGCCTGGGGATGGAGTATGAAAGGAACGTGCCCCGGAGGCATGGGGAGTCTGTGATGAGCTCCGGGAAGCGGGAGGTCAAGGCAGGACCCGTGACCTCTCTCAGTGACAACTGAAGGCAAAGTAGAAAAGGTGTCAGATGACCTCCCCCCTCTCTGTGGGGTCAGAGCTCCAAGAAGAAAGGAGGAGCCTCCAGTCCGACCGAGGAACACACAGGGCAGCCTGAAGGTTGCAAACCAAGCCCCTGAATTTTAATCAAACTGAGAAGAAAGAAAAGATTCTTAGAAGTCTCACCACAGCAGCCTCTGCATGAGGACAGGGCGAGGCCCCGGCTTTCCGAGCGCTGGCTCTGGAGAGCACAGGGGGTGCGGCTGAGGGTAGGCAGGTCTGCGGTGACCTGGCCGGTGCCACGTGCCGGGGGTGGGGGGGTGAATGATGGGCGCTCCTCCCAGGAGAATCATGACAGCAGTTGTCGTGCATAGAACATTCTGTGCCGGGCACCGTGCCCAAGGCTCGATGGACGACATCGAGCACATTAACTCTCCACCAACACCAGGAGGTTGTCCTGTTATTATGTTGCTTTATCAGTGAGGAAACTGAGGCTCAGAAGGGTCTGGAGGACCCTGGTAAAAGGAGCAACAGGACTCAAATCCAGTCTCACCAACTGCCAGGCCACACACGCGTTCAGGCACGTGTCCCCCGGCCCCAGCGTCTGTTCTGAATGCCACATGTCACCGCTTCCCACAGCCTCTTGGGAGCCAGGAGGACTGTAATTCTCACTGTCCCCATTCCCGCCACGAGAACCCTGAAGCTCAGCTGCCCCAAAGCCACCTTGCAGCGAAGGATGAGGACCCGGGCCCAGGTCCGCTGCCGCAGCCATAGGGCACTGGGACCCCCTCTCTCAAGTCAGCCCCGAGAGCCGAAAGATGATCCTTCCTCAGAGCTCCTGAAGGGGCTGGCGAGGCCAGCTGGAGGGGGTACTGGGGGAACCTCCGGGAGGCAGTGGGGGGCCCGGCGAGGCACCCCGCGTCCTACCTTCATCCTGCTCAGCCTGCTCCTGCTCGCTGCTGGCGTACGTGCGCAGGAACTCCGCGAAGGCGCCGTCCCGGGCCAGCAGCTCCTGGTAGGAGCCCATCTCCGAGATCTTGCCGCTGGTCATGACGATGATGATATCCACCTGGGGCAGGTAGCTGATGCTGTGTGTGACCAGGAGCCGTGTCTGCAGGCAGAGCGGGGACCGGCGGGGGTCAGCACCCGGGCACGACAGGCATCCCCCAACACCTCACTGGCCCAGCTTGAGTCTGAGCGCCTGGGGCGCCCCGATCTGTGGGTGCCTTCATTCAACCCATGCCTGCCAGGAAATGGGGGGCAGTGGGGAGGGAAAACGGGCCCCGGGCCTCGCACTCCACGGTCAGGGGGAGAAAGGATGGAGAGATGTTTGACAAAGTAGGTGCTGGGTGTTGCACGAAGCAAAGGGGACGGGCCGAGGGCTGCGGTTGCAATTTTAACAAGGGTGATGGAGAAGCTGATCTGTGGACGACAATTTGAAGGATGAGGGGAAGGCACAGTGGATGGATAAAAGAACGAAGCCGATACAAAACAATTCACATGCAATGGCTTGTTTAAAGTAAGCACCCCCCAAAAAAGACGCTACAAAATTCGTACACGCGTGTGTATTTTATCCAATTAAGTCCAGGTTGGGCAGGACACTCAGCAAACTGCATGAGTTGACCAACTTTTCCTTAAAGGGCCAAATGGTAAATACGATCGGCTTTCTGGAGCCTCCAGTTGCGACGGGAACATAGCCGCAGCGGGAAGGCGGCCGCGCATAAGATGGGAGAGATGACCTGGCCGTGTCCCAGTGAAGCTTTCCGTACAGACACCGGCATTTCAGTTCAATGCCATTTTCATTTTCAGAGGTTTTAAAAGACTATTTTTCTTCGGATTTTGTCCCAACCACTGAAAAATGAGCTAAGACTTTTCTTAGCCCAAGGGTGGTCCAAAATCAGGAAGCAAACCAAACTGCTGACCTCTCAAGGCAAGAACTAGAGTGCAGGAGAAGGGAGGGACCCCCCCAACTTTATATATATTCTCATACGCTTTGATTTTGTTACCATGGGCATGTATCATTCTGATAACAAAAATTTTTTTAAAGATTGTATTTATTCATTTGACAGATCACAAGTAGGCAGAGAGGCAGGCAGAGAGAGTGGGGGGGGGGCGGGAAGCAGGCTCCCTGCTGAGCAAAGTGCCCGATGTGGGGCTCCATCCCAGGACCCTGGGATCATGACCTGAGCTGAAGGCAGAGGCTTTAACCCACTAAGCCACACAGGTGCCCCCAAAATTTCTTTAAAAATCACATTTATACAGAATTTGGGGGTGTATATGGGAATGCTTACAATAGGTTAAGCAGCATGTTGCTTACTATATATATATGCATGATATGAAACCTTAGACTTGGGGGCGCCTGGGTGGCTCAGTCATTAAGCGTCTGCTTTTGGCTCAGGTCAAGATCCCAGGGTTCTGGGATTGAGCCCCACATCCGGCTCCCTGCTCAACAGGAGACCTGCTTTTCCCTGTCCTGTTTCCCCTGTTTGTGCTCCCTCTCTTGCTGTGTCAAATAAATATATAAAATCTTAACGAAAAAAGTTAAAAAACAAACAAAAACAAACCTTCTAAGACTTGAAAGAAAGAAAATCTCTATGAGCACAATCCCAATTGTTCACAATTGCTTGTGTGTTTCTTTTTCTCGTATTTTTCTGAATCTCATCTGTTTTCCCCAAGGGCATGTGTGTTCTTTCTTTCTCCAGAAGCGGGAAGGGGGGGTGGGGAGAACCAGTGCTCCCTCCCAACCACCCTGTAATTCCCCTAAAAACAATCATCATCATTAAGAGAAAATCCATTTCCTGTCCCATTACAGTGCTAAAGCAGTTTTTGTGCCCCCAACTTCTGTCCCTCAGCCCACGGCCACCTCAGCAGGGAAGGGGGTGCTGCCTGCTCAGTCAGAGGGGAAGGGACTTCCCTCTGTGAGGCCAGCCCTGTAATTAAATCAGGAAGAGGGGCCTCTGTTGGCCACATGGAGACAAGGACCGCAAGTCAGTGTCAAGGACATCCTGTTACAAAGACAAAGCAAGGAGGCTGTCCTGGGAAGGTATCCAAGGGAAGCATGAGAAATGTGTTCTTAAGTCCAATTTATAAAAAAGAAAATCCTGGAAAGTGGGAAGTGCATGATTCCCCAAGGGGAAACATTCTGACTTAAGTGAAGATGTGAGACAGCCAGATACCCGAGCCTTGCCCCATCAGCAGATACCTTGTTCCTCAGCATCCCCTTAGGACCAATCACATTTTCAAATATGTGTTTTCCCACGTGAGCATCCACTGCTGACAGGGGGTCGTCAAAGAGGTAGATATCGGAGTCACAGTACACGGCCCGGGCCAGGCTCACTCGCTGCTTCTGGCCCCCAGATAGGTTCACACCCTGTGGAGAAACACAGCAGAAGAGTGGGTTTCCCGGGGAGCCTTGCAACCTGCGGACGGGGAACCCCACTCAGGACGCAGCAGACCCGGGCCGGTGACCCTGCAACACAACACTGCCTGCTCTCGCTGGAGCCCAAGGCCACAGCATGAGACTGTATCTACATGACCTGGGCTCAAGGACTGCCGTGGGGTCTAGCCTCTACGAGCTGCTGAGCAGACACCCAGCACAGAGTGGAAATTCAGCAAAGGCTGGCTGGCGGCCACCAACGATGGGGGACTACAAGCAAGGCACCAGGAGATGCGGTACTGACCCTATTGTCGCTGCCGCTATTAGAGTTAATAGTGGACACTTCTGTGAGCTTGCTCTGATCTATCACTCACTGGAAACCACACAGAACTGAGGCAGGCTGCACTCTGGGGGTGCCAAAACCCAGCCCCACTCTCCAGGAGGAAAGGCACTGCTTTCAAGTTCACACGGGAGCACTCCACAGAGCACAGAGCAGCAGTCCCAGACCTCTCTCTGGCAACAGCCTACCAAATGTTACTTCCGGATGTGGCTGGGAAATCAAAGGGACACCCCCCGACCCCCGCCAACCAGTTAACTGCCCAGTCTCTTCTGAGAGATGCCCGCCCTCCCCAGGCACTGAGCTGGGGTCCTGGCAGCCAGGGTTCTCCTGGATTGCCTCTCTGGCCACAGCTCTTTGGCCCAGGGGTAGACACCAGACCCAATCATATTCTCTCACTCTGTATTTTGGTACTGGGACCCAGGCAGGGAGAATCAGAAGTCTCCAAGAGACAGAAGACGACACTTGGGTTAAAACAACAACTAACCCAGCTTCCTCTGCTAACTGCAAACCCAAAGAGTCCTGCTAACAGTTGTTTTTTCTTTCCAAGGAGCTGTAGATTTCCCTCAAATAAAAGAAATCATTTAGCAACTAAGGAAGCTGGCGGAGTCACCCTCTTATAACTAACTAAGGAGTCAGGAAAGCTCCTTGGTGCTGCTGTGGCACATCTGTACTCCTCAAGCATACCAGATAACCACCGGAGTGCTGGAACAGGCTTGCTGGGTGAGGAAAAGCCTGTGCAAAGGCCCTGAGGTGGGAAGGGCCTCAGACAGGTCACTTAGCCCTTCTATGCCTCTTCCTCCTTACCCATGAATTGGAAGTAACAGTAAATCCCATCTCATGGGCTTGCTATAGAGAGAGAATGCATATGAAATGTTTACCACAGGACGTAGCACACAGTAAATGCTGAATATTAGCTATTATATCATTATTTTTACTACTACCCTTATTTTGTAGGGGACGGTGGCCCTCTGAATCACTGATACCCCTCCCCCTTGTAAAGTGTCCTCTGTCATGTGATTATGCGGTCACGTGACTGCTAAGGTAGCGTGCACTTCAAGGTCTCTTATCTTTCAGTTCAATCCGGTGAAAACAACCATGTTTTACAGGACACTGTGGGGAGGATGCAGTTTGGGTTTTGTTGTTGTTGTTTTGGGCTTCTGCAGTCGCCATGAGAAGAGCTTCCCCCTGCAGGAAGACGTGTGGGGCAGACCCCAGCCAAGCCCACGGTCTGGAACCCGGCTCAGTGGACCTGCACTGTGGAGCGGAGCTGTCCAGCTGAGCCCAGCGTGGATCAGCCACCCTCGGTCAACTCGCATGCCCACAAATGGAAGAGTAAGGATTTAACATCAGCCCCTAAAATTGTGTGGCTGCTACAGGGGCCATGCTGCAGCCGTACTGACCTTCTCACCAATCTCTGTGCGGTCCCCGCTGGGCAGGATTTCCAGATCTGGGAGGAGAGCGCAGGCTTCAATGACAGCCTTGTAATACTGTTCCTGTAGCTGGCGGCCGAAAAGGATGTTTTCTCGGACAGAATCATTCTGAATCCAGGCCTGCTGGGGGACGTAGGCCACTGAGCCCTAGGAAGCACAGACAGAAGGCAGCAAACAGACAGACAGCCTTGGTTAATAAGACGGCAGTCAGCCAGCCCACCCACCAGGGGGGCCCTACTTTCCAAGATACTTTCATCACACCCACTGTTTCAGGAGGGGGTAAACAGAGTCACGACAGCCTTGGATGCCAGAGCTGGGATCAGACCCCAAGCTAGGTCAGACACGGACTCTAGGATCAGGAATTCAAGAGTGCAAATCCACATTGGTGAGGTCACTGTTTTACGTTTACTAAGTATTTCCCCAAGTTCCTCCAGCAGCAAACAAAACTGCTTCTCAAGAATAAGAAGTTCCTGACATGATTATAAAACAAGACCATTTATTTTTAAAGATTTTATTTATTTATTTGACAGACAGAGATCACAAGTAGGCAGAGAGGCAGGCAGAGAGAGAGAGAGGAGAAAGCAGGCTCCCCGCTGAGCAGAGAGCCCGATGTGGGGATCGATCCCAGAGCCCTGGGATCATGACCTGAGCTGAAGGCAGAGGCTTTAACCCACTGAGTCACCCAGGCACCCCAAAACAAGACCATTTGATTACAGTTACGCTAAATGCTAAGAGAGGAAAACGCAGGAGTCCTTCAAGAAGTTCTTTAAAGAGGGAGACCTAGTTTCCGTCGTCAGGGAAGAATTCCTTGGGGGAATTCCCCAATGACATGTAGACAAGGACTTCAGTATCAAAATCGTCTGTTTCGGGGGCACCTGGGTGGCTCAGTGGGTTAAAGCCTCTGCCTTCAGCTCAGGTCATGATCCCAGGGTCATGGGATCGAGCCCCGCATCGGTGACTCCCCGCATGCTGACTCCTCTCTCTCTGCCTGCCTCTCTGCCTACTTGTGATCTCTGTCTGTCAAATAAATAAATAAATAAATAAATCTTTAAAAAAAAAAAAAAATCGTCTGTTTCAAAGTGTAGCGTTCATTCCCACGTGATCAACTGCAAAGACTGTCATGAGAGCGAGGGCCAGGGGAGGGCGTCTGCTTCATGTATTTCGGGAAGGAAGTTTTAAATGAGGATGGACAGGTGAGGATACACTGGTGTGACAAACACGAGGCAGAAGAGCAACCCGTCAGATGGAGCAGCACGGGCAGAAAGAAGAACCTGGCGCGTCCCGGGACCAGGAAGGCCAGTGTGACTGGAATGTGGTGGGAGGAGCGAGCAGGAGACCGGGGGTCCGGTCGCACCTGGCTAGGAGCCCTGGTGAGGAGCGCGGGCTTTACTGGGAGCGAAAGAGGAACAAGCAAAGATTCTTACCTAAGGGAATTCTAGGGGAACAAGATTGGGAGTGGGACCCAGAGGTCCCTAACTTCAATCTTCATTCTCAAATAACTGAACTGCTGACTCTAATACCATAATTTACATGAGGCCAAAAGGTCACAAAGCCTCACCACAGAGCCCAGATCATTCAGACATGGTGTGCACACGCCCCACCCAATAAAAATATTTGGAAAAAAATCAGTATTTCAAGCACATTTCTAGAATGCTCCTTTGCACGGCAAAACAACCAGTTAGAAATCTGTCAGCCCATCACACCAAATCCTCAGTGAACCCTCCGTCAACTTTTAGATCCAGCATTTTTGTATTTAAAGGTTTTTGACTTTAAAACAGCAGTTCTCAACTGGGAGCAATTCTGCTCTCCAGGGGACGTCTGATGTCTAGACTCTCTTGGTTGTCACAACTGGAGGCTGTTACCAGCATCTAGTGGGTAGAGGTCAGAGATGCTCTAAACATCCTACAAGGAACAGCACAGCCCCCCAGCGCAGAAAACCATCCAGCCTGCAAGGTCAACAGTGCTGTGTGGGTAGAAACTCATTAACGAAACACCACAATGTGGATGGTTCGGAGTTTTCTTCAGTCAAGCGAAGTCTCACTGTTCGTTAATCTCATTTGAGTAACGTGTACTTGAAAACAGTGATGGCACATTTCTTAAAATAACAGCTAAATGTCACCAGTTTAGATCCAACAATTATTAACGTGTACTTCTCTACTAACGCATGCCAGGCTAAAGGGCCTCATGCAAACAAAGAAAGGATTTTGCTCTGAAATAAGAACTCCATAAACCAGCATTCCAAAGAGCAGATTCTGGGAGACATTATTTCTGGGGAGGCAAACAGCTGTTGAACAGATGAGGAAGAGTGTGGGCAAATACCTCCGGGACACACTGGGTTAACCGAAGTTAAGTAAGTTTTCCTCTCCTTGCAGGACTTCTCAGAGCCTTTACTTTATGAATGTTTGAGTCTCTGAGAGGGAGGGAATCTGAGTTTGCAGTATCTCCCACGCTTTTGGGAGCCCAGAACTGTCTATTACCCAAACTGCAAGGTGACTTTGCTGTAGACCACACTCCAGGAAAGGCTGGATCAATAAAACTTGGGAGGCAAGCTTTCTATACCAGTGAAGTCCTCTGTGGGGAATAAGCCTCATGCATAAAACAAGGCTCTTGATTGCCAAAGAGACTCATCTGTTCACTAAAGCAGCCTTTCAAACTGTCCCAAAGACACAAAACATTTTAAATTTTGCTACATTTATAAAACACAGATACGAAAAGAGATCCATGCACAGGAAGAACAAGCCAGAAAGACTCACACTTTAAGAGAGACCACGAGATGCACACTGAGTGCCACAGATGGGGAGAGAACGAGTGGCCATGAGTGGACCAGGGAGCATCCGTGTATTTTTACTCAGTGTTTACTGAGCGCCTACTACTTGCTGCGCACTAGTCTCGATGCCGGGATGCAGCAGCAAATTAGTGGCATCAACGCTCGCCTTCCAAGGGGCCACAGAGAAGAGCAGAGAGAATGGGAGAGACAGAGGGAGTTCCTTGCTGCCTCACTTCCTGAACAAGGCCCGTCATGAAACAAAACCCAGCACCCCGCTCGCCCTTCCCCTCAGGCCCGCAGCGCCCCCGCGGCCCCCCATCCACCCGGTCTTCGTCTTACCTTGACAGCCACGCATCCCTCCACCTTGTCCATCTCGGCCAGGAGTGCTGAGAGCAGAGACGATTTTCCACAGCCCACCTGGCCCACCACAGCCACCAAGGAACCTTCCGGAATGGAGAAGGTGATGCTGAAATGACACAAAGGCTCTGCCTCAGCCTCGCTCTCACCTGAACAGGTGGCGGCCCAGCACGGCTGGATGTACCCTGAGCGGAGAGAGGCAGAAGGCAGGGCTGTCACGAGCCCTGAAAGTCTGGAAATTACTCCCGCCATTTCCCCCGCTAAGCTAAACTCAGTGGCCAGTCTCAGGGGGCCGAGGTGTGAGAGGCTCCAGACAGCTGCTGGGATCCAGATGTGTCTCAGAGAAGCAGAGGCAGCGGGAGACACCTGGGGTCGGGGGATCAGGTCACAATAAGGGAGCCAATGCAGGTGGCCCAGAGGGACAGACACCTCACTCAGTGTGAACTCTGAAAAGCAAGCAGCACCAGACACGGAAACCTGTGAACAACTAGGAGAGAAGGCCTGAAGGTGTGAGAGAACAGGTGTGGTCAGGGACCCACATGCCCACCACATAGGACGAGGCAGTGGGGAGCAAGGCTGGTGTCCTGAAGAGGTGGCAGGGGGCAGCCACACCTGAAGACGTCACAGTTCGCGGTGCTAAGACGCTCACACCTCGTGGATGGGACTCGGGGTCTGAAGCCTTAGGCCCTGACGAAGATGACGGAGTGTGAGAAATGGGTCTCTAGAGAAATCACCCCCTCAAAGACGGCAGTGCCAAGTACAGTAAGCTCAACGCTCCGCCAGCAAGACTGCCTGTCCGGGGCCGTCGCTTGCTGCCAAGTTGGGGCTAATTCCACGCACCCAGGGAGGGGCAGGCACCCCGAGCCCAAGGCCTCTTTGGGTTTCCTTCCTTTGGCTATGCTTTACAATGGACGCTATTATGATTCAACCTCTTAGTGGAAATGCTGTTACGTTCTGCGGTCACTGATTGGTTAGTGCTTCTGAAAGTGCAGCACGGTTCCACCGAGGACGCTTTTGTCCTGGGCTGAGGGGGACCGGATGATGGGACCACAACAGAACACGAAGCCCCGTGAGGCAGCTGTGACTGTCCACGTGGGAATGGAATACTGTTACAGCTGAGGAGAGGAAAGGTTTGCATTGGGAAAGGTTTTGGGAATTCAAGATTGGAGGGATGGGGTGACTAGAACAAAAAGACAAGAGAGACAAAGAAACAAAAGAGACAAGGTAAAACTGAAGCAGGCAGGAGTTAAGTCAGACATAAGGAAGAACTTTCCAAGCACACTGTCCCACCGGGAGTTTGCAAGGGAGGCGTTACAAAGATTCTTTTCTCTGAAGAGTCTGTCCCCTCTTTCTGAGTTAACACACAACAATAATTTGGCCACCTAGGGAGGGGGTAATTGTTAAGGGGCCAGGGGGATAAAGGTGGTCCTAAAAGGGTCCCTTCCATCCCTGTGTTTTGGGGACTCCTCTGGGGAAGTCTCAAAGAGCCACCGAGCAAGGCAGAAAGGGGTAAGAGGCCCCTGACCAGTGGCCTGGGGAACCAGATCAACTCCCCAGACACTGCACTTTGGAAAATAAGGGCTGGGTGGCGGGAGGGTCTCAGACCAGGAAATGGCGAGAAAGGGTGACTCAGGCAGCCGTGGACCTTAAGAGCAATTCCATCCCAACAACAAATCCCTGCTGCAAAGAATTCCTTTCAGCAGACCCAGGCCTGTCCGCCACCACCTGCAGCATCATCACTGCCTCAGACCCAGCCTGGCCAATCGGAGTGCTCTGTCTCTCCTGGCATGTGATTGGCTCAAAGAGGGGCACATGACCCAATTTAGACCAATAAGAGGCAGGTGGGTCTCCAGTCCAGCTTAAGGGGTACACTCCTGGCCAAGGAGGGCTATTTGCCATCATGAAGGAAGAGACAGCTTGAGAAGGAAACAGCACAAAGGGAAACTGAAAAAAGACAAGACAGAGAAGATCCTGATGACACTGAGT
Organism: Mustela nigripes; assembly: GCF_022355385.1. Lineage (NCBI taxonomy): Eukaryota > Metazoa > Chordata > Mammalia > Carnivora > Mustelidae > Mustela > Mustela nigripes. Next base: position 26,792,163 of record NC_081567.1, read on the forward strand.
CCCTGGATCATACTATACCTGAATGTGGCACTCGGTGATACAACCCCCAAATTTCCATTTGTTGCCTAAGCCTACCTATGCAGCATTTCTGTCATTTAATCCAAGGGAACACTCTGTGCCAGCATACTCTCGCCTGCTCCCCCAAGAAGGTAGGTATGACTTGACCTATTTCCCAGTGGGGTAAACTGAGGCTCAGAAAGGCAACCAACTCAGTGTCACAGAACGAGAGTATGGCTGGAATTCCAACCTGCAGTGGACCACAGCCTCGTAGCTCTCTCTACATCCTGGCTTACCCACTTAGTGTCGGAGGGTCACTCCTGGCCCAAGTGAACGTGGCATTCTTCACGGTGATGCTGTTTGCGCCCCCACCTGAAAAGCACCAGCAACAGTATGTCAGGCAAAGGCAAGGACAGAAGTCCCGAGACTGAGCGTCCGCAGGAAGCTCGCTTCTTCTTTCTAATCTTTTTTAGTTCAGGGCCAGATGTTAGACACTTGCATTCGGGCATTATCTTGTTACATCATTCCCGGTTTCTAAAGAACCCCAACCAGACCCACAAAGCGGACAGAAACCACAACAGGGCTCTGCCCTGAATACCAGGAGGTTGCGCCACCCAGATGCCCATCTGGCAGAGGCAGGAGGACCCCTTGGGGTTTACTCCAGGCTCCAGGGCCTCCCTCACCCCACCTTGGGAGGATCAGGCAACTCTGGCTGGGGTGGCACGCAGAAGGCAGGGTCAAGGGGGAACAAGCAGTTCTCTCCGTCAGGCTGGCTCTCGGCCCTCACCACACCCTCAGCCCTCCCTTTTCATTCAAGGGGGTTCCTGGGCCACGGCACTTGGATTGTAGGGCTGTCTCCTAAGGCCTCTCCATTCCCTCTCCCTCCTGCCCGGCTCACATCACAACAGGTCAGTCTTTCTGAAAAACCAGTCACACTGTGAAAAAGCAGGCTGTGAAACAGGCGGTGGGTGGATCGGGGGGGGGGGGGGGGAAACCAGGGAGGGAAGCACGATTAGACAAATCGGACATTCTACCAACAACAGTGGCTCTGGAGGCTAAGCTCCAGGCTCTTCTGTCTTCATTTACTTTCCCTCTCCTTCTCTCCTTCTACCTCCCTGTCCTGTCCTTCGCTTAAGTTCTGACTCTTCATTAAGAGCCTCCTTAAAGCCACCTAGAGAGAAGATGGGCGTGTCTGAAGTTATCAAAGAGAGAGAGAAATTCCCCTGCGCACCAGAGAAACAAAAACCTCCCGTAGGAGGCAGTTACTGGTTAACCTGACCTCCCCTCCCTCACCCGCACCCACAGAACAAGGAGGCAATGGGAAGGTGCTATTTAAGTAATTTAAGAAAAGTCACTTGAGTCAGACAAGCTAGAAAACCACCAGACAGGGCTGAGAGCTGCCAAGGTGCCCCCGTCTGGCAACCATGGAGTGTGGATAAGCATCTCAAAAAGTCAAGCAGCCTAGGAAGGTGGGTGCTGAGGCCTGGGCTGCACCAGGTGGTCTGGGGGCTTTCCAACAGGACACCTGCAGGGTGCTGGGAGGAGCTCCAGGAACCAGAAGCCTCCGTGGGCAGGGCCAAAGCTCAGCCCTGTGGTATACAAAGAAAGAAGTCTGCCAATAAAAACCCACATAACACCATGACAAAGAAAGACACCTTCATTCCCATTACCCAGATAGGGAGACTGAGGCTTACAGCGGACAACTGGCCTACCCAGGTAAACAGAGCTGGTGGGTTGGAGCTGGTTAGTCTCCAGTGTCCCTGCCGCACCTGCCCATCTGGCCAGAACAGAGTCAGAATCTGAGCCCCGAAAGGGGCCCCTGGGTGGAAGGCCCCACCCCGTGGGCTGCCTCTTGGCGAAAGCACCAAGAAAATAGAAGTTGAAGTTCACCGGCCTGGCATGTGCAAGATAAGGCCCTGACGCCCACCCGGCTCCGCAGAGCTCCTGTTCCCTGGGGCCTCACAGCCAACCCGAGGGGAGCCTTCAGGGCACAGAGGGACCCAAGGCACACACACCGTCTTTGATCGTCCTCCGCTCGATACTGTCCGGCTCGAGCTCCTCATGAGACAGGAAGATCCTGAGGCGTTTGAGGGAGACACTCGCCTACACAGAAAGCAACTGCAGTTATTTTTAAAAGTATTTTTGCAAAAAAACCGACCGAGGCTAGCTGTTGGAGGTTTCCCCATTCTGGGGGCTTCGTGTTTAGTACAAGCGTCCCTTAGAATGAGACACATAACAGGTTTGGGTTCTTATTTGTTTTCCTTCCAAAGCCCATCATGGGTATTAAAAAAGAGGGTAGGGAGACTGTCCTGGAAGACAAGGGACTTCAGAAACAATAACCACACGCCCAGGGATACAAGCTCGCCACCAAGGGAGAAGGAAGCGCGGGAGCTCTCCTGCTGAATGATCGCCATCCACAGGCCGCGAGCCAAGAGATAGCATCGCCACGGTTCCCGACAGAAAAAGGAAACCAACAATGTGCTAGAGGTGTCAGCAAACACTCTTGTGGAGTGTTTCATTGGATACGCCTTAAGTTTACACAAGGTTATTTATCAATTCTATCTCCTACAAATAAACTGAAGCCAAAAAAAAACCAAAAAACCCAAAAAACCCCAAAAACCAAAAACACAAAAACCACTGAACAACAGAAGAAATGCATGTTCAAATATTTACAGGTGAAATGTCAAGAGGTCTGGGATTTGCTTTAAAATTCTTCAGGGGCATCTGACTGGCTGCACTGGTGGAGCACGTGACTCTTGATCGTGGGGTGATGAGTCTGAGCCCCAAGTTGGACGTGGAGGTTACTTAAAAATTAAAAAAAAAAAAAATCTTTAAAAAACGAAGGAAGGAAAAGAATTCTTCGGCAAGGAAAGGAAGAAAGGAAGCAGGAAAGGGAAAGAGAAGGAGGATTCGATGAGCCAAGTGTGGCAAAATGTCCGACCTGGGTAAAGGCTACATGGACTTTGTTACACTGTTTGTTCTCTCCCTAGGTCTGTGCACATTTGCAATTTTTCATAACAAAAAGGGGTCTTATTTGCTTAATTATTTTTTTAACCAGAGTTGTACAACCAAATCTTAAGGTTCCTTTGCCTGTGTGGCGGATAACTGGGTTTTCAGGATGAATGCGTTCAAATGCGGGGGAGAAGTCGACGGAAACAACCCTCCCATTGGAGAGCGCAGGCGTGAAAGTGACCGAGTGGACAGTCTCCTCACCTTATACAGTCACTGCCATGGACTTTTGGATTTCTGGGGGATCTAGGTTAGGGTTTGTCCAGCAGCGGGTTGTGGAATCAGTTTAGTAAGTCAAGAAACGCAGGTTTGAAAAAGTAGAGTAGGGCAGAGCAGAGAGGAACAGACCGACTCGAAGAGGGTAAGTATTTCAGAACCTTACGGAGCTCGGGGAAGCCTGGTTGCATGCAAGTATTTGTGTTGTACGTTCAACTGTGAGTTCCTCGTCAATAAGTAACGTATTCCTTTCTTTGGGGCATGACCAAAACAGCGCGAAAGCCACCGGTGTGAGCCTCGTCCAGCCGACTGGGCACGGTGGGCCAGGTAATGAAGGCGGAGCTGTATGGAGCAGGACCTGTAGGCCCTTTTACTTCCTTTCCCCAGAACCCCCTCCCTCAGGCCCCTCCAGCCTCGCCTGTACCTGCACGATGCTGCTGATGACCATGGGGAGAATATTCAGGGGAAATCGAAGGATGTTGAACAAGGCCAAGGACACGAAAGCTTTCTGGGCATCCAGGATGTTGTTCTTGTCGATGGTCACGTAGACGGCAAATGTAGACAGGGCCACCTATAAGCAGAGCGTCCAGCACTGACTTGTGTCCCTGCATCACAGACACAACCCTAAGAGCAGCTGCCCTCCCACTGACCCCCCCCCCCGCCCCCGCCCCGGGGGGGCCCCCCCCCCCCCCCCCCCCCCCCCCCCCCGCCGCAGCGCGGTTGAGCCCACCCCGCCCCACAACAGGCCCCTGGAAGGCAGCAGGAAACGACTAAGGCAGTGTTTAGCACATAGCAGACACTTAAAGAATGTACCAGATAAATGCACAACCAGGAGCTCCAAGTCCTGGCCCCTGCACCAACCTTCTCCAGATCACAGTGGACAGACATGCTGGGGATCCCTCAACACCACCCAGTGTAACCCCTCCGGGCCTTTGCCCCTGCGGTTTCTCTGCCTGAAACAACCTTTCCATGCAGATGGTGGCCTGGTTTTTCCCTCCGACCCTTTGGAGAGGCTGCCCTGCCCCTCCACCCAAAACAACCCTGCTCTGGCTCTCTATCCTTTTATCCTGGCTTATTTTTCTCCGCAGCAACTACCACGACCTTTTATAGCACCACCCTGTGCATGCATGTCCTGTCTGTCTCCTGGACCTCAGCAGAAGCTCCGCAAAGACAGGGACTTGGTTTTATACACAGAGGTATCTCCAGGGCCTTGAACAATCACTGGCATACAGGAACACCCTGATCAAGTTACCTCCTCTCCCCACGCCTCACATCTCATCTGTGAAATGGGGCAGGAGGCAGACGGTTAATGGCACTATTTAAAATTCCTTCCAGCTCACAGAATATATGATTTTATAGCCCCAGGAAAGGAACATTACTAAAAACAAAATAAAAATAAAATTTTTAAAAAGGGCAAGCAATACTAACACACAAAGGTACTCCCTTCCTCACGAGGTCAGACTTGCATTAAGCCCTATGGTGGTTCCCGGGACTTAACCACCCAGGCTCCCAGCTGACCGGAACTTGGGTTCTGATGTTTGAGACAATGGCTCCTCATCTCCCTTGCCAGGAGAAAGGGAGGGCAGTCTCAATAATCTGGGGTCAGGCTGCTCTGCTTGAGAGGGAGGTAAGAGATCAACAGGCAGACTCCTATGCCTCTCCTATACCGCTGGGGACAGAAAGGGGCCAGGTGTCGCCAGGCGGAGCTAATGGCAGGCATTCCACAAGACTGCCCAGAACATGCTATCAGAAGCCATCTGGACAAACCTGGACCTCAACAGATGCACACCAGTCCCCGCCCCCCATATTAGCCCCAGGATCCCAGAGCCATTAAAGGCTTTCTCTGCAGGAAAATAAACTGCTCAGGTCCCACCTTTCTGAGCTTAGAACAGAATGTCCAGAAGTCAGGATCTGGCACTGGAGCCCTGCCTCTGGTGTGGCTGCGGCCCAGCGCAGGGCCACAGCACAGGGGTCACAGCCTTCTCATTTCCTTACCACCTACTGGAAGGTAACATAGCTTAAAAATCAAAACCAACAGCTCTGCCACATATCAGCTGTAGGAGCCTGGACATATCATCTCCCCTCTCCAAGCGAGCTTCTGCTTTCCTCTCTACAAAATGCGAATCCAGATACACCATCGCAGAGCGGCTGGCAGCAAGAAATCAGGCACTTCTGTGAAGTGCTTAACACACTACCCGGGGCTCAGTAAAAGGTAATACATGGCCGTTGTTTTCATTTCTGGCTATAGGACTCAGTCCAAACTGCTTGGTCCATTCTTCCATAGAATCTATTAACTGGGTTCCAAGAGCAAGACGCTGGGGGGTAGAGCTGGTTCCTTTCTGGCCCTGACATTAACCAGCCGGGTGACGCACCAGCCTCTCATCTGAAGGTGTTCTTACTCAGAACGCTCCAAGTATCTCCATACAAAGAACAGTATTCAGCCATTAAAAAAGGAAGCACAGACACCTGCTACGACAGAGATGACCCCTGTAAACATGATGATCAGTGAAACCGAAGGCAGAACACCTGAAGCCCACGTACTGGGTGATTCCAACTTATATGATATATCCCGAACAGGCAAATCCATAGGGACAGAAAGCAGATGAGTGTGCCTGGGCTGGGAGAATGGGGAGTGACCATCAATGGCTATAGGGGTTTCCTTCTGGGATGATGGGAATGTTCTGGAATTAGATAGTGGTGACGGTTGCACAACCTTGTGAATATTTTAAACACCACTGGGTTGTACACTTTAAAATGGTAAATTATATATAGCTCACCAAAAAAAAAAAAAATAAGAACAAAAAACTCATCTCTCTGAAGTCAGTCCATTTGACTTTGCACAGAAGCCAAAGTCTTGACTCCAGCCCCAGGGTCTATCTGGTTTATAAAATCTCTTCCCTTCCTCTCCTACCATTCTCCCCCCAGCTCCTGTTCCAGCCCCACTGGCCTCTGTTGGGTGGGCATTTTCCTGCCACAGGGTCTTTGCACGTGCTCTTCCCACTCCCCGGTGGGCCCTTACTCAAGTCACCTCCTCAGTGATGCCTTTAACCATCCTATTTAAAACTGTAAGCCCTACCTATTCCACCCCAGCCTCAATCTTTTTCTTTTCCATAGCACTGACAACTAACTGTACACCATACAACGTATTTATTATGTCTACTGTTGATCATCTGTCTCTCCCAATTAGAAGGAATGACCACTCCATGAAGGCAGCGATTCCCGTCTGTACTAGCTCGCAGCTAGTACAGAGAGAAATCTGGACCATGGCCAGATCCTCAGTGAATGTTTGTGGAGTGATGAATGGCCAGATGGACACATACAGATGGGTGGGTAGGGGCTAGATGTGGCTGTGGACAGAAGAGAACAAACTCAGAGGTGTCTCCTCAGCAGTGGGGAAAATCAGGCTGCAGGCACCTCACCACCAGAACACACCAGCCCCACCAACGCCATCATCGGGGCAGCTGCTGACAGCACAGAGCATGTGCAGAGAGGGAACAACATCACGTGGCCCATCAGTTCCATGGCCCTGGCTTCTCCAGAAAGTGGAGGCCATTCTTCATCAACGATTAACTGAGCACCTACTGTGTACCAGCCCTGTGTGTTGAAGAGTAAGGCAGGCCTGGCGTTCCCGAGACTCACGGTCTAGGGGAAACGGGTATTAAGTGAATTCTCTTTAGAAGGGCTATTTGGGAATGGGTGGAGATGAGTGCGGTCAGTGGAAAGAAGGGGTCCTGGGGTCTGCCACAGCTTTGTGATGGGTGAGAGTCAAGGATGTAAAAACCTTTTGCCAACAATGAAAAACAAGTGTCCCACTCCAGGAGCTAATACTGCCTCCACAGTGAGAAATGTGGCAAAGAAATGAACCATTTACTCCAGTCCAACTCCTGAAAAACCTGATGTCTCTTTGTGTAGGACATCTGTTCCTTCAGTCTGCCCATTATCCACTCCCATTTCTGGTAACAATACCCCAATTTTCTTTTATCTCAATGAGCTTCAGCCATAAATGAACTGCTCATGTCCCACCCCAAGCTCCCACAGAAGCCACACAACTCTCATCAATCCAAGCATCCCATCTCCTTGGCCCCAGAAATTCAGGGATAAGCACGTGGCCAACTGCAATGCCACAGTGAGACCCAATCCCATAGCTTTGCTGAGACTAACAGGAAAATGGGCTAATGGGGCCTCTCCCCACAGGGGTTACTCAGATGACAGGATGAACGGTAATTAGGTGGTGAGCAGCTCCCTGACAAAAGAAAACGCCATGGAGAATGCACAGCTGAGAGACAGGTGGAGTGGGGGGGTTGTCACTCCCTCCGGAACACCTGGATCCAGCCATGACTGAAACCCCAGTCATGCTCAAAACCAGCAATTTCTCACACTTTCCAGTCTTGTGACTCAAAAATCCCACTTTGTTTTCAGTCTAGTCAACTTGAGCAAGGTTTCTGCCAATTCCAACACAGTTCCTGACTAACACAGTTTATTCAGAACTTTTACTTATTCAGTTATTCCCCTACTTTACATTTACTGAATGTGCACCATTTGCCAAGTCCAGTTCTAGGAATGCAAGCCAAAAAAAAAAAAAAAAAAAGAGAAAAAAAAAGAAAAGATAAGGTCCCCGTATGATCTGATCAGCAAAGAAATACACAATGGGTAATTACCATAGAGAATGATAACTATCCTAACAAAGAGAGATAAGGATAAATAGAAGAGAAGCTCCCAAATCTTCCAAGACTCAAAATGCTAAATATTGATGCAGCCTGCGGATACTATTTTAAAAAGCACATTAAGTGTACATGATAGATGCCAGGCTCTGTATTTCAGAAAAACAATCCCATCAATCCCACCAAAATGGCATTCCCACTCTTGTCTGACCTCCTCGGGCCTGTCTTCCATCACACCTTCCGGTGGGTAAACACCTCATCACCCTTGAAGCGCAGGAATTCGCCAGTGGAAAGAACATGCAAACACCTTTCAAGGGAACCAAAGGCTACATATTTTATCCTAATGTAGTCAGAGGCTCCAGTGTCCCCGCCAGGGGCAAGATCTCCAACGGACACCCAGGCTCATCTGTTTCATGCCAAACAGCTTAACAAACTCCATCTCTGGAAGCCCGTTACCCCTACCCCCGCCCCCAAACACTATACTGAGCGGCAAATTCAAGGTCAAGAAAAGCCAGTTGCACTCCTAAGTATCTCTTGATGGAGACTAGGGCAGGAGATGTTAAGTGAAGACAAGCTAGAAACTGGACCCTCAGTCAGAAGAGCCAGGGGTTATGGGAAGTTCCCCCCACCCCAAGTGTAACACAACCCAAGTACTGAACCCTGTCAGTTTCTCCCTCTGGCTGCAGAGCTTTTTCCTATGAAAGAAATGCAACTCAAAATGTTCTGGATTTCTGTATGACTTACCATCATGCGTGTCAAGCTAAGTAAAAGAGATATGTAAGTTCAGTTACATTTATGATGGACAGTCACTGCTCTGCTGCGGCATGCACAGGCTTTCCCTGGAAATCCGCAGAAGAAACTGGTAGAGAGAAAAGCTAGATGACCAAAGTCTGAGGACGGAGACACACCTGCAGTTCTCGACCACAGGACACCTGGCAGTATCTGGAGACACCTCTGATTGTCCCAACTGAGGGGGTGGGGTGGGCAAGATGGGGGAAGAGGTGCCACTTGGCCTGTGCTGGGTTGAGTCCAGACATGCTGCACACCATCCCTATAATAAGCAGGACAGTGTCCCTCCACCCCACAAAGAAACAAAGAATTATCGGGTCCCAAACGGCAACGGTGCTGAGCTTGAGAAACCCTGTCCTAGATCAGCTGGAACAGCTTCGACTAGTTTTACCAAGGAATACATTGTCCTTTTTAAAATAAAATGTACAAGAAGAATAGTTAACAATTATAAACACACTGAGACTATTTAAGAGTTTAAAGGAAAATAATCCAATGAACACCCTACATAACTATCACCCAGTCTTCAGATGCTTTTTACTTCTAAAAATCAAAGAAAGCCATCAGAGATCTGGGGAAAGTTGGGGAGACTAGAGCGTTCTCAAAGAATGAGCTGGCAGAACCTTCCAGCCATGAATGCTGGCATATGTGAGCCAGAAAGGATCTAAGAGAACCTGAAGTCCCAGACTGGCTACAAGAGGTCACTTCATATGGCAGCTCCAGTCCTCTGACACTGGTCACTGGGAGGGTGGCCCGAAAAGAACTCAGGGGGAGAGAACCCCACGATGCGTTGTAGACATCTAGTGCGGGGACAGGAGCTGGGGGCAGGCAGAGGCCTGTGTGACACCCCCGTGGCCCAGCCCTTCCATGTTCCATACACAAGAACCCAGAGGCAGGGAGGCGGCTGATTGGCTTCAGGTCACACCAAGAGCTGGCAGCCAAGTTCAACAGGCACCCCAGGGGTCCACACCTGTTTATATCTGGCCCATGGGTTTAGAATACTTTAACAGACATAGATCATTTTTTTAAAAATCAAAATAATATATGACACAGGAAGCTTATGTGCAACTCAAATTTCAGTATCTATAAAAAATTTTTAGGGGAATGTAGCCATGCCTGTTCACGTGTCTATTATGGATGGCCACACTGGCAGGAAAGAAGAGAGGCAGCAGAGAGGCGCGTGGGTGGCTCAGTGGGTTAAGCCTCTGCCTTCAGCTCAGGTCATGATCTCAGGGTCCTGGGATCAAGCCCCACATTAGGCTCTTCTCTCTCCCTAGTTTGTCCTTCGCAGAAAAAGTTCACTCAATCCTGCTTTTTGCCAGTGTTTCTCAAACACTCTGGAGAAAGGGAACAGATGGAAAAGAAGACAATATTCTTTTCATTTGATGAGTTTCTGTATGGATTCTTTTTTTTTTTTTTTTTTTAAAACAACAAATGACGAGTATTTGCTGAGCACCTACGATGGGCTATTTTAGGCACGGTGAGTACGGCAGTGCACAGAGAAGACAAAACCCCTGCCTGCCCCTTTCCGGAGCTGCCCTTCTCATGGAGGGACAGACAGACAAGAAGTACATCTTAGAGCACATCTGGCACCCGCCAAATCCTGGGCTCCTGACTGGTCGGCAATGGAGCAGATGCTGACACAGTGCTGTTACCCGACTGTGACCCCAAGGGCACAGCGTAGTTCTGCCTGCATGTTTTTCTAACAAGGACGCAGAGAGACCTGCTTGACATTCTGGCACAAATTTCTTATCTCAACATGAACCTATAAACCAGCAGCTCCTAGAAGTGTCTGCTTCTGAGGACCCCTGGGCTGGCAGCTACCAAGAGTTGGGAAGACAATGGCGTGGGGGAGGGGGTGGGTATCATTCATCCAAGGAGTGGTAGGACCAGGCCCTGCTGAACCCGTGACCTTTTTGAACATGTTCGGGCATGAAAACACAACCAACCCCCCCCCCCCGCCCCGCCCCGAGAGGTGGGCCAGGGTGGGCGTGGCTTCACTCACCAGGAAAGGTGTGCAGACCCAGGTGAAGGTTCCCACCGCTGCCAGGTAGGCCGATTTCTTGAGCACCTTCAGCTCCTCCTGCCTGATGGCCAGCACCTGGTCCTTGAAGGCCAGTTCCCAGGCGTAGAGCTTGAGCACTTTGATCCCGTTGAGAATCTCATTCATCAGCTTAATCCGACTGTCTTTGCTCTTCATGTGGGCCACCTTCAGAGACAACAGCAGTCGACACCATAGCGGTGGACCCCCTTCCGGCCCCATGGGAGAAGGGGGCCTTCAGAAGGGTGCGAAAGCCGACCCCGAAATCCCTATGAATCCTCCTCCTTCTGACCCTGAGAGCACAAAGGACTCCTTTACCGAGGGAAGAACCTGCTTTGGATCACGTTAAATGGGACACTGATTAAGACACCTATTAAACTTAGATCTGAGAAGCAGAAACAAGAACAACCCTGTGGTGTCCAGGGAAGGCAGGCAGGGACCCTACTCGGCTGATCCAAACACAAGAGAGATAACGATGCTGGGCTTTTTCTTCCCGCCTCTGTTTCCTTAGTTTCTCTACTGAGCCATGCTGCCTGTTCAGATAGCACTGGGCGTCTTCCAGAAGCCGAGCACTTTTCTAAGCACTGGGCATGCATCTAGCCACTTCATGCTCATCAGAACTGTCACTGAGGGCTCTGGTCATTCCCGGGTCACGGATGAGGATGCTTTTTAAGTCCAGGAAAGTCAAAGCCAGTGACTGACGCTGTTTCAAAAGTGGGCCACTGAGGGAAGCCTACTACACAGCATTCAGAGGACAAAAGGTGACAGGGCCCCTTTCTTGCATAACCTCCATCCACCTGCACCTGCCGAGGCCTCATTCCAACAGGTCCCCGTCCTGGGACTCATCACCAGCGCAGTTAAGCATCCTGATTTGCAGTTCCACAGGCACATCATAAATAGCCACCAACAGAGGAGCAGAGACATCAACTCTGGCCCCTCTCAGTTGTGGACCATGTGGTGCCAGTTCAAGAGAATGAAGTCACATTAGATGGAAAGATCCCTGAGACGTGGTCTCAAATGATCAGACGAGGCTGTGAAATGGGCCATATGTATAAAAACATACATGGTGGTGACACCACGAAGAAACACACCCAGGCCCACCATGAAACCTAACTGTATAATCAGAGCTCTCTATAAATACACGGAAAGTTCGAGAAGAGATTGCTTCAACATGCTCACTGACACGGAGAGAAAAGGGAAGGAAATATTCCCTTTTAATCTATACAGTCTTCTATCAATGGAACATTTTTTATGATGAGAAGGCAACAGCTCTGTCCCTTGGATATTGAAAAACTTAAAAAATACAAAACACTGCTGAAGAGAGTTGAACACTGAGCCTAGCATAAGGTAAGAGGGGGAAAAAAGTCAGGGAGTAATGTTTATTCAACTCTTGAAAATGCACAGAAAACATGTAATGATTGAATTTTGTGGGAAATAAGGAATTTCCCAGAGGCTCACACGTGATTCTGGTCACTGGCCTAGGTCTAGCTATTTCAGGGGCTAACCTTGGCAGTCCACCAGAATCACCCAGGAAGCTTTAAAAACTGATGCTTGGGGTCTCACCCACATGAAATGAACCAGAATCCCAGAAATGGAGCCCAGGCATCAGCATTTCGGAAAGCTCCTCAGAGGATTCGAACAGGCATGCAGGGCTGAGAACCCGTCTGGGGTCTGTGAAGAACTCAGCTAGAACCCAAATGGAAAGACCTCGACAAGAGCCCCACTTGGAGCCCTGTGGCAACAGACACCCAACCTGGTAAGTCTTGGTCTTCATGGCCATCACGGCATTGACAGGAACCATAAGGATCATCACAGCCACCCCCGCCAGGACGGACGGGCCCAGGTTCTAAAAAAGAAAGAGAACAGAGGTCTTCAACAGGGGGCTTCTCTGGCTGAGCTACCCCATGCTGATCCTGCAAACCTGGACGATCATCTTCAGGGCAGCTGTGTCACTCTTACCCAACGACAGGCTTATAAGAATACTCAGATTTATTTGTGAGCCTCCCTTGGGGTCCCACAACTCCTTTAAGAACATGACAGGGCCAGATGAGTTTCGGAAATTAGAACTTCACGGTGGGGTGCCTGGGTGGCTCAGTCAGTTGAGCCGCCAACTCTTGGTTTTGGCTCAGGTCACGATCTCGGGGTTCTGGGATCGAGCCCTGTGTGGGGCTCCCCTGCTCAGCAGGGTGTCTGCTTGTCTCTCTCTCCTTCTGCTTGAAGGCGAGCTGGGAGGGCCCCCAGCTCTCATGCTTTCTCTAAAGGACTTTAGAAAGGTAATAAAGCATTGAATAGCAAAGAGTTAACACAGCCAGTCTAATGGTTTATCGTGTTTGAAGGCCTGCTTACAGATTTGGCCCTTGGCTGCCATCTGGGGGCTTGGATTTAGGAAGGGCTCCCACCATTCTCAGAACTGGTAGGAGTAGTTCGCTGGGCCTCAACTCTTTGTACAAATGCTATAGCTTATGCTGAAACCCTCTTTGTCTTCGGGGAGTCTAAAAGTCTGGTATAGGCCAAACAGAGGACACCTGTGCGACCAACCCCCAGTAAAAACCCTGGGCGTTCGGGTCTCTATCATAAACTTCCTGTGGCTGACATTTCCCACGCTGTCGGAACTTGTTGCTAGGCAATTAAGTGCATCCTGTGTGAGGCTACTGGGAAAGGAATCCCGAAGTCAGTACCTGCTTCCTGCCACCCACCCCCCATTCCTCCCGCTGTGTATTCACCTTTGCTTTCTCCTGCTGTAAAAATGAAAGCCCCAAGTCCTCCTGGCAACCTGGCGTGGTCTCAGGGACTGCTGACCCAAGTGAGTCCATATATTGCATTACACGCCCCCTGGGCCCTAGCACAGCACTCGTCATCAAGGGTACTGACCTCTCATCACCATAATAGGAGTATCGGCCTGAGAGAATAATCAAGATCACAAACACTTCCCCTCAGCTCAGGTCAGGTTAAGGCACCACACGAGTTAAGGAAAACTTCCATAGCCTTTGGATTTGGGGGTATGTAGATAAGAGGTTGTAGACTTGTTCTATTATCCAAGTGGCAGATAAGGAAACTACCCCTGAGAGATTAAGATGCCAAGATAAGATACATATCTCCATTTTTTAATTTCAACACCTGAAAATAATCCAGCTTGAGAAACTGGCCCAGTGTACAAACTCAAATGGATGAAACTACAGGGTAATGTGATTTTTCCCCCCCTTTAAGCATTCAGAAAACCAGGAGTTTCTTCCAAGTCAATGCACACAGGGGCACTAGTCCTGGTCTCCCTAAAAATGCTGCTGTTGCTTATAACAGTTTCTGCAAAGTATCTCCACCCAGTGACCAATTATCCACCTTCAAGAATAAAAGTGATTTCTACCAACAATCTAAAGCATTCAGAATTAACTCTGACAGCAAACAATAATTAAAAGATACCCAGGGCACCCAGGTGGCTCAGTGGGTTGAAGCTTCTGCCTTCAGCTCAGGTCATGATCCCAGGGTCCTGGAATCGAGCCCTGCTTCGGGCTCTTTGCTTGGCAGGGAGCCTGCCTCCCCTTCCTCTCTCTCCGCCTGCCTCTCTGCCTACTTGTGATCTCTGTCAAATAAATAAACAAAATCTTTAAAAAAAAAAAAAAAAGTAGTCAGTGTATTTATACCCCATACACCGTTCTATGAACATGACCTGTACTGATTCATTCCTTCATCCCAACATCCCTATGATGAAATGTAACATTACCATTACCACTTTGCAGATAAAGACACACTGAGGTTTAATGACCTTAGGGAATGATGTCACAAACCTAATCATTGAAGAGGCAGAATTTGAACACAGTCTCATTCCTGACCCCACACCACTGTCACTATCCTATACTGTATTTTTTTTTTAAGAGTTTATTTATTTATTTGACAAACAGAGATCCCAAGCAGGCAGAGAGAGAGGGAAGCAGGCTCTCCACTGAGCAGAGAGCCAGACTCGGGGCTCGATCCCAGGACTCTGGGATCATGACCTGAGCCAAAGGCAAAGGCTTTAACCCACTGAGCCACGCAGGCGCTCCTCTTATACTATATTTTTAATGGATGAACAGAGAAAGCTGGTTTTCTATCCAAACCAGTGGTTCAGAAACAGGGAAGAATTGCTCCTAAGGGACATCTGGGTCACAACTGGCAGGGGGGAAGGTAGCAGGGGACTGTGTTCTTGGTATCAGAGTGAAAAGACCAAGGACGCCACTGAACCTCCCACGGTGCATAGGACAACCCCCCCAACAAGAGACTATCTGGCCTCAAATGTCAATGATACATTCAGCAACGCTCATCTAAAACAGAACAATCTTCTTAATGGTTCTTAATCAACCCTCGAGGCTGATTCTAAAAGAAATGCTCCAAAAACTATTTCACCCGTGGCTGAAATTTCTGGAGAAGTGGATACCCCAAGATGTCGGCCCCAAAAGAAATTTAGACTGCTATTTATGTCTAAGTTTCATTTCTAGAAACAATTTATAATCACTCATCTCCTGCTGTATAAACAGACCAAAAAAAAAAAAAAAGTAAACTACAGTCAAATCAACGGATAATTTGCTGCACACCTATTAGGCACCGGGCCCTGCTGGGACTACACTCACAGGAAATAAAAAATAAGGCACAAGCAAGACACTGGGGGGTGCTGGGTTGGCTCAGTCAGTTAAGCATCCTGACTTCGGCTCAGGTCATGATCTCATAGTCTGGGGATCCGGCTCCGCATATAGCTCCCTGCTCCCTGGGGAGTCTACTTCTCTCTCTCTGCCCCTCCCCCTACTCATGCATGAGCGTGCGTGTGTCAAATAAATACATAAAATCTTAAACAATCAAAAAACCAAGACACTGAGCCGATGAGTAACCAAGACACTTATCAGGAGAGGAGGAGCAGCTATACCAAGCAGCAAAAAACTATTCTAGAAGGTAACATCAAAGGAGCTTCTTTACTAAATTATTAGGATTTTAAAAAGGAAGAAATCCAGGGTGCTTGGGTGGCTCAGACATTAAGCGTCGGCCTTTGGCTCAGGTCATGATCCCAGGGTCCTGGGATCGAGTCCCGCATCAAGCTCCCTGCTCAGTAGGAGCGTGCTTCTCCCTCTCCCGCTCCCCCTGCTTGTGTTCTCTCTCTCGCTGTGTCTCTGTCAAATAAATAAACAAAATCCCCCCTCCCCAAAAAAAGGAAAAAAAGGAAGAAATGCATCTAATCCTGAGAGAAAAGCATCTGGATCTGGCAGTTGTCACCACCTTTAAAGATGGGGAGGACTTCATCCTTAGTGAAGGAGGAAAAGGGGGGTGCCTGGGGGCTCAGAGGGTTAAGCCTCTGCCTTCGGCTTGGGTCGTGGTCCCAGGGTCCTGGGATGGAGCCCTGCATTGGGCTCTCTGCTCAGCGGGGCGCCCGCTCCCCCTGCTTCCTTTGCCTGCCTGTCTGCCTACTTGTAATCTTTCTCTCTCTGTCAAATAAAATAAATAAAATCTTAAAAAAAAAAAAAAAAAAAAAAAAGGAGAGAAAGGAATTCCTGGCAGAAAGAAAGACACATACAGAGGCTCAGAGTGACAAAGGATAAGGCATGTGTTAGGCCATGAGCACCTTTTCACTGTGGGAACCTCCCCTCCTCATGTGGAGGGGCTGTCAATCACACACTCTCACTGCGAGAGGGCATGGGTCCTGGGCTGGCCAAAGAACTCTGCCTCTTGGTTCACAGTGACTGGTACATGGATGTGCCTGAGACTCTGCCTAAGGAAATGAGGAATGCAATATTCTCTTTTCTCTGACACTGCTCTCGGGAAAGATGGTAAAAGCCCAAAGGTATGGAAGCCAAGGGAAATCCGATGGAGAGTGAAGTCATCTCGGAGGCAAATAGGGTCAGGAAATGATGAAAGGGTGACCCTGAGTCCTCACAGCACTGCGTGAACTCCTGGATCCATCCATGCCTAAAGCCATACCCTGTGCCTTGCAGTTACATGCCCCCACAAAATTCCCTTTACTAGCTCAGCCTATTTTAAAGATTTTATTGATTTGAAAGAGAGAAAGCATGTGCATATGAGAGAGAGAGAGAGCCCACGCAGAGGGGAGGGGCAGGGGGAGAATGATACTCGCCACTGAGTAGGACGCCTGACTCGGGGCTCTACCCCAATAGACCACAACCTGCGTCAAAGGGAGATGCTTAACCAACTGAGCCAGCCAGGCACCCTGCTTACCATCCCTTTTAAAATGGGTTTCTATCCCTTGCAACTCAGAGAATCTTAACCAACACAATTCAGGGCTAGTGAATAAAGAAATTTTGTTACTGTTTGGGAGGATAGAGTGGGAGAAATATGTGTGTACCTTACAAGGCTGTTAATTACGTACTGTCAAAAAAACAAATACAAACAAGTATCACGCCATCAAAAAGAGCATAAATCCAAAAACCGAGAAAACAGATATGACACCAGAAATTGTCCAACAGAGCAAAATATAAAGTATGAATGATGTCAAGAAAAAAAAAAAAACAAAACCCAGTGAATGACAGAGGTTCTTATCACCGACACCCAGCCCCTCACCCCCACTGCCCACATGAGCTGGTCCCTCCCACTGCACAAGGGGAACAAGGTCAAACACACACCAGCCACAGGAGGTAGAGAGCAAGGATGACTTGCAGAGGAGCTGACCAGACCATGTTAATGTACGTGGCCAAGTCCATGAACCTCTGGGCGTCCACAGACATGAGGTTGACAATCTCCCCGACAGTGGAAGACTTTCTGGCTGAGTTGGTGATCACCAAGGCCTGCAGGACAACGGAGAGAGAAAGATGGTGAGTCTAGCAGGCAAAAACCTCTCGTTAGGTCCACGTGGAGGAAGAACACAGCTCAGGAACGGAAAACCCCCCTCTCTTTTCTCCTGCCTTCCTACCTTATCTGCGTTCCCAGCAAAGGGTCCCACCGCAAAGCCCCAGCTCTTATCAATGACGGTCTCTGCCTCATCCTGACTTCCGTAATACGGAAGGGACCCCAAGATCACCTAAACCAGGGTGTTACACACTGAAGGGTACACACACACCACTGGGGAAATTTGTTACAGCACCGTTTCAGATTTGGTAGGACTGGGATATGGGCCTGGGGCGATGCATTTCTAACGAGCTCCCACATGATGCAGATGCTGCTGGTCCGCAGATCACACTCAAGGAGCAAGGTCAAGGTCAGGTTTCCCAATCGTGGCATCACTGACATTTGAAGCTGGATACGTCTTTGTGGGACTGGCCTGTGCCTTATAGGGTGTTCACTAGCATCCCCGGCCTCTAACTAGACACCTCCATCTCTGGTTAGGACAACCAAAAACCAAAGACATCTCCAGACATCTAACAAACATCCCCTGGAAGGATAAAATTGTCGTGATTCTCAAACATGGTTTCACACTACTGTCTGGGGAGTTTAAGAAATGAAGATGCCTAGGTCCCACCCTCAGAGATCCTGATTTTGTCGGTCTACACAGCAACCAGGGCAGTGGGAGTTGTTAAAGTTCTCCAAGCGAGTCCAACTTACAGACAGGGCTCAGAACCAACAAACTGGCCCATCTCTCTTGACTAACTGCTAGGGAGTCTCTTCTTCACCCACAGGCCCAAGAAGTGTCTTCGCCCCAGAAGCTAAGAAATTGAAGGAACCAAGAAATTCCCTTAAAGCTGGATTGCCTAAATGCCTAAGCAGTCCATTACCCAGGGAAAGGACCACCTGCCCAGTTCATATGGGGAGTCAGAACAAGCTCAAATGGAGTATCAATGGCGGTGACAATGTGAACGTGCATTTTCCCAAGTCAAATGCGACCTAAGAAACTCTTCCGCATGGTTGACACAGGCCTCGAGGACATGCTACTCATCAGCTTTGATAAGGTCTCATGCCTGATGGGCAACTGTGGCCAGCTGCGGTCATGTGGGCTGGCCTCCTGCTACTGCTCTAGAAGCTGAGCTTGAAATCCTCACGGTGGCCTTGGGGGTGACCTAGCCAGGTCCCCCACAGATTCTGAGGCTACATACACAGGGAGATGTCAACGGGACCCTACGCGGGTGAGGACCAACCTTCACCTGCCTTCCAGGAGAAGACACCCACCTTCCGGTTGACCCCACGCACCTTCCGGGTGACCCACCCACCTTCTGGTTGACCCACTCACCTTCCGGTAGACCGCACCGATGACGGCTGTCTTGATCCTCATGCCGCTGACGAAACAGATGTGGAAGTACTGGTGCAGCACGAGGGTCTGGAAGCAGGCGCTGACGAACAGCAGCACGGTGTAGAAGTAGCCCTGCCAGTCCGGGGCCTCTTGATCGTTCACGAAGTTGATGAGCAATCTGAGGGAGCAAGGAAGAAAGGACCGGAGCCTGACACACACGTGCAGGGAACAAGTCCTCCCACGTCCGCCTTTCGACTCTCCCTGAGCCAGGTGAGGTGGGTGTTATTCCTGCCATTTTATGCAGAGAGAAATAAACCCACAGGGGTGATGGGGCTGTGAAGGTTGCCCCAGCAGGTGCAGGTGGCTTCTCGTACCGACTGCTCTGGCTCGTCACCAGAAAGCCACCCGCAGGTGACCAGAGAGTATGTTAGGCAAAGGCAGGAAGGCAAAGACAGGAGCAGGTGCTCCCCCCCCCCGCCAGAGACAAAAAGAGGTAAGCAGAGAGAGGAGGGGGGGCACCTCCTTGTGACTTTCTGTTTTCAGGCCGCGGTCTGACGCAGTCTGGCTCATTTTCTTGTCCTCCGTTTCCCTAGCCATTCCTCTCTCCTCCTCTGGCTTCAGGGGAAGTTGGTTTCAGTTACTTGCAACCAAAATGGCCTGAGTTCACATAGTGTCAAAGCAAAGTACTGGGCACAGTGGGTGAAGACAGAGAGGCTCAGCTGTAATTAAGCCCGTGGGGCACCCCACGTGACCCCAAGGCAGAGGTTAGGAGTACTGCCAGTGGAATGTGCCCCGCTGAGAGGGAAGGGGGTCTTACTTTAAGATCTCTGGGCCGGCAAACATCATCAGGTCGTGGAGGGCCTTGAATAAGAAGCTCATGAGGAAGTAGGGCCCGAAGGTCTTGTATAACACCTTGAACAGAGACGGCTCCCGCTCCTTCTGGGGGGACTTGACGATCAAAACCTCAGCCTCCTCACTCACATCCACCTGTGAGCCCCCTTTTGGCTTGGCGGGATCCTTGGAGGAGTACGCCATCTTCGCCTGCTGCCTGGAACACAAGGAGTGTGGACCGGTTGTGGGGTTTTCTGGAGACTCCGCCGGCTGGCCCGGGGAGAGGCCCAGAACATCCACCCCTCAGGGAGACCGGCCCGAGAGAACCAGTCACTGCAGAGAGGCAGCTTAGCACGCTGCTTCGGAGCACAGACTCGGGGCCCTGGCCGGCCAGCTGGGTGACTTTCAGGCAAGTTCCCTAACCAGCCCAGGTTCATCACCTGTTCAATGGGGATACATATAGGATCCGGCTCACAGAGCTGCTGTGGAAATTAATGGGTTAATACACACGAAGGGCGCTGAAAAGTACAAGGCCCACAGCGATCTACAGATGTGACGGAGCAGCAGGCTCCATGCTTAGCTGGGGGTTTGCCTGAGATTCTCTTTCCCTCTTCCCCTCCCCAGTCTGCATGCATGCATGTCCGCTCTCTCTCCTAAATAAACAAGGAAAGGTGAAAATCTTCACAACCTTGCATCTGGCAGTGGATTCTGAAATATGACACCCAAACCACAGGCAACAGAAGAAAAAATAAGATCGCCTGGACTTTGTCAAAATAAAAAAAGTGTCAGGACGCCTGGGTGGCTCAGTGGGTTAAGCAGCTGCCTTCGGCTCAGGTCATGATCCCAGTGTCCTGGGATCGAGTCCCACATCGGGCTCCTTGCTCAGCGGGGAGCCTGCTTCTCCCTCTGCCTCTGCCTGCCTCTCGCCATGCCTGTGCTCGCTCTGTCCCTTTCTCTCTCTGATAAATAAATAAAATCTTTTAAATACATAAATAAATAAATAAAGTGTCGTGTATCAAAAGATACAATCAAGAAAGTGAAAAGACAGCCCAAAGAATGAGAGAAAATATTTGCCAATGAAATATCTCCTTGTAACCAGACCATGTCAAGAACTCTTACCGCAGAATAAGGGGAAAAAACCCAATTTAAAAAGGGCAAAGAAGAGATGCAAATGGCCATGACATGTTGCTTGACATCATTCATCATCAGGGAAACAGAAACCAAAACCACAGAATGGTATTACTTCACACCCACAGGGGGTATCATCAAAAAGCCAGATAATAACAAGTGTCTGCAAGAATGCGAGAAACCGGAACCCTCGCACAGGGCCCTCCTCCCGCTCGGACGAGGATATAGCAGAAAACAGTGGAGTGCCCTTCTAAGATTAGGTCACAGAAAACACAGTGGCTTCTGTCTTGCCCTCTCTTGGATCATTCATTCCAGACAAAGCCAGCTGCCGTGTGAGGAGGACACTGGAGGAGCCCCCGTGATGAGACGCTGTCAAGAGCCCACACTGACTTACTAGCCGTGTGCAGTTGGAAAGCAGGGCCTACAGTCCCAGTCGAGCCTTTGGATGATGCGGCCCCAGCTAACAGGGCGAGTACGACTTCAGGAGCCGCTGACCCAGAACCACCCGGCTAGGCTGGACCCCATCCAGAGAAACCGTGTGAAATAGTAAATGTTCGCGGTCACTCTCAGCTGCTAGGCTTGGGGTAACATACTATTACACAACAAAGACATACCTCCTAACTCTGGTCTCCAAATTAAAGTCAAGTCAACATCTTCAAATGGCCCGATGTGGGCTCCGCCACCAAAACATATGCTTCTTCCTTACCTAACCTAGTACCAGCAATTTACGGGATCCTTCCATGGTGTAAGCGTACTGAATGGCATTCAGTTTCAGAAGGCTCTCCTTTGTCACGCTGATGCCACACACTTGACTATTTAAACTACCTGACACTCTCTCTTAGCAAGCACAGCTTTCCAACCTGCCTTGGCTCACTTCCCACCCCAGGAAAGGACCAGAAACACAGGAATTTCCTCCATGCTCTGGGTCAATCAAGCATGTGTCCCCTCGGTCCCCACCCAGGATACGTGGAAGCATCCATCCACTCTGTCCAAGTTCACAGCCTCTGATCCATGCAAAGGGAGCCTCCTTCCTGCTATTCCTTCATTTCCTCCCACTTTTGTTCCCTGACATCCAAGGTCCTGCACAGCAGCCAGTGGGACCTTCCTAAAAACACATCCTCCCACACCAACTCATAGCTTCTCCACCGCACCCAGAATAAAACCTAAACTCAGTGTGAAGTTGTATAACTTCCTATGTGTGCTGTAACAAATTACCACACACTGAGTGGCTTAAAGCAGCACAAATTTATCGTCTCATAGTTTCTGGGGGTCAGAAATCTGAAGAGGGCCCACAGGGCTACATTCCTTCTAATCTGTTTCCTAGTCTTCTCCAACTTCTGGAAGCCTCCTACATTCCCAGGCTTGTGGCCCCTTCCTCCAGTTAAAAACCAGTTACAGCTGCAGATGCTGTAACACCTACCCCCTGACTTCCTGTCTCCTTTTACAAGGACCCAGTGATCCTATCAGCGCCTTTGCCATTTAAGGTTCTGGGGATCAGGTCATGGACATCTTTGCGCATTATTCCACCAACCACACTGTCAATGTCACTGTGCAAGACCTTCCCAACTCCCTTTACTGACCTGCCCTAAAGCTGCCCTTTTCCTACTAGGATTTTTAGTATTATTCCTTTTAGCACATGCAGGCCTCCTTGGCAAGGAAGAAAGAGGGCTAGGCAGACAGGAAGGGAGTGGCT
The DNA here is from genome assembly GCF_022355385.1 of Mustela nigripes. NCBI lineage: Eukaryota > Metazoa > Chordata > Mammalia > Carnivora > Mustelidae > Mustela > Mustela nigripes. The sequence continues at coordinate 26,814,659 of NC_081567.1, forward strand.
CAGCCCTCCCCTGTTCACTCTCTGTACCACTTCCTAAACCAGACCCAACCCTGGGCCTGCGTGGGCTGCTGGTGACCCAGGGCTGTTTCCAGTGGCTGAGAGACAGGTGCCAAAGGGTCAGGGAGAAGGTCCAGGGCAGGCAGAGGGGAGGAAAGCTCATGCCTGAGTGGACAAGGTCAAGGTCAGGAACGGTGGGAAGGATCGGCTAAGGCCAAATCAAGGAAGAAAACTATCCCATTAACAAGAAGCCCACAAAGGAGGGAAGTGCTCCAGGACCGGACAGGAAGCAAGCCGGGCATCTGCGAGCTCTGGCTGGGAGGGGAAGGAAAATTGGAGGGGAAAGGTCTGAGTCAGGAGAAACAGAGCAAAGGAACAGAAAGGGGTGGGTAAGCTGAAGGCTGGGAAGAAAAAGGGCCTTTCTGAGTAGATCAGATTCCAATGTGGGCAGAGATGCCCATCAGTCACTTGTCCACTAATGAACTGAACACATGTTCTGGGTCAAACCTAGAGCCCCATGAGAGGAAAGGATGAGCAAGCATGATTTCATAAGACTCTTATTGGTGCTGGGTGCCCGGGTGGCTCAGCCAGTTAAAGCCTCTGCCTTCGGCTCAGGTCACGATCCCAGAGTCCTGGGATCGAGCCCCGCATCGGGCTCTCTGCTCCGCAGGAAGCCTGCTTCCTCCTTTCTCTGCCTGTTTCTCTGACTACTTGTGATCTCTGTCAAATAAATAAATAAATAAATAAAATATTAAAAAAAACACAAAAAACAAACTCTTACTGGTGCTATCATGGGGGCTTCCCAGGGGAGGTGACATCACAGCACTGACCTGCAGGATGGGAGAATCAGGATGGGAGAAAGGATGCTCCAGGCGGAGGGAACAGGATGAGCAAGGCCTGGAGCTAAGGACAGGAAATGAGGTTTGGCAGCCCTTTCTCGGAAGCGGTGAGAACCTCAGGGTGACCTGAACAGGCCTGGGAGCAGACGGCAGGGGCTCGAACCAACCAAAGAGCAGCAAGGCACTACTGAGGACTCTGTCATCTGTCATAAAGGCTTTAGGAAAGGCCAAATCTTAAACTTAAAATAAGTCTCAGCATGACTGAAATTTCTACATTTCTGGGTGTCCTCTGAGCATCGCGGTCTTTGACCCGTAACAAATATCCAATATAACACAGAAGGGCAGACTTGACCTATGAAGGTAGAGAATGCACTTTACAACCCTGGGGTACATTTTCACTCTTCTTAGTGCTAACGATATACAGAAGGACGGTCTCAGGAAACACAGTGGAAGTGGCAAGGGTCCCCCTCCCATCCCACTCCCTTGGTAGCCCTGGCAGGATTTTAAAATGTGCTGCTTATGAAAGCAAATGACTCAAACTTCCCCCACCACCCTACCCTTTTTTCAAGTTTTTTTTTTTTCCTTTTTCTTTTTTTTTTTTTTTTTTTTTCCTGTTCCCCCAAAACAGAGCTTTTCTCAAAGGGGGTTGTTCTGCAAATGCCACATTCTCTGATTATCAACGACTAAGTCAGATACTAGACCTTCTGTGACCTAAAGACCCTCAGTCCCCCAAAAACAACCCAACAGGAATCTACGTAGATTGAAAAGCCTGCGCGAAATCACCCAGATCTGGACTCGAACTCCATTTTCAGACATAAATCTATAATATCCATAGTGTGTATTTTGTAGTTTTAAGTTTAAATACACCTTGAATTTTTTTCAGAAATGCAACTTTCTTTTTTTAAGATTTTATCTATTTATTTGACAGAGAAAGAGATCACAAGTAGGCAGAGAGGCAGGCAGAGAGAGAGGGGCAAGCAGGCTCCCCGCTGAGCAGAGAGCCCTATGCGGGGCTCAATCCCAGGACCCCGAGACTATGACCTGAGCCGAAGGCAGAGGCTTAACCCACTGAGCCACCCAGGTGCCCCCAGGAATGCAACTATTATTGAAAAGAAGGGGAGACTATATTTCATTCAGAATTTAGCCAAGTGATGGCCATGACTCTGCAAAACCTCTTCTGTGGGGGCGACTGATGATGGGTCCGGAGATCGGGAGGGATTTGCAGCTGTCACAGCGAACCCTCCCCTTTGCGACAAGCAGCAGCTCTCCATTCTGTTCTCCTAGCGCGCATGCGCCGGAGCATCTACTCACTGAAATACACATTGTCCTACAACAAAAACGTTTCAGATTTCCTCAGAAGTCTAGTGAGAGAATTTTGTTGATTTTTTAAATTTTAGCTATGTGGGTGGGCTATTTTTACTGACCTATTACCTTAAAGTAACTGTACTGATGTTGGAAAATCTTTGTATTCAAGGCAACAGTGAGTCTGCAAGGTTCAGAACCACCACTCAGCACACACGTGCTGGGGCTTTGTGTCATTTTTTCGGTATTTTCTATCTGCATTCCTTTACAAAATAGAGACAATTAAGCAAAAAGGGCCACCCTGTCTTTAAGCATGTTTTCTGCTTTTTAAAAAACATCTATAGCTTAATTGAGGTGTAACTGATGTACGTTCGGTCGCACATATTGGGAGTGTATGAATGGTTGAGTTTTGACCTACATGGATACACAGGCTATGATACTGTCCGCAAAATCAAGGTGGTGAACATATCCATCACCCCGTATGGTCTGCCAGAGCCCTTCTGTAACTTCTCCCTCCCACCGGCAGCCTGTTCCCCAGCTAAGTGAGGAGGCCTGGCCACAAGGGGCCACACCAAGAAATCCCAGCAGAGAAGAGGACTCTCCCTTCGCCCACCATGTCCGTCTGGTTTGTGCCTCTAGAGACAGAGCGAATGACAAGGCAGTGGACCCCCAAGCTGAGAATCCCTGAAGGCTGAGGTATTGAGAGAGCCAGTGCCTCTAGGGGTGGCCCATGTTGAAGCCTGAGGAGCCAGGGCTCACCACATCCTGCCAGGCAAGACGGGAACGCCCAGCCCAGGGCTGCGTCCAGATGAAGCAACACCACTCGTATGGTATTGCCTGCCTGGGGTTTACCCAGGACGATGACAGGGTTTACCCATGATGTTTATCGCACTGAACTGTCAGAAATCCCTCTGAGCAGCAAACAGGGGCTCTGGGGCACGAAGGGACCTGAGGGACACAGCCCCTAAGGCCCCACCCTGGTCTCCCTGTCCCCTCTCTCACCTTCCCCAGGGCAGCCCCACTGGTTAAAAAACAAAACTCAGGACGTGCCACTGGCCTGCACAAAACCCCCCTCTGACTTCTCACTGCACTTAGGATCAAACCTGAACGCACTAGCTCGGCCCATGAGACCCCTGCAAATGCTTCTCCTCGCTTCCTGCCTTCCATTCTGCCCCTCACACACTCCACTCGGGCCACACTGCTCCCCCTACTTCTCCATAAGCATGCCAGACTCGCCTCTACCTCAGGACCTTTGCATGCGCTCTTCCCTCTAACCATAAAGCCCTTCCCACACACATGGACGCGGGTCACTACTTCCTTCACTATGAACTTCTGCTCAAATGTCGCCTTGTGCGAGTCTATCCCCACCCATGGCGTCTCTATCAGTTTCCTCAGCCCCTCACTTGCCCCACGTCCTTGCTATAATCTCATAAAACTTTCCCTGTCCGTGTATGTTCGACTTCCGTCCTGTCTGGCTCCTATATGGAAGGTAGGGTGGCCCCAAACAAGGAGCCTCTTTGGTCCCACAGTCTGAACACAGACGGCCTAAACTGACTGCACGGCAGCAGGAGACCTCAGAACTACTGAACAAATCAGTTAAGGGCCAGGACGGTGACAGACAGGGCTTCTCGTTCAAGCCTGGTCCTCCTTCCGCGGAGCCTCAGAGGCCACCTCTCCCACACCATCTGCAATAACCTGCTCACCCAGAAGGGTGGACCCAGGGACCCGCCTCTGCCTGAGAACCTCCTACGGGGTCACAGGCACCAGACTCAGACCAGGTTCAGGAGGAGCCATACGTGCCCAGAACACCGCCCATCTCGCAATGCCCGCCCACAGAGGCTTATGGCTTGACCTGCCGGCTCTAAGACAACCTCTCCTGTGTCTGTGGCTACCCCGAATGGGCACCAGCTCAGCGTCACAAGGGTGTCCTAGTAGCCAACAGGACGAATATACTGAGTTCCCAGCCCCAACCAGGCCTGACCAAAGATCTGTAACATGGGTGTTCTGGCAACTAGACCTCCAGTGCTAAGAGGTCACAGGCCTACCCCATAAAACCACAGGAGGAAGGACAGCCACTTTTGTTTCTTCTCCTGCCACCACCCTCTACCACCCCCATGTCACCCGTAAGTTCTCAACTGCCTCCTCTGGACACGGGACACAGGCCAAGGCCCAGGACCTACCCTCCTGTAACAGCCACTTTCCTTTCTTACCAGCACGTAATACAATGCTGTTTCACATAACTGAGGATGTCTCAGGTTTGATGAAATCAAGTATGTGCTGGGGAGGCCCTGGCCTGATTCCCAAAATAACCTGTTAAGAGGTCACGGGATGGCATGCAGCTCATGTGGGTGGCGTGTCTGAAACTCGGGATACCGGGCCGCCTGCGGGGCTCAGTCGGTGAAGTGTCTGCCTTTGGCTCAGGTCATGATCCCAGAGTCCTGGGATCGAGCCCCACATTAGGCTCCCTGCTCAGCAAGGAGTCTGTTTCTCCTTCTGTCCCTCCCCCTGCTCACGCATGCTCTCTAATAAATAAATTAAAAATCTTAAAAAAGATACATAAATAAAATAAAATTCAGGACAGCAAATGTGACCCATAATGCAAACTATGATCGTCAGCGTGGGTTCATCAATTCTCACAAATATCCTTTCTGCTGGGGGACACTGATAACAAAGGAGACTATGTATGGGAAAGGGGGGGCTTACACACAACCCCCTGTGCCTTCCACTGTGAAAACTCAAGTCTAGGGGCACCTGGGTAGCTCAGTCTTTGCACATCTGCCTTTGGCTCACGTCATGATCTCGGGGTCTTGGGATCAAGCCCCGCACTGGGCTCCCCGCTCAGCGGGGAGTCTGCTTCTCCCTCTCCCACTCCCCATCCCCGCTCGTGCTCCCTCTCTTGCTGTCTCTCTCTCTGTCAAATAAATAAATACAATCTTAAAGACGGAAAAAAAAAAAAAAAAACCCCAGTAAAGTCTATTTTATTTTTTAAATGCAGCACAGTCCAAAGCACCCTTGGTGAGGGCTTCCTGGGCAGAATAGCTGCTGAAGCGATGGGCTTGGTGTGTCGAAGCCAAAACAGTGAAAAGAGCAAGAACACTCAGGAGGCCGGACGCTCCCGGTGAGACAGGTAAGGTGCCGCTGTCTCAGGCAGAGTGGGGCTGCGCACCCCAGGCATGCCCTTGCCGAGGGCCCAAGCAACCAGCATCCATCTTTCACTTTTGTCTACCCAGACTGCCTTAGCTACGTGGAAGACTCTTCCTGGATTTTGCAGATGAGCGGACCACGGCTGGGAAGAGTGAAGCAGCTCGCCCAGGACCCCGAAGCTAGTCAGAGGGGACGCCGCCACCATTCTGCACCGTGGCGGCAGGAAAGGGGGTGACCCGGTGGTCCTAGAGAACGCCCAGCTCTCCCCTGAGGCAAGAGGCTCGCACTTACCTTTTGGATTTGGCACACTCCTTCTTCCAGTTCTTTACCAAAATGGGCACAACTTGCTCTGACGTGTCCTCCTTATTCAGGGACCAGAGGTCAGTGCTCTCCAGCGGCTGGCGGTAGCCGTGAACCATCAGCCTGGGGCCAAAACACCAGGGGAAGGAGATGAGAGTCGCAGCAAGGGGACGTAGACCCTTGTCGCCCACACCCGCCACACCAGCCCACCGCCACGGACATCAGCACGCACTTAGGAAAATCACAATATGCACGGGACATCTGGGCACATTAACTCATCACCCCTAATTCCATTAGGTCGCCCAGAAAACATGCCTTCATTTTTTAAAGACACAGAGTACTCAGGATACAGATTTTACAGGGGCTCCACTTTAAAAAAAGTTTTTAAGACTCAGTGGCAAAGCAGTCATCATCGTTAAATCCCAACGATAAGTTTGTTGAGTTTGGTTAGACTTGCTTTCTACATGTTTGGACACTTCCATAAAGAACATAAACCTGTCACTTGTAACTTGTTCTGAAATCATTATCAAACTTACAGAAAAATCACATGAATACCTACCCCTCCCCCAGCTCACCGCTGCTAACATCTTACCACATCTGCTGTACTCTTCTCTCTACCTATAAATATACACACAGAGACTTTTTCTCTGAACCCCTTCAGCGGAAGCTGTGGACGCAGCATGCTTGCACCCCTGTTACCGTGCATCCCCCTTAGAAAAAGGGCACACTCTCACAGAAGCCAGAGAGCAACTCACGAAAATCAGAAATCTAACGATGGCATGACCCGCAGTCCACACTCCAATGACCCCAACTGTCCCCGAGATGTTCTTTAACTGATAATGTGAACAGTATTTAATTAAAAAAAAAAAAAAAGATGTCTGTGCAAAGTTTATAAGGACAAGGAACAGTGTCCTTAACTGTTAATCTGAATAGTATTTAATTAAAAAAAAAAAAGATGTCTGTGCAAAGTTTATTAAGACAAGGAACAGTGCTTATGGAGGAAAAAGGGATTCATAGAATCCTGGGTAAGATGCAACATCGTGCAGGAAGAAATGTGTGGGAAAAAAAGACAGGAAGGGAGCCTAAAGTGAGCAGGTGCCTTGGGAGTTTCTGGTTGTGGATCTATGCCTGTTTCTTATACCCACATTTCTTACAGGGCATGGCATTATTTTTCTAATGGCAATTTTATTTCTTGGCCAACAACTGTAATTAACCTGATGTTTAAAAAAAAAAAAAACAAAAAAACAACCCAAATCCGAAAACCAAGAGCACACGGCTTCTAAGTGCCCTGGGTGAAGCCATGCACAGAAGTGCTGCAAGCCATTTATGGTTCACACGTCAGGTCCGTGCACACGGGCAGAGGGTCCGCGTCTGAGCCCCAGGGCCCAGGACAGGCGTGCTCAGCACGTGCACCGAAGGGCTGATGAAGGGACAGCAGGCCCGAAGCACCCGCCTGGCCTTACCCTGTAATCCACCAGAAGGTGACTCTGGAAAGGAAGGAGGCGCTGGATTCCGGGCAGGGATTCTAGTGGAGAGAACACACGGGGTGGGAATAAACAGGAAATGATCAATTAAACCTCTCGTCTAGGCACGCTTGGCAACAAGCAGGGAGCAGAGCACTCTTACTCTCGAAGGACCAGCAGACCCCCTCCCACCGAGGACTCGCACCCCAAAAGGGTTTCTCTCCCGAGCCCCCGTGACTGTCAAAGAAACACATGGTAACTCGCCAGTGTTATCCAGGAAATATTTCCTGAGTGTCTACTATGTGCAAAAGCCTTATATTCCTCCCTGCCTTATATTCAATTCCATGGCAACCTGGGGAGTGTGCCAGTTACCCCCATTCATTCACTGACTCATCCATTCAACAAATAACCGTCTGACCACCAGCTACGTGCCAGACGCTCTACCAAGAGCCAGCATCATCTTACATCCTCATAGAACCTTACAAGCGTGGGAATTACTATTATTCCTGTTTCATTCGTTCATTCAACATGTATTTTCTGAGCACCTGCTACATGCCCAGCACCATGTATATAAATCTGAGCAGACACAACCCCCGCCTTCAGGAAGCCTGCAGTGCACTAGAGTAACAGTGACACCTGCTAACTTCTGTACGGGCTAACTCTGCTGTAAGTGCTTTACACACATGATCTCCTGCAATCTTTGCAACCACCCTAGGAAGTAGCTAAAAGCATCATCCTCGCTTTGGAGTTAAAGAAACAGAAGAGCAGAGGGATGGAATGGTCTTGTCAGGCTCCCCCCTCTGGAAGCAGAGGGCACAGACGGCGAGTCCCTAACAGGCTTCAGAAAGAGACATTAATCATATAGTCCTGTGAGCAAACACACAACTTCAACTGGCATGAGGATCGTTCCCTGAAGCTAGGTCAGTGTACCAGTGAGGTCACTGGTATCTTAGTGAGATCACAGCAAGAGAGCCGATAAGCGGATGGGGGCTGATCTAGGGGATGAAGGTCAGAGAAAGCGTCCCTGAGCTGGGGTCTGAAAACTGAGGAGAGGAAAACGAGGAAAGGGGGAGAGAGCAAGGCAGTCTCAGCCCCAAGACTGTGTGTGTGCAAAGGTCCTGTGGCAGAAGGGGGCATAACCCACTCTGGGAACCTAGAAGGGGCTGAGCAGTCTATACTGGAGGCCATGTAAGGGATTTTGGTCCTTATCCCAAGGGCAAAGGCAAGTCATCAACATATTCCAAGAAAACGCTCACAGAACCTCTTTCCCAGAGGCACAGAAATGAGCTGGTAACAGTGACACACACACACACACACACACACACACACACAGAAAAGGATGTCCGCATGGAGCCTCAGAGACCACACACAAGGGCCAACTTTCCACAGTGAAAACATTCAGATCTATATTGTAAAATATATGCTTTAGTCAAGGGGGGGGGGTCACCATGCAGCAATAAGATCTCTAACAGAGGAGGCTGCTCCATGTTCCAGCATTTTTTCAGAGACAGCCTTGGAAACACACAAACACACACATTCTGCCAGAGTGGTTTTCCATCCAGGCGGCAGGTGCTTTAAAAATAACACCATACCTGGTCTCCACCTCCCGAGAGTCTCATCAAGCTGGTCTTGGGTGAGACCAGGACATCAAGCTTTTATGTTTGCTTTTCGCTCCCAGAGTCTCCCTGGCAAAGCAGCTAGGCAGGAAATGTCCCAGATAAGCCTCCACTGTCTTCTCACACCTGTTACCACGGAAGCTAAAGCCGTGTGGAGTTAAAAGTCCTCAGCCACAACCAGAAGCGGCTCTGAACTTGCCCCAAAAGGGATGAAGGGAGCTGCCATCAGGCCAATAAGGAGAAATGACTGCGACCATCATGTCTGATTAAAGACACAATCTCACAATGACACTGGGGGGACAAAAAAAAAAAAAAAAAGGGCAACCCCTTGGTGTCGCTCATGCCAAGACACATGTGAACCAAGCCACGGTCTTAGAAAACAGAGAAAGGGCAGGAGCCAAGCGTGTTCCCCAGCTTTTCTAAATGAACTTCACCAGAGGGTGACCAAAGAGAGAAAAGGGAAATGTCTTTGCATAGAATCAGTCCAGCAGGGAGGCTCAGTCAGTGAAACCTCCAACTCTTGATTTCGGCTCAGGTCATGACCTCAGGGTTGGGAGATCGAGTCCCGCATCGGGCTCTCTGCTGGACACGGAGCCTGGTTGACATTCTCTCTCTCTCCCTCTCCTCTGTCCCTCCGCCACCGCCAAAATACAGTCCAGCTAATAAGCAAAGAGTGAATGACAGAACATTAAGACAATGGGCCATTTTGCAACCGCAGCGGATTACTAGAATATTCGGCAATACCCAATGATTACTATGAATGCTTTTAGGCCAGAGAGTGGGGTCACCGTTGGACCGTTGGGCTGTTTAAAATCCTTATCTTTCAGACAGTCTCACTGGGAGAGGTGGGTGGAGGGCACGCACGAATTCTATTCATGCAACCTTTGCTAAGCCGAGTTTATTTCCAAATAAAAAGTTACTAAACAGGGACGCCTGGGTGGCTCAGTTGGTTGGACGACTGCCTTCGGCTCAGGTCATGATCCTGGAGTCCCGGGATCGAGTCCCGCATCGGACTCCCAGCTCCATGGGGAGTCTGCTTCTCTCTCTGACCTTCTCCTCATTCATGCTCTCTCTCACTGTCTCTCTCTCAAGTAAATAAATAATAAAATCTTTAAAAAAAAAAAAGTTACTAAACATGTTTAACTCCCTGGTTTTCAGAGACAGGTACTGAAGTACTTATGCAGGAAGGTGCAGAATAAAGGTAGTCTACGGTCCTCTGTTACCCGCTGCTGCCTACTTCTGTACACGTGTGCAAGCTTCCATAAAAAGCTAAACGAGAAGCTTCCCTATGGACAAAAACATGCATCCTGGGCCCAGAACCACCGGGCTCCACGCAGGGACCACAGGGGTATCAGGAGGCTCCCAGCCCCACCTGCACCAGAGTCCAGCCTAGGGAACCCATTGAACACCCACTCCAGACCAGCTCAGATCAGTGCCTGTGGGCTTGCTTGTGGGCTGGGGCCCTGGCCTCAGGAGACTTTTAATAAGGCAATCAGGTGCTATCTGCCTCAAAGACCTGTGCTCCAGACCAACCTAAAGGACAGTGAGTTCAGACTTTGGAGCCTGGGTTCAAATCCCTGAGAGGCCATTTTCTCGCTGAACGAGGTGGGGCAAGTGCCTCCAGCTTGAAGCCTCGGTTTTGGAATCTGGGTGACAGGGAGCGGTGCGTCAGCTGCTCAGCCTACTCACGCGACTGCAAGGAGGGACAAGTGATTGAGTCCACAGGTCTGTGCTGTAAGCTGGAGCTTTTCCAACCCAGCGCGGCAACATTATTCATGGGGAAGGCGGCGGCATTTGCTCAGGAGGCTGGTGGTGGGTGGGTTATCATGTCGATCTCAAATACACCTCCACTGTAGCCCGATTCCACCCCAGGGTGAAAAGGTGGGGTTCCAGTGGGAAAGGTGAAATGGAAGGGGGTGGGGCACAGCCAACAATGACTCAGTTATTTCTTGAGCAAATATTTAGGGAGGGCCTGCTTAGATGCCAAGAGGTGGCTGGGGACCAGACAAGATGCAGAGGTCCCCACCTGATACCGCTTCCCACCTGGGATGGACAATTAGCAAGATGATGGGAATACATATTTAAGTATCAACAGGAGAGCCACAACGAAGAAGAAAAATGAAGGTGTCAGAGAGAGATGGGGGCCGGGGCTTGCTTACAGGAGAGGCAGCAAACAGCAAAGAGGAGCTCAGAGAGGAAGGCTCCCAATCCCAGTCCTGCCATTTACCAGCTACGGGCCCTCAGCCAAGTTACCTGGCGAGGAGACTAAACGAGATGGAACATGTTACGATTCCTTAGAATAGCACCTGGCACAGGGTGACAGCTGGAAGAAGCGGTAGTAATGGTATTAATACTAACTCTGAAACAATGACGATAACATCTTCTGCTTCCCGCAGCCCCACGGCACACTGAGCGCCGAACCAGATGCTTTCCACGAGGGCTGGCAGAGAGAGGCCCACAGGCTGGCTGCGTGTCTGTAAGGTACGACCGCCACACGGTGATCATGGTTCATTCTGTCCATGTCTGCTTCCAAGCCCCGACGCAGAGGGGAGTACCCACAGCATGAGCTATGTGGTTAACAAAGCCTAAGTATTTCCCGTCTGGCTCGCTACAGAGAGAGCTGGTGAAGCTCTGCTTGTATCAGAGCTCCCAACACCCTGAAACAGGGACTACTAAGGCATAAAACCAGGGTTCAAACGACGGCCGCTTGCCTCCAAACCCGGGCTTCTCTCACTCTCGGCTTCGACATGGAGAGTCGCTGTGTGAGTTACAGACCTTGCACAGAGATGCCCGGCAGTGGGGCAGGTCGGGGCTGAGAGGCAGCCCGTGTCCATCTCAAGACTTCCAAGTCCTGTGCCTGCGAGGGGCTGCATCAGCCCAAAGGACACAAGGGCGGGCCCGAAGTCAGCCACCCACACAGGCAGGGTGCGATGTTTTTTTCTCATTCAGCAACGAGCCCCACTGCAAACAGCCCGGTGTTAGGCATATGCACACAGGAGAGGTCCACAAATCCTGGCATTCTCTCAACATCAGGCAACTCTAGCCGTGGGGCAGGACCAAAACAACCTTCCAATTGCGGAATTGAAGGCAAGTTCATTGCCTTTCCATCCTCCTGGATACAAATGGAGTCCGTACCCATGAGACCGTAAGAAACAACCGCCCGGAGGGAAAAGATTCATCCTCACCCTGGCCAGGAAAAATCCCAGCTGCTGCAGGAAAATTCCCCCGGCAAATGCAATGAGATCGCATTATTTATAAGAACATTTCACAGTTTCTAATTTGCATGCTCTAAGAGCTTTGTCCAATTCGCCTCCTCCCTCCTTTGCTTCCAAATGGGGATTTTCAGATTACAAGAAGCCGTCCTGTCATGCCGACAGAAGGCCCGCGTTGCCAGGGCCAGAGAAGGAACTCTCTTAAGTTTGGGAGCTGGTTTCTGGAAGTCCCTACCTGATATTGAAGGCCTTATATGATCACAGACAACTTGAAGTCTGGAGGAGTCAAGAACTGAAAACTAAAGAAGAAAAACAAAGGGCACGGGTGCTGGATGAGAACCCAGAGGGCATCCCGTTCAACCGAAACCAAGCAGAACATTCTCAAAGCTACCACCTCGGGGCTTCCCAGCCACTGAGGCTGGGGCGGAGCAGCTCGCGTTCCAGCAAGGAGCCCGGAGTCTTATTACCAGGCGCCCCATTCACTCGGAAAGGAGAAAGACTCAGACAAGCCTTGGATGAAGGGAAGGGCAGGAAGAAAGTCTGATGTGTGCACCATGGATGGAAAGCCACATTCTTTGGCATCTGTATCTGGCACTCGCCGATCTGGCCAGAAACCACGCGGCTTAAACCCATTTGGTACAACAGTCCTAGGCACTGGTTCTTTGATCATTCTTTGGTCATTCATTAGCTCAGCCCGGGCAGTCTGGGGACCCTGGCTGGCTCCTTCAGCACCGTGGCCTTTATGTCACATGGTCTCTGGAGCCCCGCACCGCTTTTCTGGCGCTGATTCTGCCGGTTAACTAGCACTCTGCACTGCCTTCACACCCAGCAGTAAGGGGTGTGAGATACAGCAGCATGGCTGAGGGCACGGGTGCTCCAATGTGCCCCTCCATCACCAGCAGCCATGGTGCCTGAGGAGTTCTTAGAAAAGCAAAACCTGGGTCCCACCCAAATCCACTGGCGCAGACTCTGGGGGTGGGCATCAGTTGCCCACGGTTTATCAGGCCTCCCATGTGATGCACACCCAAGTGCACTAACCCAGGAGAAAGGCTTTTCATCTTAGGCAAGACCTTCCAGCACTCTGGCACTCCGTGTTCTCTTACAATGAGGGGAGGCTCACCATCCTGCCTCACAGAGCTGCTTCGAATGGACTATGTTAAAACAACAGAAACTGGGGCGCCTGGGTGGCTCGGTGGGTTATTCCTCCGTCTTCAGCTCAGGTCATGATCCCAGGGTCCTGAGACTGAGCCCCGCATCAGGCTCTCTGCTCAGCAGGGAGCCTGCTTCCCCCTCTCTCTCTGCCTGCCTGTCTGCCTACTTGTGATCTCTGTCAAATAAATAAACAAAATCTTAAAAAAAAAAAGAAAATAGTAACAACACAGACGGTCACCGTCCGGCTCAGCCTCCCTCCTGACCCGCCTGCACAGCTGGAACGGCTGGAAGTGCCACCAGCCTCTTCGTGTTCCACACACCCTCCTCCTCTCAGCCGGGGGAGGGGTCCTCCAACCTGAGAGTGTCACTCCCCATGCTGAGAATCCTCCACTGGGTCAAGATCACAAGTTCTCAGGGTGACACTCGCGTCTACCCTTGATTTTGCACACTCGGCTCCCCGGCCCCTCCAGCCCAGCCAAGCACACCATGCAGCTCCCCAACACCCACGGTTTCCTGCCTACAGCTGGGTTTCTGCACACACTTGGTCCTCTGCCAGGAGGACCTTCCTGTGCAGCCTTGCTGGCCTGACCAATGTCTCTTACTCCCTGGATGCAGGCCTCTCCTCCCCTGGGTGCTGGCCTTGGAGCCCCAGGCTGAGCTAGGAATCTCTCCACGGGCCCCTGCGCCCCTAGCACGTGCCTAGCCTCAGAGCCCACTGGCCAGCCCAGAGCTCTTGGTTTATCTGTCCACTGCCCTCTCCTCGATGGTCAAGTTTGTTCATTTCCATTCTCAGAGTCTGGCTGAGCACCGAGCACCACCTCCACCCCCACCCCTGGGTCCCACACCACACTGAACTACTAACGACCAATAGCAGAAGGGGGAAAAGCCTTTAACACTGCGTTTACGATGCTTTCATAAACAGTCCAAGCTCCGTGGCTGCTTCTGGGGTGTGCAGGGCAGAGACAGACCAGGAGGGGCAGCAGGGAACTTTCTGGGGTCCTGGTAATGTTCTAGATCTTGACAGGGCAAGCTTGGGATACCCTTTTGTCAGCAGACATCAAACAGTCACGTCAGATTCAGCAATATCACTATGCAAATTCTGCTTTAAGAAAATAAAACAGAAATGTTAAACAGATACGGAACTCTTGGCACGGCCCAGCGTCTGGGGGAAGGATACCAAGAATTTCCAAGTTAAGTGTCAGCTACAAAAAAAATCAGGGAGTTGGCTGGCTGGTCGGCTGGCCGGCCGGATACGTGATGAAGCAAGGTTCACAAAATGTTAACTGTGAAATCAGACTGGTGAGTAGATGGGAACTCGCTGTGTCATTCTTTCAACTTTTCTGCAAGTTTGACGTATTCACAGCAAAATACTGGTTGGGGTGGGGGGTTATATTCCTTATTTACGGACCGGGCTAAAAATACCTCTTACACCGCGCGAGCTGAGTGATTTTCCTAAATGTGCTAAACCAATGCTTTTCAACCCGTGGATCTCGTTAAAGTGAGACTCTCACGCAGCAGGGCTCAGTTGGCCAAAATGCTGCGTTTCTAACAGCACCTGGGGGTGCTGATGTAGCTGGTCCGATGACCCCACTCTGAGAAGTGGGGGTTTATGCTACCGACCACGTTTGCCCTTGACGCCTCCAAGCACAAATGGAAACACCTCCTCCCACCCTCCCACCCCACCCTAAGCAGGAGCCTCCAGGCCTGCAAGCTGAAGGATCATAGGCTGGAGCTGGACAGGAACCCCGGGAGAGCCCTGTGAGGCTTGGTCAGCCGCTCCAAGAGTCTAGGCAGCCGCAGGCCTGGAGGAGAGAGCGGAGCAGCCCCACCAAAAAACCAAGACCAGAACAGATGTCTGAGTCATGCAAATGGCAGAGGGCCAGCTGGGGCGGACCCTGGCTTCCTGACTCAGCTGGAGAGAGCCCAGAGCAGCCCAGTGCTGCCAGCTCCCCCCACCACAGACCTCGCCTGACCCAGGCCACTCCAGGAGCACAGCTGACCGCCACCTCCAAGAATAAGCAACCTATGACCGAGGCTCTGACCTCAGGAGGGCAGCTGGGGCCAGATTCTCTGCATCTCTGATGCAAGCCCTGATGATGAAGGGGGAGACAGGCAGAGAAAGCACCTAACTGTGTGCTCCTCTCCTCATCACAGGCCTCAGGTCCCGGGGGGAAGCGGCTGCCGCAAGCACCGCATGGAGCCTTGACCCATTTTCAAGAAGGCAGCACTGAGGTTCTGGAAGGAGGAGGGACTTGCCTGAGGTCACAAATCTTAAGTCCTACACCCTGATTCTCAGGCTTCCCAGGCTTCTTCACGCCTGGAGTTGCACAGCTGTTTGCTCACCCCATCAATGACTATCCCTTGTGAGGCCACAAGCTTCCTGAACTTACCCCGTAAACTGCACTCTCCAAATTACGGCCAGACGTCATCAGCCATCCCACAAGCTCTTCTTAGGACCTTGCCCCCACCTAGAGGGGCGGGTTATGTCCCCACTCCTCGAACTCAAGCCGACTTTCGGGATGGCCTCCATCAAGAGAGTGTGGCAGGAGTGACACCACGGGGTGCTGGGACTGGGTCGTAAGTGGTGACACAGCTTCCACCTAGCTCTCTGTCTAGGAACACGTTCTTAGACGTGCACCGCTGCACCGTGATGTCACCCAGGCCCCGAAGACGTGGACTGTCAGACTCCACTGGAGGCTCGGGCTGGGGGCCAGTGCTAACCACCGGACACGTGAGCGAGGCTGCGGGAGACCCCGCAGGGGAGCCGCCCAGTTGAGCCCAGGAAATTCCCAGGAGGAGGAAACCTAAGGATAAACTACTATTGTTTTATGGAACCAAATTCAAGGTGCTTTGTTACGGGGTAGCGGATAGCCGTAGTGATGCACGAACCACGTCAACTGTGCACCCTGCCGTGTCCCCAGAACCATGCAGAGGGTAAGACAGATGCTTAATGAATGCTGAAGGGCTAGAGGAACCCCCGATCTACCCAACTCCAACCAGAGGCTCCTCTTCCGTGACACCTGTCGCTTCCCCCATCAGACTCAGGGTGTAAGGTAGGGCCTAACAGTCCCAATCATCTTCTCTAAGCTTCCATTCCTAATAATAAAAAAAAAAGAATGGCAGGGGACAAGAGTCGGGGTGTCCCAGCCCCCTGCAGCCCAGCCTCCAGCTGCCCTGGTGTGGCAGAGTGACCCTGGCTGCCGGGAACGCAGACAGTACAACAGGAGGAGGAAGCCAGCTCTTCGAGCACCCAGGAAAAGAAGCAAAAGGAGCTTTATCCAAATCCCCAGGGGGAACCGGAAATCAGAAACTCCTTCCCCCTGCCCAGAGCATGTGAGACAGTCCCTTCCGGAAGGCAGAATCTCAGGTGTTACAGGGAGTCTGGGAGCCCAGGTGGGGTTCGGGTCGCCCTGCCAGCGTCTCCCGGGCTCAGTTTGCCCTCCGAGCAGAGCGGGGTCTGTGGCCACTCAGGCAGGTATGACTTGGTCTCTGCACTCGCCAGCTCCACAGCACGGCCTGACATTTAATCAAAGTTTCCTGATGGGGACACGCCATGGCCAAACATCCACACCCACACACACAAACACTTGGCCCAGGAGACCTGACACCTGTAGCCCTCTGAGCCCCTCCTTTGTGCCAGGCGTGAGCTGGGATCCAGTGGGTGTCCCAGCCACGGGTGCTGCCCTCAATAACTTTATACACACGTACAAGAACACATGAACACATGCACCCACATATTTTCATGCAGACGAACACACGTGTCGCACACACACACCAACATGCGTGCGCGCGCACACACACACACACACACACACACACACTCTCTCTGCACATTTCTCCAGCACCGTTCCTCCTCGATCAGGGAAGTCCAAGAATGGGGCCTCTCGGAACACACATCGGGACATGGGTTTCTAACAAACACGGTGGCAAGGGTCAACCTCCTCCGAACAGACTCCCCACAGGTGCCTCCATCACCCACGAAGGCATCCTCAGCCCCTTGCTGAGATGCAGGCCAAGCCCAGCCGAGCCACAGCAGCTGAAAACTGCTCTGGCTGCAATTTGCCCAGTTAACAGTTGACTAACCATGAACAAAGCATCAAATAAATGCTCCAAAGTCTCCCCTCCCACTCAGAACAAAATCCAATGGCTCATGTGACTACAGGCCACTGTCCCCACCTGTGGGATGCCTTGTCTTAGCCGTGTCTGGCCTCTCGCTGCTCCAGCCACACTGGTCTTTCCTGCTGCTCCCTTGACATTTCACAGCAGCTCCTGCCCCAGGGCCTGTGCACCTGCCACCCCTCTGCCTGGACCACTCCTCCTCTGGGTATGTGCTCAGCTCGCGCGAGGCCTCGCTCCAGAGAGGTTTCATGAGGGAGGCCTCCCTTGATGGCTCCTATCACATCAAAACTGCCCGTGACCTTCAAACAACATATCCATTTCCTTTCCATGCTTTCTTCTCCTTCTTAGGATTTACTGCCACCTGACCGACAATACTTGGCTCCTGGGTTACTCCTTGTCCACCATCCCCTAACTCACCCCCATAACAACACAGGCCTCAGGTGGGCAAGAACTGCTTTACTCACTGCCACAGCCCTGCGCCCAGCCTGGCACGGGGCACTGGATGGAGAGGAAAGAAAAGAGGGAAACAGAGAGCAAGAACAGAGGTAGGAGCAGTCAAGGACTACGTTCCCTTTTATTCTACCAGCAGGAAGACTGGCCCTACCGCCATTATCCCGCTCGTATCCGCAGGTACATAACGGATTTCCCTGTGCCTCAAACAGACAGGACAGACCAATTCAAATCCCCAAGGGCCAGGCACAGACCATAAAAGGAAGCAAGACTACATAAGGCAAAAGGGAGTGGTGGGGACTGCGGTAAGGTAGGGCTACACGTCTCCCAGCTGAGGTCAACTGCTGCTGTGGGGGATAGTGGTCCTAATACTGCCAGAACTCCTCATTTTTCTAGAAAAACTGCACAGTTAGAATTTCTGGGAAATTTTCCAGCTTTTAAATGTTTGCTCACATGTTCTAAAGTCACTATGGAAATCAAATGAGAAAACCTACCAGCCTGCAAGACACAGCTGTTTACAATTATGAATCAGATAACTGATCAGGAATTATTATGAATTGTTATTATGAATAGACAATTATGAATTATTTAATTATGAATCATTAAGTGCCCCTAGCCACAGCTAGGCCTCTGTTTTTCCATCTGTAGAGTGGGAAGGTGATACACCCTCTCTCTGGGCCTTTGGGGAAGATGAAATGAGATCCCAGACAGACAACACTGGCACGGAACAGAGAGCTAATCCACATGAGCTGGCGCGGGGCAGTATTTTTCTCACACGCACACACACATACACACACGTCTCTGACCACACTTACGGGGTCGTGGATGGTTTCCGAGAACAGCGGTGGTCGGTCCGAGAAGCAGGACAGCACGAGCTGCATCAGCACGAGCGAAAAGTAAATGTAGAAAGTGACATCGCGAAACACGTCGATTTCAGCATCCTAAACGTGAGCCGAGGGAGGGGGAAGAGAAGATCACTTTCTGGAAGCAGCCTGCAGAGGCCGGGGCAGCGGGCTGCAGACCCAGGAACAAGGTCGCCTGCCCTGAGCCACGTCCCCCAGCAGGAGAAAAGCGGTTATACCGCGGTGCGGTCCCCGATGCCCAGTGAGGGCAGCCAACGTGCTAAAGGGAGGCTCCAGAGTGGGAGTGAAGCATGCCCACAGTCAGGGCCTGGGTCTCCTTGTACTGGCCCCCAGATGCTACCAACTCTCTCAAATTTTCTGCACTTTGATTTCTAAAAATGGATGGGCGGTTCTCAATTGGGGTGGGGAGGAGGGGGGAGTCACCTCCCAGGGAACACCTGGTGGTTGCCGGGGATGCTCTTGCTCACCGTTGATTTGGGGGCTGCTCCTGGCACCCAGTGGGTGGAGGCCAGGGATGCCACCCCACCCCACCGCAAACAACCTACAAAGGTCAGGAGAGCCCCTCACAACAAAGACATCTCCAGCCCAAAATATCAGTTAGCGCCGAGGCTCAGAAACCCCGTAGGAGTAATTCTGAGCAGTTAATAGGATTATTCATGAAAAAGAAATTAAAAAAAAAAAAAAAAAAACTTAGTCCCTGCCTGGCACCTTGGAAACATGACCTCAAGAAATGTCAGCTGCCCTCAGTGCTAAAGATGGTCTGTCCCGAACACTGCAGGGGCTTAATCAACGTTCAGTGACCGAGGAGCTCGAAGGTGGCAGAGGACAGCAGGGTAGCGGCTGATAAAGCATGCCCTTCTGGCTTCCCAGGAGTGCCGTACGACAGCCAACTAGAACCACTTCTTAGCCAGAGTGTTAGCTGATGGCACCGAGGTAACACGGGGACAGGTATTGGGCCCCATGAGGGGGCAGGGGGACAGACGCTCTGCAAATACCACTCCGCACTGAGCTCCGTTCCAGACTGACGGCATCGAGAGGCAACCTGCCTTGCGGTTTACTGAGGACAGAGGCTCAGAGGGTGGTGAGCATTTGTCTGTGGCTCCCAACCCCTGGAGAACCCACACGGGCCCCTGAAGCTACACAGATTAAGTAGGGCCCTAAGGAAAGAAAGTTCTAGAACAAAGGCAGGATGAGCTGGGGAAATCCCTGGTAAAGAAGCTGGGCCCAGGTAGCACCCATCCTCTGGTTCCCATGGCAACATGTGATTTCCACCTAAGCTGGAAGGAGCAAACATCTCTTCCAAGGGGCCTGCTGCGGGAAGATGTGGAATAAGGCCACCACCTACCTCTTTTTTTTTTTTTTTTTTTAAGATTTTATTTATTTGACAGAGAGAGATCACAAGTAGGCAGAGAGGCAGGCAGAGAGAGAGAGAGGGAAGCAGGCTCCCCGCTGAGCAGAGAGCCTGAAGTGGGGCTCGATCCCAGGACCCTGGGATCATGACCTGAGCCAAAGGCAGAGGCTTTAACCCACTGAGCCACCCAGGCGCCCCAACCACTTACCTCTTTTAAGGCAGCCATGATTTTGGATCTGAAGATGGCAAGGGCACACAGTAGGGCTACAGCCCAGAAAGTGAGCATGATCCCTGAGGACTGGACTCCTTTCCTTCTCTCGAGTTGAATTAAAAAGGTAGCAAGCAGCTGCAGGAGAGAAGCATACAAGGGAGTTGTCAGAAGACCAGGGCTCAGGACCCCACCGTCCCAGCAGACGGCAGTCCTGGAGTACGGCTGCCCTCAGCTCAGTGGTGCCCAAAAGCAGCCCGGCGAGGACCCGGCTCCGGTACCAGCCATGCTCTCGCCTTGCTGGGGACCCTGGAAATGCCACTGATGTCCTCGGAGCCTCTGCTGCCTCACCTGTAAGAGAGAGAGGACCACAGCCCCTCATGTGACAGCGGCGGGAATCTCGGGACACCGTGTGTAGATCCAGGATAGGACGGCGAAGGCGGGGAGCAGCTCAGTTTACAAGAGAGAGGTACACTTTTTCCGGAATGAATGGGCACTGCTGAGTGCCCATAAAACTTTATTTAAAAAACAGGCAGTGGGCCGACCCTTGCTTTACAGGTGGACAGACCTATGCTGAAGTCCCAGTCCTGACAGACTAATTCTCCTCCCTTGGGGAACAGTGAGGACTGCGCTCCTTCCTAAGGGGATGAAGGTTTCATCATCTGCCTTCACCTATACACCTCATCTGCAGGGGACTTGGTTAGAATGACGGCGGGCAGGGGAGGCTGGGGTTTTATTTCATTCCTGATACCTGAGGCTATTACTCCATGTCTTAGATGACTTAACGATCCAGGAGAGAACATAAGCGGTAAGACCGCTTTTTCTCAAAATTAGGAGAAAGGCCACAGTCATTCCCTCGAGAAGCAGAGCTGGCCTCCCGAGGCCCATCCCCCAAGCCGGTCATGAGCCAGGCTTCTGAGGAGCTAGAGGTCACCCATGACACCTGCCTTTACTCCCCGGAAGCACATCCGTCTGTCTGTCCTCATTCATCCTCCCTGGGGGGCCCCCATCTCCCTCTCTCGCCACATTTAATGCATCAGCAACTCACACTGGCTCTGCCACCAGGGCTGGTCCTCAGTTCACCCACTGCTCCCCTGGCCCCAGCCCCCTCCCCTCGTGCTGGGTGACCCTATGGGCACCCCCCCACCCCGCAGCCCCAACAATCCAATCCACTCTCCACTCAGAGGCCACACTCAGCTTTTCAAAGCACAGAACCAGGCATGCCACACCCTTGCTCCAAACATCTCCCTTTAGGACCGGGGGTTTTAACGTGGGGTCCAAGGACAGGCTGCAGCTGGAACCCAGAGGTCCATGAACTTGGATGGAAAAACAATCACATCTTCACGTTCCCACAAATCAGCAAGACCGGTCACTGAGTGGAGGCAACACGCCACACGGCATGAGCAGGACCTGGGGCTCTGTCACTAGAAATCGTGCCTGCAAACACATAGCTGAAGCTCTCTCCCACGATCACATGCAATCATCACGACTTGAAAATTACAGGGGCAGCCTACCCCCTCGTAGGTCTTCATACGAAATGTATGTATATTTTTACTTTGTTTTTTAATCTTTTGTTAACTGTGTTTAAGTACAGTTCGTTTCCCAAACCCAGGGCCCTGCAACTGGACGATGGAAAAAACGACGTGGGACAAAACCACACCATCAAACACACGGAGCAACTTAAAACTTGGACACTCGCAAGGCGGCTGAACTGCCGGTCTGAGAAGTCAGCCGCACACAGCCCCCAGCCAGCACGGTGCGTTCACGTGACATTCTGGAGAAGGCAAAGTGATGGGGCAGAAAACACACCCGTGGTTGCCAGGGGACGGGGCTGTGGAGGGAGGGGCTGACCACAAAGCAGGGGCAAGCCCGAGGGAACTTTTTTAGGGCGATGGGGCTGTCCTAGATCTCAACCAACCGAGGAGCTGGTAGTTACATGACAATGTGGGTTTATCACAACTCATGAACTTTCATTTTGTTAAAAAAGTGAATTTTACTATATTTAAATTATGCCTCAAGTAAAAACACAGACGTAATCACAAAATCTTCACATATGATGTGTGCGTGTGATTCGTCTCCTTGTGAGCCTTTGTATTTATGTGAGGAACGTAATCCTCAGACCTGACTGGCAAAGGAGAAAAGGGCCATGGCACAAAAAAAGCTTTAGAACCCAAGTTTGGGAATGCAGAACAAAACAAAACCCACTCACCCTGAAGCTCCAGGTCCTGCGGGGTCAGCCCTCTGCCCTCTTGCCATCTCTACTCCCCACTTCTCCTTAATCCCTCTCCCGCAGCCACACAGGCCAACCCCTTCAATTTCTCTGACCCCAGGACTTTTGCACATGCTTTTCTCACCAACTGGACAGTCCTCTGCCCCCGGCCTCTTCAACTTTTTAACATCTTGCTCACCGCTCAGCCTCAGCTCCATCACCCCTTCTTCCCTAGCCCCCAGACCAAACACATTCGCCAAACTTCACCCCTATGACACTTTGCACAAGAGCAAACACTTTGTGCCTTTGGGGGGAATCATTTGTTGAGTATCTGTTGGCACAATCGGGCATAGGCTCCACGAGGACAGGGACTGTGTCTGTCATAACTCCAATTCCTGGCATACAGTAAAAGTATGTATATTTGTAAAAATACAATATATTTGTAAAAATACAAATATATCTGTGGACTGCTCTCATCCCATACTCCTGCCCCCAGGGATGCAGACAGACTCTCACTGTAGCATGAACAGCAGGGCTGTTCCTTTACCCTATCATGGAGCCCACAGGGGAAGAGAGACTCTGAGGATCTCACAGACCAGGTCACCTCTTAGCCAGCTCAGAGCCTCAAACAGCATAAAGCCCAGTGACCCTCAGCCCATCCACACCTGTGAACCCAGCATCACAGACATACTTGTCAACAAAGAATCAGAAGACCAGGAACAGGAAAAATTGGGGAGTATGAGCCTCTCCAGCTAAAACTAGTTTACCTTTACACCTTCTTGCCCAAACATTCAGGCCAGGAAAGTCAAGTTCTCCGTTTCCTAACACCCTTGACATATTTATGAAGTGCTTATGGCACGCTAGGCATGGTGCCCGGCTATGGGGACACAGAGGTGAACAAAGCCCACGGGGAGTGCCAGGTATTGGCAAAGAACCCCACCAACAGTGGAGTAGGCACTGGGGTGTGAACCCGGTTCTACCACAAACTGGTTGTGTGACCTTGGGTCAGTTCCTTCACTTCTCTGTGCCTCAATGTGCTTATCTATGAACGCAGGAATAATGAGCAAAAATCCCTACGTGAGTTAATCTGTAAAGGGATCAGGACTGTTAACGAGTGCAAGAAAGATGCACCATCCACAGGGTGCCTGGGGAGGGCTCAGTTGGTTAAGCATCTGCCTTCAGCTCAGGTCTTGATCCCAGGGTCCTAGGATCGAGTCCCCCGTATTGGGCTCCCTGCTCAGCAGAGAGCCTGCTTCTCCCCCTGCCTGCCGCTCCCCTTACTTGTGTTCTCCTCTCTCCCAAATAAAACCTTCAAAATAAATAAAAATGAAAAGATGCACAGCCCTCCACAATCTGGCTCCAGCGTGCCTCTCCCTTGCCATCTCTGTCAGCTCTGCTGTCTACACCCTGAAGTCCGAGTCCACATTCCTGCTTCACAGGTGGCCACTCCTTCAACCCCAGCCTCTAGCCCTTCCTTGGACGCACTACTCTCCCAGCTCAAAACATCCTGCCCCGAAGTCGCTTCCCTCCTCATTCTCAAACTCACAAGGCCTGGGCTCGCCAAGAACCTTCCAGGCACCTCCGAGGACCCAGGGATGGGGTCCATAAGCAGGAAGGGCCGTGAATTCAGAGCCCATCACTGTAGCACGAGGGCCTCTACAAGGACTGCCCCCTGCTCAGCTGTGTGACCCTGAGGACATTTAATGTCTCTGTAGGAGCCTTCGTCTCCTCCCCTGCCAAAGGGGGACAAGACTGTTCTAAGAACAGATGAATTCTGATTTCTAATTTCAGGAAGTGTAAACCACCAAAAATGGTGCCAGGCCCATATTAAGGACTTAAAATGTGGCAGCTTATAAGAAAGCAGTTACTCTGGCTGTGTTTCCCATGAAATAATGGATCCCCGTGGGGCAGGGTAGTTTCTTATTTGGCTTGGCATCCCACCCCATAAGCCAGAAGCTGAAAATTCAAGGGGCCATGAGGTCCCACACAATTAACATAAACAGCCAACCGAGGCAGTACGAGAATAGAACACAGCAGGCACAACCAAAGATGGCAGCCACCTTTCAGCCCCAGGGGCAAGGAAGGCAACAGGGCACGGTGAGGACTGGGGCCAAGTGCACAGCACATAGCCCCCTTCAAGGCTACACTTCGTCTCTCAGCTCCGGCTGACTGTTGCCCCAGAAAACTATGGGGCTGGTGTTGCCACCTTTGGCTTTTTCAAGAGAAATCAGATTTTTGGATTTTTATTGTGAGATCTTCTAATTTCTACACTCTGGCTGCTAGTTTTGGCCTCCACAGTGCGTGGCAGATAGCTAGCTCTGACTTACCATAGTGATGCCCAAGAGGGTTGGGCTGACCAGAAACACTGGGGCCAGGAATTTGCCCCAACTTCTTTCCCAGAAAGAGTAGAAGAGGTCTGCCCAGCAGACGATCCACAGCAAAAATCCCAAGGCCTGGAAGAGAAGGATACATATGTCTTACAACAGAAGACACTGGAACTTTCCCCCAGCCCCCCTGCAAAAAGCTCAGCCTTGAGCCAACTTCTAAACTATCAGCTGCGGTCCTTAGATACAGCACATGGCCTCTGGAGCATGGACAAGTCCTAGGCAGGGGGAGCCACCCTCTGGGTCATCACACGCAAGTCTATAACCAGTGTATGATGCCCTCTCGCACCTAGGGTGTGACTATTTGGTCACTGTTCTTCCCATCCCCGGAAAATTCAAGAGCCCAGTCTACAGCTTAACTCCATCTGCCACCCCGCACACCTGCCTAAGGCACCTCACACTACAAGCACTCATTCCACAACAGTCACTGAGGACCCACTGTGGGCCACCTTATTTCCAAAGTGGGAAGGATACAACAATGAACAAGACTGACAAAGGTCCCTGCCTTCATGGAGCGGAAATTCTAATGGGGAAATAATGGGCAAGAAGCAAACTGAAAAATATATAATATGATACCAGAGGGTGATAAGTAACAGGAGAAGAAAGACAACAGGTAACACGGGGTGGTCAGGGAGGGCCCTATGCAGTCGGGTGACATACAGCTAAGGAGCCAAATGTGGATATTTGAGGGCAAGAACAAATCAGTTCTGAGGATCAACAAGTGCAAAGGCCCTGAGGTAGAGAACATGTGTGACAGATTTATGGCTGCTGTGGAATGAGCGCTGAGTGTGGGAGATGGCTGGGGAGGACCTGGGGCCAGATCAGCCTGGGCCATGGTAAGTATTTTATTCCCCATGGTGAGAAGCTACTGGAGGCTTTCTGAGCAAAGCTTTTCGTTGGTTTCTTTGTAAAATCTGTTCTACATTTTAAAGGGAGATGTTGCTCTGCCAAAAAAGTGCTCCCAAAGGTCTGAGAGGAAGACATTAGATCTAGACACCATAGAGAAATCATTAGCATTTTGTGTGGTATGAATGAGACACGTTTGGATGGGGGTACTGTAGGCAAAGGGGTGGCTTCAGTAAAAACACATTCAAGTTTTCCTGTCTTGGGAAACGTGGCTGTACAAATGAAGTGAGATACATGCTAAGTGGAGAAGAAAAAGCGGAATGAGGAACATGACACGGGACTGCTCTCCACACGTCTCCCCGGAGAACGCTTATTCTCGAAGGGGAGACACAGCCCCTGTACAACTGGAGAAACCAGGCAACACTCTGACCAGCGATCAAAATGAACCCTCTCAATCTGGGGATGACCACCACAGCCCTCAGCTGTAACACCCCCGAGGGACACAACCCTGCTTCCGATGTTTTCCAGCTGGACATGGCGTGACCCACGTCCTGAGGACACATCACGCAGACTCGAGCTGAGGAACTCAGTCTAGAACCGGCCCAGGCTCTTTCAATAGGTCAGTGTCAAAGGAAGGTGAGGTGTTCTTCCAGATTAAAGAAAAACCCAAGAGACGCCATGACTAAAAGCACCACATGAGGGGCGCCTGCGTGGCTCCATCTGTTAAGCATCCAACTCGTGGTTTTGGCTCAGGTCATGATCTCAGGGTGGAGAGACTGAGCCTCACACTGGGCTCTGCACTCAGCGTGAAGTCTCTCTAATAAATAAATAAAGTCTTTTTAAAATAAATAAATAAATAAATACACTGCATGATTCTAGACTGGGTCTTCAATGGTCTTGGGGGAGCCGTACTAAGAAAGGACAGGAGTAGAACGAGGGACAAAATTGCAAAATACGGACAGATTTTTTTTTTTTTAAAGTATTGTGTCCATGTTAAATTGCCTGAATTTAGTAACTGTGCTGTCAGGATGTAAGAGAATGTCCCTGTTTTGAGAAAAGACATGCTGGAAAAACCGAGTAAAGATAGCACAGACGCTACCGTTCTCAAATGATTCAGAAAAAATAAATCATACATGTGTACGGAGAGAAGAAGAGCCGATCGCAAAAAAGTGTGGCAAAATGTTAGAATTTGGTGACTGTGAATAATGGGTATTCAGGGCTGGTGGGGGGAGTTCCTGGGATCTTCCCTGACACTCTTTCCAGAAGTTTGAAATCGTTTCAAGGTAAACCATTTTTGGTTTTGTTTTTGTTCTGGAAATAAAAAAGAAACACTTGGGCGCCTGCGTGGCTCAGTGGGTTAAAGCCTCTGCCTTCAGCCAGGTCGTGATCTCAGGGTCCTGAGATTGAGCCCCGCATTCGGGCTCTCTGCTCAGCAGGGAGTCTGCCTCCCTCTCTCTCTGCCTACTTGTGATGTCTGTCAAATGATAAATAAAATCTTTAAAAAAAAAAAAAAGAAAGAAAGACAAGAAACCCTCAGCTCAGATAGGAAGACCTCCCAATTATTTCCTGGTAATCTCGAGGTCGAGCCTCTCAGGAAGGGCTCAGGGAAGTCAGAACACGTGCTCAAGGTCGTAGAGCTAGCAAGAGGCAGAGCCCGCGTCTGCACCCATGTCTGAACCCAGAGCCTCGGCCTTCACCCACCCCATCAAAAATCTGTCTTCTAGAAAAAGGAACGTGGTTAAGTAGAAGAACTACGTCAGTCTTCACCAACCACCAGTCCCCAACTTAAGCACACCCCGCCTCCCCAACCACAATGAAACCCCAAGTGACTTACAGTTTTGGTTTTGTTGAGATAGGTCATCTGAATGTAGCCCCGGTCATGGCGTGAGAGATAGAGGAAGTAGAAGGGGAAGCAGAGCCAGAGGTAGGAGCAAGGCACCCACACGAGGAACGTGTTCTGAAAGCACTTGGTGAAGTCGGGGTTGCTGGTGTTCCACGTGACATCCCACGCCTGAGGACAGAAACAGGTTCAGGGTCAACAGGCGGCACCGAGGAGGGAGAGGCGTCCATATGGACATCAAAACCACGATACGATGGGGTTTCAGAAAATAGACAAGACCCTACACCCGAGGGCCTCTTAGGAAGAACATGCAAACTGGAGAGATCAGCAGAGAGACTGTGAAACAAAAATAAGGCATGAAGGCAGGTATTGTCTCAGAGAATACACAGGTCCAGGGAACTGGGGCAAGTTCCAGCATCATACAAAAGAGGGAGCCTGGGGGCCTGCATGGCTCAGTCAGTTATGCATCTACCTTTGGCTCAGGTCACGATCCCAGAATCCTGGTATCGAGTCCCGCATGGGGATCCCTGCTCAGTGGAAAGCCTGTGTCTCCCTCTGCCTGCCCCTCCCCTTGGTTGTGCTCTCTCTCTGACAAATAAATAAATAAAATCTTTAAAAGAAAATCAGAAAAATCTGACAGCATCAGGCCCAAGTTCCCACCTCAAAACCATCGGCAGGAGCTGGGGAACAGCCCATCTCAGGACAGGCCCCGTGTGCTCTAGCTGGCCCCAGGCCCCAGGCCCTAGGCCCCCTACCTCCCTCCTAGCATTTTCTCCCCACCACGGGACAGTGCGCCCTCCAGAAAACTCCAGCTATGTCTGGTCCCTGCAGCCTTCCCACAATCAGTAAGTGATTCCACCAAGGAACTCCAAGGAACCCAGAACCTTATGGTGTTATATTAAGCGTTCAAGCCACATTCAAGACCACTGAAGAAAAGGTAACAGAACTAAAAGATCATTTCACTTGAAAAACACATCTGATAATCTGATAAAAGATAGAAGCTTTGAGCTTCTCAGAACAGAGACCTAGTTATGCACAACCATGTAAATATACTTAACACTCTTTGGAGGGTACACTTCAAAACGGTTATTAAGATGGTTAGAAAAGAAAGGATCTGACTTTGGGCACCTGGGTGGCTCAGTGGGTTAAAGCCTCTGCCTTCAGCTCTAGTCATGATCCCAGGGTCCTGGGATCGAGCGCCGAGTTGGGCTCTCTGCTCAGCAGGGAGCCTGCTTCCTCCTCTCTCTCTGCCTGCCTCTCTGCCTACTTATGATCTGTCAAATAAATAAATAAAATCTTTAAAAACAAAAAACTGACAAATAAACACAAAAGGATCTGACTTCAAAAAAGAGTGAGTGAGCGAGTGGGTCTTTACCGGGTACCCAAACTGGTTCTTCAGAGGTGTAATTATTCTGTGATATAAACAGTTATTTCTCCAGAACCAAGAACAAGAAATCATTGAAAAATAAACTTTAAAAGGTCAACGCACACAGAGGGATTAGCTGGGAAACTTCTAGACACAAAGAAATCCTAAAAAAGGACAAAGGTCATGCCTCTGTGGATTTGGACATTTGGAAGACAGTCTTGTGAGTAAGAGTTTAAGTGTGATTTATATCAAAGAGTGATTATTTTAACTGATTCCGCATCACTTCTAATTCTTAAGGTGATGGTGGAAAAGGGGATTAAACCGTTGGTGGTTATTATATACAGAACCGTTTCTGAGCAGCTGCCAGAAAAATCTCATTCCAAAGGAATTTGCCCTTCTAGTAAAAACAATGCTGGGCCTTAATACATGCAGTTATGTACACCAGCAGCTTGCTTCATGCGTGACACATTTCTATAACCTGATGCTTGCCCCAATCATTCCTTGCCTGGACTATGACAATAATTTCCTAACCATTCCCTGTTTCCAGACCTCCTGGCCCCATTCAGTCCTCCCCGACGACAGCCAAAGTTATCTCACTTATGTGGACATCCATATGTGCATCCATAGACATGTATCTACCCGCTCACCCACCCACCTACACATCTATCTGCCACCCACTCTCTTCCCATGCATCTATGCATCTGTGTATCTATCCACCCACGCACCACTCATGTATCTACCCATCCATGCATCAACTCATCCACCCACATACCCACCCACACACCAAACCATCCATCTACCAACCCATGCACCAACCCATCCATCTACCGACCCACACACACACCAACCCATCCATCTACCGACCCACACACCAATTCATCCATCCATATACCCATCTATCTACCTACCCACCCAGTATCTACCCATCTATGAACCAACTCACCCATCCATCTACCTACCCACGCACCAACCCATCCATCTACCCACCCATCCACACACCAACCCATCCGTCTAACCACCCACG